>NC_092157.1:37302718-37640023 GCF_045791955.1 Oncorhynchus clarkii lewisi | reverse complement strand
AGAATTTGGCCAAACTGCCTCACAACCACAGACCATGTGTAACCAGGCCAGCCCAGGACCTCCCCATCCGGCTTCTTCACCTGCGGGATAGTTTGAGACCAGTCACCCGGACAGCTGATGAAACTGTGGGTTCGCACAACCCGAAGGATCTCTGGACAAACTGCCAGAAACAGTCTCGGGGAAGCTCATCTGCATGCTCGTCGTCCACACCAGGGTCTTGACTTCAGTGGGCAAATGCTCACCTTCAATGGCCAATGGCACACTGGATAAGTGTGCTCTTCGCAGATGAATCATGGTTTAAACTGTACCGGGCAGATGGCAGACAGCATGTATGGTGTCGTGTGGGCTAGCGGTTTGCTGAAGTCAACGTTGTGAACAGAGTGCCCAATGGTGGCAGTGGTGTTATGGTATGGGGAGGCATAAGCTACAGACAATGAACGCAATTGCATTTTATTGATGGCAATGTGAATGCACAGCAGTACCGTGATGAGATCCTGAGGCCCATTGTCATGCCATTCATCGGCCGCCATCACCTCATGTTGTTCCATGTCGCAAGGATCTGTACACAATTCCTGGAAGCTGAAAATGTCCCCATTTTTCCATGCCCTGCATACTCACCAGACATGCCATCCATTGAGAATGTTTGGGATGCTCTGGATCGACGTGTACGTCAGCCTGTTGTGCTTCCCGCAAATATCCAGCAACTTCACACAGCCATTGAAGAGGAGTGGGACAACATTCCACAGGCCACAATTAACAGCCTGATCAAGGAGATGTGTCGCACTGCATGAGGCAAATGGTGGTCACAGCAGACACTGACTGATTTTCTGATCCACACCTCTACCTTTTATTTAAGGTATCTGTGACCAACAGATGCATATCTGTTTTCCTAGTCATGTGAAAACCAAAGATTAGGGCTTAATGAATGTTTTTAAATTGACTGCTTTCCCTATATAAACTGTAACTCAGTAAAATCTTTGAAATTGTTGCATGTTGCGTTTAGATGTTTGTTCAGTGTAGATATTTGGCAACTTTAGTTGTGAATGATACAAACCTCAGAATGTCTTATAATACATGATGCTATTATAGGCTATTGATGGTTTAAGAAAGTCACAAAAAAAGCTTCCGCTATATAGTAGCAACTCATATATAGGCCTATGTATAAGCTTTAATGTGTGTATGTTGCTATGAATTAATCATCACCTTAGAAAGTGCTGTCCATTTCATTGTGTTAGGCTTTGAACATCCACAACAGCCATGTTTTCCACTCAGTTTCAACCAGTTGTTATACTTCTTTCTTCAAATTGATCTATCAAAGTGAGTTGAGTTTTAAAAGCATGATACTGTTTGGGGGTATGGATGCACACCCACACCACCCCCCCACACAAACACATTGCGATCAAAACATGTTGGTGTCCCCCCTCTTGACAGCGGAGAGAAATGGGGAAAAAAGTAAGACTTAATTACATGCAATTCTACAAATGTTGCTATTGGGTGTTGCGAAAATGTAGAAAATGTATAAACACATTTCTTGTAATTCTACATATTTTGCCATATGGGGCAATGTGTTTTACAGCTAATTTCCTGCAATTCCACACATTTTTCCATTGGGTGGAAATGTTTACAGTTTCTACTATGATATCCGAGTGAGACTGACAAACAAAATCAATGGGGGCGCCCGGCCGGTTATTTGACCAAGTTTAAATAGCTGGCCGTTAACTTCTACAGGGTCGGTAGGCTAGTTGAGAACAGGTTCTAATTTACAACTGCGACCTGGCCAAGATAAAGCAAAGCAGTTCGACACATACAACACAGAGTTACACATGGAATAAACAAACAGTCAATAAAACAGTAGAAGAAGTCTATATACAGTGTGTGCAAATGAGGTAAGATAAGGGAGGTAATAAGGGAGACAATAAATAGGCCATGGTGGCAAAGTAATTACAATATACCAATTAAACACTGGAGTGCTAGATGTGCAGAAGATGAATGTGCAAGTAGAGATGACTGGGGTGCAAAGGAGCAAGATAATAAATACAATATGGGGAGGAGGTAGTTGGATGGGCTATTTAGAGATGGGCTATGTACAGGTGCAGTGATCTGTGAGCTGCTCTGACAGCTGGTGCTTAAAGCTAGTGAGGGAGATATGAGTCGCCAGCTTCAGTCATTTTTTTAGTTCGTTGGCAGCAGAGAGCCGTAAGAAAAGGCGGCCAAAGGAGGAATGGGCTTTGGTGGTGACCAGTGAGATATACCTGCTGGAGCGTGTGCTACGGGTGGGTGCTGCTATGGTGACCAGTGAGCTGAGATATGGCAAGGCTTTACCTAGCAAAGACTTGTAGATGATCTGGAGCCAGTGGGTTTGGCGACAAGTATGAAGCGAGGGCCAGCCAACGAGAGCGTACAGGTCACAGTGGTGGAGGCTATTTTGTAAATGACATCACCGAAGTCGAGGATCGGCAGGATGGTCAGTTTTACGAGGGTATGTTTGGCAGCATAAGTGAAGGATGCTTTGTTGCGAAATAGGAAGCCGATTCTAGATTTAATTTTAAATTGGAGATGCTTAATGTGAGTCTGGAAGGAGAGTTTACAGAAAGCTTAAATTCTTGTTAATCTAATTTCACTGTCCAATTTACAGTAGCTATTACAGTGAAATAATATCATGATATGGTTTGAGGAGAGTGCACAGTTCTGAACTCGAAAATGTATCAACAAACCAATTAGGCACATTTGGGCAGACTTCATATATATAATATATATATATATATACCTGCTGGAGCGCCTGCTACGGGTGGGTGTTGTTATGGTGACCAGTGAGATATACCTGCTGGAGCGCGTGCTAAGCGGATGCATCCAATGCACAAAAAAAAAACATCTCTAGCTTAAACTGTCAGTTAAAAAAATATATATATATATGCCAATCTGACCTGTTTCTAACTACAGAGAGAATTTCAGAACATTCTGATGGTGGGTGTCATGGCTTGCTGAAATGACTCCTCAGTATCAGGTATGTTATCATGCACAATTATATTCTAGAAAAATGTAAAAAATATATATACTTGCAGTCAAATCTTTACCCACATTTTGTTGGCACATTAAGCAGCCCTTGATCAATGTTCTACAAGTGCATTTTGTTTTCACATTTTAAGTCCACTTTCCCCAACATTGAAGAGAATCACCTTCTTCCCATGTCGGCTTTAGCACTCTGCTGATATACACATTATTTAGCTAAACCTATTTCAGCAACATATGCACATCCTTATGTTGGCAGCTGTAATTCATCCCTGAAGAAATTGGACAAAAACTTACGTGAGAAAAGTTGGGTCCTCAATAGGTAGTCACTGGATGCTGTTATCCTCAAATAAAGGTGTGCATACTCAAAGAGGAGATATGAAGTAGCTAGCATGAGACTATGCACAGGAAAAGTACCAGAATCGCCCCACACACACATTTCCTCATAGGCAACCCATGATGGTTACCAATCTGAAAAAAACAACTCTCGTAAAAAGGAGACTTGCAACAACATGATGAGTAATGTGAGTAAGCTACTGAAAAGGGTATTGGTGGTATGGAAAATTAGGTAATACTTTACTATACTTAAAGCATCCAGGTATAATGTATTATGATGCATTGGAAACCATGTCAGGAGCATCTACAACCATCTAGACGTGCATGCATATGTCATCAAACATACCCAGGCATGTAAACTGTCTTTTCAAGAGCTCTGTTAAGATGGTACGGCATGTTAAAACTAGTCTCCATTCAAAATGCAACATGCATGTTATTAAACCCAGTTGGAACTTACATCGTATTATAATGCATTATACATTACATGGGGAATTCCATGTTCAGTTCAACTGACTTGAAATGGAATCAAACCCAACTTTGGTCCACACAGGTTTATGTATTATTTGTACTATTATGCTAGCTGTTTTCTGTGTAAACCGTGGGATTTATATGAGTTTGGTACTAGGATGTTTCCTGCTTCCTCACTGTGTGCCAGTTACAATGTAGGGCATTTCTTGTATTGTCTTTTGTGTGAACATCAATGCATGCAAATCAATGGTGCCAATAAAAAACAAAGCCTCTCCATCATTCTCAATGTGCGGCGCTATTGTAATTGTTTGAGCAGGAACAGGAATGATCAAACCCAATAACTGTGAAGCAGATGGATTGTGTCATTGCATTCTCGTGGCCTGTTTCTACAAGAGAGATACAGTGCAACCACTCCAGAAGTGAATGGGAAATAATTATCAGAAATCCCATAATCTAATGCCAAAAAGCCATGCAAGCAGTCTTTCATTCCTGCCAACTTTGACCTAAATGGACCCATGAGACTAAAGAGGAAAACTACCTTTAAATCATGCCACTCCTCAGCTATAGAGGCCATCTGAGTCATCACAGATGGCCCCTATAGTACAAAACTGTGGTACCATTTATTACACAATATTTCCACTAATCCCAGAGCATTAGGCTCTATTATATGAAAACTAGTAGAGTCATTCCATGAGGAGTACACACAATATTGAATCATTTATCCTGGAATGCCCAAAACACAAAGAGGAGAAGCTTAAACAACTAAGTAAAGCCTCTATTCTTTCAATATCTAATTGCAACTGTGTGATAAACAATCTTCATGAATGCAAAACGATCTGTGCTGGTTGTCACACTAGTTGTGAAGAAACAATGACATGAATCCACCAATAAATGGGAACTCTGCCATTGATGCATACATTTTTGGACTTTTAAATTAATTATAGCCAACGATTCTTTAATAATATAACCCCATGAAATTAGTTAAACTGTCTAACCCCATCAGAACCCAAAATATTAACTTTTGAAAAGGTGGAAGGCTATTTATTGCCCCTTTAAAGTAAATAAGCAATCTACAACACTTTACAATTATGGTATGTATTACTATGGTAATACATATAAACTGAGTATACAAACAGGTGTTCACCTGCTCTTTCCATGGCATAGACTGACAAGGTGAATCCATGTGATCCCTTATTGATGTCACTTGTTAAATCCACTTCAATCAATGTTGATGAAAGGGAGGAGACAGGTTAAAGAAGGCTTTTTAAGCCTCGAGACAATTGAGACATGGATGAGTGCCATTCACAGGGTGAATAAACAAAATATTTAAGTGCCTTTGGACGGGGTGTGGTAGTAGGTGCCGGGCACGCTGGCTTGTGACAAGAACTGCAACGCTGCTGGGTTTTGTACTTATTTCTAGAGGACATTTAGTAGGGCCCATGTTTAGACTGCTTCAGACACACAGCGTTGGTTAACTCAACTGCATGCATGTCGAAACACACATGCCCATCTCTCCTGTTTGCTGTGCACAAAGAAGATTGACATCACTAACAGTTGGTGTGAATGTATGTTCTTTATAAAATAATGTATTGACCCTTGACAAAACATTCCAAAATAATTACATGTAAACCTACTTCAAAGAGATTATTATCAAGACCTTCTATCCTCAGGTTGTCTGTAAAGCAAATTGTTTTTGTCAGGCGACAGTTCAGGCAGACAACGTGATTCTTAGCCTTCCCCTGTGAAACTAACCATTCCTATATATTCTCATCTCTTGTGACTTTCCTGTTTGGGCATTGTTTTTTTTAAATTACCGATGTATGTTTTTTCCACCTCGCTGTTAGCACAGACAACAGCGACTACATAACAAAATACAAAAACACTATATCCATCAGTTATTCATAAAGAAATGTGTGGCAATATCATTATTAGTATAGAAATGAAATTGCTTTTTCTTTTTACTTCCTTCTTCATATAGCCTAAGAAAACATTACAGAACATCACTTCTCAAAACATGTCTTTATTTAGTCACTAAATCATACAAAGCTACACTCATAGTAAGATATCTGCAATACTCTTTATGGCTTATAAGCTAACGTCAGGTACAGTGGGGCAAAAAAGTATTTAGTCAGCCACCAATTGTGCAAGTTCTCCCACTTAAAAAGATGAGAGAGGCCTGTAATTTCCATCATAGGTACACTTCAACTATGACAGACAAAATTAGGAAAAAAATCCAGAAAATCACATTGTAGGATTTTTTATGAATTTATTTGCAAATTATGGTGGAAAATAAGTATTTGGTCACCTACAAACAAGCAAGATTTCTGGCTCTCACAGACCTGTAACTTCTTCTTTAAGAGGCTCCTCTGTCCTCCACTCGTTACCTGTATTAATGGCACCTGTTTGAACTTGTTATCAGTATAAAAGACACCTGTCCACAACCTCAAACAGTCACACTCCAAACTCCACTATGGCCAAGACCAAAGAGCTGTCAAAGGACACCAGAAACAAAATTGTAGACCTGCACCCGGCTGGGAAGACTGAATTTGCAATAGGTAAGCAGCTTGGTTTGAAGAAATCAACTGTGGGAGCAATTATTAGGAAATGGAAGACATACAAGACCACTGATAATCTCCCTCGATCTGGGGCTCCACGCAAGATCTCACCCCGTGGGGTCAAAATGATTACAAGAACGGTGAGCAAAAATCCCAGAACCACACGGGGGGACCTAGTGAATGACCTGCAGAGAGCTGGGACCAAAGTAACAAAGCATACTACGCCGCCAGGGACTCAAATCCTGCAGTGCCAGACGTGTCCCCCTGTTTAAGCCAGTACATCTCCAGGCCCGTCTGAAGTTTGCTAGAGAGCATTTGGATGATCCAGAAGAAGATTGGGAGAATGTCATATGGTCAGATGAAACCAAAATAAAACTTTGGTAAAAACTCAACTCGTCGTGTTTGGAAGACAAAGAATGCTGAGTTGCATCCAAAGAACACCATACCTACTGTGAAGCATGGGGGTGGAAACATCATGCTTTGGGGCTGTTTTTCTGCAAAGGGACCAGGACGATCCGTGTAAAGGGAAGAATGAATGGGGCCATGTGTCGTGAGATTTTGAGTGAAAACCTCCTTCCATCAGCAAGGGCATTGAAGATGAAACGTGGCTGGGTCTTTCAGCATGACAATGATCCCAAACACACCGCCCGGGCAACGAAGGAGTGGCATCGTAAGAAGCATTTCAAGATCCTGGAGTGGCCTAGCCAGTCTCCAGATCTCAACCCCAAAACATCACAGCTCTAGAGGAGATCTGCATGGAGGAATGGGCCAAAATACCAGAAACAGTGTGTGAAAACCTTGTGAAGACTTACAGAAAATGTTTGACCTCTGTCATTGCCAACAAAGGGTATATAACAAAGTATTGAGAAACTTTTGTTATTGACCAAATACTTATTTTCCACCATAATTTGCAAATAAATAAATTAAAAATCCTACAATGTGATTTTCTGGATTTTTTTTCTTCTCATTTTGTCTGTCATAGTTGAAGTGTACCTATGATGAAAATTACAGGCCTCTCTCATCTTTTTAAGTGGGAGAACTTGCACAATTGGTGGTTGACTAAATATTTTTTTGCCCCACTGTAGCTACCCAACATGTTATGTTCTCTGGGAGTGAGGCTTCAATGTATGGTCACTCCAAATATGAGAGGTTTGTAAAATAATACATGTGGGTAACAAGTTATTTGCGAAAGCATTAACATATTATACCAATACCTGCAATAAATAAATATACCTCACAGTACATAACATATAAAGTATTTAGCACTGTAGTAGAGTAAGAAAATAATTCATTACAATTCAGATCTAAATAAATACAGATTTCCCTATATATTTTGTGGAAAGTCAATGGATGTCTTTGTAACTCAAGATTCTAAATCAGTCAAGGAAGCTATATACTGCTGAGGTTTGTGTTATTTGTTCAAGTTATAATACAGTTACTTAAAATATTCAACTTACACATGACCAAAAGTATGTGGAGAACCTGCTCGTTGAACATTTCATTCCAAAATCATGGCCATTAATATGGAGTTGTTCCCTCTTTGATGCTATAACAGCCTCCACTCAGCTGGGAAGGCTTTCCACTAGATGTTGGAACATTTCAGCAGGGACTGGCTTCCATTCAGCTACAAGAGCATTAGTTAGGTCATGCACTGATGTTGGGCGATTAGGCCGGACTAGCAGTCTGCATTCCAATTCATCCCAAAGGTTTCCGATGGGGTTGATGTCAGGGCTCTGTGCAGGCCAGTCAAGTTTGTCCACACTCATCTCGACAAACCATTTCTGTATGGACCCCGCTTTGTGCAATGGGGGCATTGTCATGCAGAAACAGGAAGCACAGAATTGTCTAGAATGTCATTGTATGCTGTAGCGTTAAGATTTCCATTTACTGGAACTAAGGGGCCTAGCCCGAACCATGAAAAACAGCCACAGACCATTATTCCTCTTCCACCAAACTTTACAGTTGGCATAAGGCATTGGTGCAGGTAGCGTTATCCTGGAATCCGCCAAACCCAGATTCATCCATCGGATTGACAGATGGTGAAGCGTGATTCATCACTCGAGAGAACACATTTCCACTACTCCAGAGTCCAATGGAGGCGAGCTTTACACCACTCTAGCCGGCGCTTGGCATTGCGCATGGTGATCTGAAGCTAGTGTTGTGGCTGCTCTGCCATGGAAACCTATTTTATGATGCTCCCCTGACGAACAGTTCTTGTGCTGAAATTGCT
The DNA here is from genome assembly GCF_045791955.1 of Oncorhynchus clarkii lewisi. NCBI lineage: Eukaryota > Metazoa > Chordata > Actinopteri > Salmoniformes > Salmonidae > Oncorhynchus > Oncorhynchus clarkii. The sequence continues at coordinate 37,631,425 of NC_092157.1, read as the reverse complement.
TCCAGAGGCAGTTTGGAACTCAGTAGTGAGTGTTGCAACTGAAGACAGATGATTTGTACGCGCTACGTGCTTCAGCAGTCTTGTTCTGTGAGCTTGTGCGGCCTACCACTTCGCGGCTGAGCCGTTGTTGCTCCTAGACGTTTCCACTTCACAATAACAGCAATTACAGTTGACCTGGGCAGCTCTAGCAGAGCATAAATCTGACAAACTAACTTATTGGAAAGATGGCATCCTATGACAGTGCCACGTTGAAAGTCACTGAGCTCTTCAGTAAGGCCATTTTACTGCCAATGTTTGTCTATGGAGATTGCATGGCGGTGTGCTTGATTTTAAACACTTGTCAGCAATGAGTGTGGCTAAAATAAACAAATCCACAAATTTGAAGGTATGTCCACATACCTCTGGCCATGTGGTGTATGATTGAGACAGAAAATGTCTTGGTCTACAATGACCACATTTTCTAATCTTGTTCTCACTTAAATGCCCCCAAAAAATGAGATGCAAGTCAAAGCCCTTGAGGGGCAAACAGTCAATTAAATGAATAAAGTTGGTCTTCATTGATAGGTTTTCGCAAATCCACTGAGGTGCATTCAGATAAAGGTTAATACCACCAGTTTAACAATTAAGGTGCAGAGAGGATCTTGACCTCACTAATCTAAACATGTGTATGTGTGTTCTGCTGGGTGCGCATGCACCTGCAGCCATGTGTCAGTCTCTCTGTGCATGCATGTGTGTGTGATGGTACTCTATCCCTTGATGTCGTCCCTTCCTACGGGGAATGCTTTTATCACCTGGGAGATGCGCTCTGCGATGGTTCTGCTGCTGGCAATGATCAGCCTCCTGGACATCAGGTCAAATGGGCCTCCTGGGTAGGACAACAATACAATAGATCCATGTGTCCAGTACTCATTTGAACCTCATTGAGATGAGTGATGGTGAAAGATGGTGAAAATATAATTAATAAGATCAATAAAATAATTTACTCAGGACTTGGAGGCCTTGATCATGTACCATCTACAATCCACACCACTTCTTCAGAAGCCCGCCACATCATGGTTACAACTATGTACAGTGAATTACCTGAGATGTCCATGATGACACCCCCAGCCTCTCTGATGATGGCAGCTCCTCCAGCCATGTCCCAGCAGTGTATGCCCATGTGGTAGTAGGCATCAGCCGCTCCGCACGCTACCAGGCACATGTTGACTGCCGCACTACCCGGCGAGCGGATGCTACGGGAGCAACATTTGCTTGTTAGCCTCATACATATCTAAACCACTGTAAGTCAAACATCATCACGTGTGGCTCAATGGGTAGAGCATGGCACTTGCACCTTTGATGCACTACTGTAAGTCGATTTGGATAAAAACGGCTGCTAAATGGTATAAATTATTATAATACAACATCTCTCTTTCTGTGGCCTTATTAATGTTTGAAGCATTACAAGCTCACAATATTGAGATGATGTTTAAACAGAGAGTGTGGGAAGTAATGTTTACCCGTGCACAGGGATGGTGAGGATAGTCTCGATGTTGCCCATCATGGTTTTGAAGTGCTCTGGATCCTTCTTAAAGCCCATCTCTGTCAGGACCAAGGACTTGGTGATGTCTACACAGAGAGTGGCATGAGTTATGACTACTCATTGAATCCTTACACAACAAACTAGCATAACGCTAACCAAGCTAATTCTCATACAATAAAATGAGATACAATTGATCTGTATATCTTCCTTGTGTTATCATGATCAATTGATTCCTAATAGCTGTTATGACAGACCATTTTGAAGGCACAACGCTCAAATTAAGAGAAATGATGATGTAGGATCAGTTTAACTGACCTTTTAGATCATAATGACGAAGATTACATGGACGGGGGGACCAGACCCTAGATCAGCACTCCTACTCTAGAATGTTTTATGAATACCAGCCCTGATGTTTGGTACTTGGTGAATGACTCTACCTAGTTGATATTATCTCAATTGGCTCAGCCAGACAGACAAGGCTGTACAACATACCTTCTTGCCCAGACACTTTGATGGGTTCTCCATTACAGAATGACCCTTTCCCCTTCCGTGCTGTGTACATCTTGCCCTCTTGGCAGCTGTAGACAATGCCAAACTCTATCTGAGTCAAAGACATAGCATAGAGAAGGTTGACTTAAAATGAAAAGTCAAAACCTGCTGAGTTCCTGCTACTCAGTTATTACGGTCTTATAAATCTCATGACATTGCCAAACACAGAAAACCTTTACCTCTTTCTTCACAGCAAAACCAATCGACATAGAGACAAAGGGGAATCTGAGGTAAAAGAAAAGAGAAAATGTGTTAAGGTATTAAATAAGTGAACTCCTAGAGGAACTAAGCACATAAAAATCAATTTATATTAAAATCCTTGAGGTCACTCCAGGAAAAATCTGGTTAAAAATAGCCATTTTAATATGAAGCTACCTATGCCAAAAAAAAAACATGGTTGATGTAGGAGGCTATAGCTTCTTTGGTTATGAGGACATTATGTTAGGCTATAAAAGGGGGCATGTTTGCAATACAGAACTGTAACATTGTGCAGCACCTGTGGACAAAGTTGGTGGTCCCATCAATGGGGTCGATGATCCAGGTGGGATTATCAGTTAGGTTGCTGGTTGCTCCCGCCGCTACAGACTCTTCACCTATAAAACTGGTGAAAGAAGAATTCAAGAGAAGATGGTGGATAATGAATATCAGCGACAGAATCATAGTACCACACCTTTCAGGCACGTAGGAACCAGACCTGGATCAAATGCAAATAATTGAGGTGTGCTTGATTTATCTTGACCTGCATGCAAAGCTGGCAAAATGTGCACTTTTGGGACTAATGAATTGGGTTCCATTATACCACGCAAGCTAAATAAATTTCAAGCATTTTAGTTATGCATTTGACCCAAGTCTGCTGGGAACAATGTAAAGAAATAGACTCTCGAAAGCAGCAAATGATGATGAGTGGTGGTTCAGGCTTTAAAGATCTGCAATGAGCTACTGTACCTGTGTGTGGGGAACTTCTCCTTGATGGAGGAGATGATGAGCTGCTCCACCTTCTGGTCGGTCTCAGTGACCAGGTCCACAGGAGAGCTCTTCTGCATGATGGAGATGTCCTTCTGCAACGCTTCTTGGATCATCTGACAGAGAGAGAGATGAGAAAGAGAGAGTGTCAGCCAGCTAGTCACATGAGGGATTAAATAGGGATGATAATAACAATAAATTGTTTGAATCAAATTTTATTGGTTAGTAGATGTTATTGCGAGTGTAGTGAAATGCTTGTGCTTCTAGTTCCGACAGTGCAACAATTAATCTAACAATTCCACAACAACTACCTAATATGCACAAATCTAAGTAAAGGAATGGAATAAAAATATGTAAATATATGGATGAGTAATGACAGAGCGGCATAGGCAAGATGCAATAGATGTTGTAAAATACAGTATATGCATACGAAATGAGTAATGCAATATATGTAAACATTATTAAAGTGACATTATTAAAGTGACTAGTGTTCCATTTATTAAAGTGGCCAATGATTTCAAATCTGTATGTAGGAAGCAGCCTCTCTGTCTTAATGATGGCTGTTTAACAGTCCGATGGCTTTAAGATAGAAGCCGTCTTTCTGTCCCAGGTTTGATGCACCTGTACGGACCTCGCCTTCTGGATGGTAGCGAGGTGAACAGGCAGTGGCTCGGGTGGTTGTTGTCCTTATTGTCCGTATGTGGATATCTTGACGCAACATCTCAAGACATCAGTCAAGAAGTTAACGCTTGGTCGCAAATGGGTCTTCCAAATAGACAAAGTGCAAGACATTGGTACAATGTCTTGCACGTTCATCTGCACAAACAATAGTACGCAAGTATAAACACAATGGGATCACGCAGCCATCATACTGCTCAAGAGGAGACGCGTTCGTTCTGTCTCCTAGAGATGAATGTACTTTGATACAACAACAAAAAAGTACAAATCAATCCCAGAACTTGTGAAGATGCTGGAGGAAACCGGTATAAAGGTATCTATATCCAAAGTAAAACGAGTCCTATATCGACAGGCCACTCAGCAAGGAAGAAAGAAGCCACTGCTCCAAAACTCTAAAAGTCCAGACTACGGTTTGCAACTGCAAATTTTTGTTTTATTTTACCTTTATTTAACTAGGCAAGTCAGTTAAGAACAAATTCTTATTTTCAATGACGGCCTAGGAACGGTGGGTTAACTGCCTGTTCAGGGGCAGAATGACAGATGTGTACCTTGTCAGCTCTGGGATTTGAACTTGCCTCAAACATAGTCCAATGCTCTAACCACTAGGCTACCCTGCCGCCCCACATGGGGACAAAGATCGTACTTTTTGGAGAAAGGTCCTCTGGTCTGATGAAACAAAAATAGAACTGTTTGGCCATAATGAACATCGTTATGTTTGAAGGAAAAAGGGGGAGGCTTGCAAGCCAAAGAACACCATCCCAGCATGAAGCACGGGTGTGGCAGCATCATGTTGTGGGAGTGCTTTGCTGCAGGAGGGACTGGTGCACGTCACAAAATAGATGGCATCATGAGGGAGGAAAATGTATGTGGATATCTTGACGCAACATCTCAAGACATCAGTCAGGAAGTTAACGCTTGGGTCTTCCAAATGGACAATGACCCCAAGCATACTTCCAAAGTTGTGGCAAAATGGCTTAAAGACAACAAAGTCAAGGTATTGGAGTGGCCATCACAAAGCCCTGACCTCAATCCCATAGAAATGTGTGGGCAGAACTGAAAAAGCGTGTGCGAGCAAGGAGGCCTACAAACCTGACTCAGTTACACCAGCTCTGTCAGAAGGAATAGGCCAAAATTCACCCAACTTATTGTGGGAAGCTTGTGGAAGGCTCCCTGAAACGTTTGACCCAAGTTAAACCATTTAAAGGCAATGCTACCAAATACTAATTGTGTATGTAAACGTCTGACCCACTGGGAATGCGATGAAAGAAATAAAAGCTGAAATAAGTCACTCTCTACTATTATTCTGACATTTCACCTTCTTAAAATAAAGTGGTGATCCTAACTGACCTAAGACAGGGATTTTTTTGTAAGATTAAATGTCAGGAATTGTGAAAAACTGAATTTAAATGTATTTGGCTAAGGTGTATGTAAACTTCCGACTTCAACTATACATACAGTAGAGAAGGTGCTCAAAGCGCTTTACATAGTAAGGCGGGAAACTCACCTCTTCCACCACCAATTTGTAGCACCCACTTGGGCGATGACAGATCACTGTTTCATTACTGAAACATTTTCATTATAATGGTTTATATAAGCACAGCACCATGATGAGTGTAAGATAGCCCACTGTGATAGACTACAAGGCATTGATAGACCATAAGGCAGGTTTCCCACGGGCTGAATTTGGTCCGCGGGTGATTTTATTTGGCCCCCCAAGTTTTCTAGGCCAAAAAATAAATAATGGAAATTCTTGTACAATTCTTGCAAAAACAAGCAAATCAGCTCCAAGTGATTTTAATTTAGGACATCTGTTCCAAAGTATTCCCATGCATAATAGAGTTAAAGTATTCACACCCCTTGACTTTTTCACATTTTGTTGAGTTACAGCCTGAATTTAAAATGGATTAAATATAGATTTTCTTTGGTCACTGGCCTTCACATAATACCCCATTAATGACATAGTGAAATTATATTTTTTGAAATATTTACAAATTAATTAAAAATGAAAAGCTGAAAAGTCTTGAGTCAATAAGTATTCAACCGCTTTATGGCAAGACTAAATGAGTTCAGGAGTTAAGATGTGTATGGAGTCACTGTGTGCAATAATAGTGTTTAACATGATTTTTGAATGACTACCTCGTCTCTTTACCATACAATTATCTGCACGGTCCCTCAGTCGACAAGTGAATTTCAAACACAGATTCAACCACAAAGACCAGGGAGATTTTCCATTGCCTTGCAAAGTAGGGGACCTACTGGTAGAATACAGAATACAAATATTCCAAAACATGCATCCTGTTTGCGACAAGGCACACAAGTAATACTGTACAAAGTGTTATGTTTGAGGCAAATCAAACAAAAACACATAACTAAAAAAACACATTAAAACTACTTGAAAATCTATGGGAAGACCTGCAAATGGAGCATTAGCATTGATAGCATTGATCGTAGCATTGATCAACAACCGATTTTACAGAGCTTGAAGAATTTTGAAAAAAACTAAATGGGTAAATATTGCACAATCCAGGTGTGGAAAACTTAGAGATTTACCCATAAGTTGTAATCACTGCCAAAGGTGCTTCTACAAAGTATTGACTCAGTGGTCTGAATACGTATGTAAATGAGTTATTTCTGTATTTCATATTCAATACATTTGCGAACATTTCAAAAAAAAAAACATGTTTTCACTTTGTCATTATGGGGTATTATGTGTAGATGGGTGATTAAAAATGTATATTTTGAATTCAGGCTGTAACACAACAACATGTGGAATAAATCAAGGGTTATGAATACTTTCTGAAAGCACTTTATGTGATCGTGGACAAATGTAAGCGAGGTTTGAAATTATTATTATTTAGTATAATATTAATATCTGTTTGGGCTTCTTGCGGTCAACTTGCAGTCTACAAATTATTTGTAATTATGTTATGGCCCCCTGACTATCCGGTCAAGAAAAAAATCGGAATCTAGTTGATGATCCCTGACATAACGTAATATTATTCACTGTAACCTAGCTAGTAGGGTATAATGCTGTTTTCTCACCTTCCCAGCCTCTTTGGTCACCTCAAGGCAGTGGTCCATGCACTCTTTCCAAGGGTCTGCCATGATGACGACAACCTAAACAAACAATTAACAACACCCAATAGGAGAATTATATTCAAACCGGAGCTGGATTTCCCAAAAGCATTGTAGCACTAAAATCGTATTAATTCAATTGAAACTAAAATGGACAAAATATTATATTAGTACTACGATGCTTTTCAGGAAACCCAGCACTGGAGAATAATTTGCAAGAGGTTAACAAATTATTATAGCTAAATAGAAAAATAAATAAACAACGTCGAAAATGTTACACATAACCAAGCTAACGTTAGCTAGCCAGCTGACAGGCTATGAGGTCTTCCCGGGATTGATCACTAGCTAAATCAGCAAGGATACGCAACAGCTAGCTAGTGACCAGATAACCGCCCTATAAATTGTAACAACAATCGATTTGCCAGCAAAAACCGTTTGAAAACCGAAACTTACTGTATTGTTTCCCTTTTCTAACCTCTGCACTACTATTCTGCCAGCCGCACAAATTATGACATCATTTTCCTATAGCAATGACAAAACCTTCAAAATAAAAGCCAACACTTGAATACCGTTGTAATATCATTAGCTGATTAAAAGGATATTGCAATTTACTTATTGGATGCTTTTATTTTGTCATCAAGAAAGGCAATTAGGAATTTATGAAAACGGATTTAAACATATGTTTAAAAAAAATACATTGTTGACACTGGTATGTTGAGAATATTGGGATGTAGAGAAAAAAAACTTTACTACCTGTATCAGCTAAGTGGGATGGGAAATACTCTGTAGGGTCTCTACTAACCAAATAGGGGGCAGAGAAAAGCCAGCAGCAGGCAATGCAGCACGGTCCCCCTCAAAAACAAAACATATCTGGTTAGTAAAGACCCTACTGAGTATTTCCCAAACCCACTTAGCAGAGACAGTTAGAAAAAAAAGTATATCAACAACCCAATATGTATTACAGTGTATTGCATTGGGGGCTATGGAGGGCTGTAAAAAGTAGTAGGTTTCAGTCTGAGTCCTGTATTGACACTTTGGCCGTTTGATGGTTTGTCTGAGGGCATAGCAGGATTTCATATAAGTGTCCGGATTAGTGTCCTTATCCTTGAAAGCAGCAGCTCTAGCCTTTAGCTCAGTGCAGATGTTGCCTGTAATCCATGGCTTCTGGTTGGCATATGTACGTACGGTCACTGTGGGGACGACGTCCTCAATACACTTATTGATGAAGCCGGTGACTGAGGTGGTAAACTCCTCAATGCCATTGGATGAATCAAGGAACATATTCCAGTCTGTGCTAGAAAAACAGTCTTGTATAGCGTACCATCCGCCACATCGGACCACTTCCATATTGAGCGAGTAACTGGTACTTCCTGCTTTAGATTTAGCTTGTAAGCAGGAATCAGGAGGATAGAGATATGGTCAGATTTGCCAAATGGAGGGAGAGGGAGAGCTTTGTATCCATCTCTGTGTGTGGAGTAAAGGTTGTCTAGAATTATTTTTTTTTCTTGTTGCACATGTGACATGCTGGTAGAAACTAGGTGGAATAGATTAAGTTTGCCTGCATTAATAAATCCTCACGGTGATAGGCGTCCCGCTAGGGGGACAACTTTAGGTGAAACAAATAAATAATCATAAAAATTATGGATATTAAATATTTATGTACATACAAGTGTCTTATACCGGTTGAAAGCTTAAATTCTTGTTAGTCTAACTGCACTGTCCGATTTACAGTAGTTAATACAGCGAAAGCATGCTATGCGATTGTTTGAGGATGGCGATCAAATATTTTTCCACTGGCACAGGTTTCATAAATTCACAAATAGCGATAAAATATTCACTTACTTGTTGAAAATCTTCCTCTGATTTGTCATCCAAAGGGTCCCAGCTATAACATGTAGTGTCGTTTTGTTAGATAAAATCCTTCTTTATATCCCAAAAAGTCAGTTGAGATGGCACCATCAATTTGAGTAATCCACTCGTTCAACATGCAGAGAAAAAAAATCAGAAAATCTACCTCGAAACTTTGTTTCAAAAGGTCCAAATACATTTCTATTTACTACTCAGATACCCTAAAATGTAATCTATAATATTTGTTATGGAAAGAAGTATGTTCAATAGGAAACCGATTTTAGCAGGTGCATCTTGTCTTCATGGCGCGCCCAAACACGAATTTCCAAGACTGTGTCCCTGTACTAAAACTAATATTTCTTATTCATTTTGGAAGTTACAAGCCTAAAACCTTGGAAATGTGCCATAGGAATTGCATCATGGGAACTGGAATTCAGTATGTCCCTATACTTTCCATTGTAAGAGCATGGCTTCTCAACAACAACAAAACACTCAGGTTGGTTATTCTTTGGATTTTCTCCTACCATAGCTATTATGTTATAGTCTCCTACATTATTTTAACATTTCTACAAACTTCAAAGTGTTTTCTTTCCAATGGTACCAATTGGAAAAAGGCCTGAGGAACAGGCAGTTTACTTTGGGCACGTTAGTCAGGCGGAAATTGAGAAAAAAGGGCCTAGCCCTAAGTTAAAGTTCCCGGCTACTAGGAGCGCCGCTTCTGGATGAGCATTTTCTTGTTTGCTTATGGCCTTATAAAGCTTGTTGAGTGCGGTCTTAGTGCCAGCATCGATGTGTGGTGCTATATAGACGGCTATGAATAACATAGATGAGAACTATCTTGGTAGATAGCTTATGTTATTAAAGGGAAATTCCTTAAATATACATAATTGGTTTAAAAATACCAGTATTTATGTAAACTTTAAAAAAGAATGCTGGTATTAATAATAATTGTATCTGTATTTGTTTCCTATGTGGCTGCAATGCTGTGCAACAACAAAAATCGATATTCCCAGGCTAAGCGTTTTTGCAGGGTGACTCTTATTTTGAAGAAAATAAATCCGTGTTTGCACTGCCAGCATAATGATCTGCTGCCAGCAGAGTGGGTAATTCCAGACTAGAAAAGGCAAAACGAGAGGGTTTACCTCCCGGAATCTGTCCATGAAAAGAATACCAAGAAGTCAATGAGAGTGTCAAATTTGGTCAACAAAAATGTAATTGCTAATTTGCTGTGTGAGGCTTATTTGATCGAATAGAAGTTGTGTAGTGGTTAGGTTGTTAGGAATGCACTGGTATAAGTGGACGCACGTGGCATTTCGGCAAAAATATTACAAACATGAATTCAGAGTGTCTGCCGTCTCATTGGCTAGAGAATGATCCCATCTGATCCCGCCTGCTTTCCATGTATTTCCATTGTTAAAAATACAATATGTTACCAACAGATTTTGTCCTTTGCCAAAGTTTTTTTTTAATTGTGTTTTTTGGAAGGAATACACGAGCGAATTGAGTTATTGCACACGCAATAAGATCAGAGTAGGCGTTTCCTAATTGAAATATGATAATATATTCTAGAACGAGCCAATACGAGAGATCACCATGATGTCACAATAGCAAACAAATTTAGTTCCAGATGGAAAAAAATTGTGTTCTGTGCATGGTTTTATTAGGGTTCTCTGCATGGTTGTGCTCTGTGTTTGCAAATCAGTAATCGCATAATGACATTACAGTAAGGAACTGGTGTAATAGACTTTCCAACTAACATGATCATTGCAAATGTCGTAGTGCTATTTCTTGGTGTAATCTCGAAATTACCTCGCAGATGGCGGTTGTGAGCCAATAGATCCATTCATTACCTAGCTATGTGAGGTTAGTGAGCCACGTCCAAAACTGTTAGTTCGCAATCAACGAGCAATACGATAGACCGTGCTTGTTTATTCATAGATAAATGATATCAGTCAAGCAATAATGTCGTCTGTTAAACAGAGGTTAATTTTGTGTAAAACATTAACTTCCAATAATCAAGCAGGCAACTAGTTCAAATCTGGTAGCTAGATGAGGAAAACAATTCTCACATAAAAAGTGTAATTATTACATGTCGACTATGGCGTACTGTACATACAGTACGCCATAGTCGACATGGTCGACATAATTGACTGACATCTGCATTCATCCATACGTGCTGACAAGATAGCCAATGCAGTGGCTGAGACAGGAATATCCACCTAGCTACCACGCAGGCTGGCACCTTGTGGTCATGGTGTTCAAACAAAATACAGTGGGGCAAAAAACGTATTTAGTCATCCACCAATTGTGCAAGTTCTCCCACTTAAAAAGATGAGAGAGGCCTCTAATTTTCATCATAGGTACACTTCAACTATGACAGACAAACTTAGAAAAAAAATCCAGAAAATCACATTGTAGGATTTTTAATTAATTTATTTGCAAATGATGGTGGAAAATAAGTATTTGGTCACCTACAAACAAACAATATTTCTGGCTCTCACAGACCTGTAACTTCTTCTTTAAGAGGCTCCTCTGTCCTTCACTCGTTACCTGTATTAATGGCACCTGTTTGAACTTGTTATCAGTATAAAAGACACCTGTCCACAACCTCAAACAGTCACACTCCAAACTCCACTATGGCCAAGACCAAAGAGCTGTCAAAGGACACCAGAAACAAAATTGTAGACCTGCACCAGACTGGGAAGACTGAATCTGCAATAGGTAAGCAGCTTGGTTTGAAGAAATCAACTGTGGGAGCAATTATTAGGAAATGGAAGACATACAAGACCACTGATAATCTCCCTCGACCTGGGGCTCCACGCAAGATCTCACCCCGTGGGGTCAAATGATCACAAGAACGGTGAGTAAAAATCCCAGAACCACACGGGGGGACCTAGTGAATGACCAACAGAGAGCTGGGTCCAAAGTAACAAAGCCTACCATCAGTAACACACTACGCCGCCAGGGACTCAAATCCTGCAGTGCCAGACGTGTCCCCCTGCTTAAGGCAGTACATGTCCAGGCCCGTCTGAAGTTTGCTAGAGAGCATTTGGATGATCCAGAAGAAGATTGGGAGAATGTCGTATGGTCAGATGAAACCAAAATATAACTTTTTGGTAAAAACTCAACTCGTCGTGTTTGGAGGACAAAGAATGCTGAGTTGCATCCAAACAACACCATACCTACTGTGAAGCATGGGGGTGGAAACATCATGCTTTGGGGCTGTTTTTCTGCAAAGGGACCAGGACGACTGATCCGTGTAAAGGAAAGAATGAATGGGGCCATGTATCGTGAGATTTTGAGTGAAAACCTCCTTCCATCAGCAGGGGCATTGAAGATGAAATGTGGCTGGGTCTTTCAGCATGACAATGATCCCAAACACACCGCCCGGGCAACGAAGGAGTGGCTTCGTAAGAAGCATTTCAAGGTCCTGGAGTGGCCTAGCTAGTCTCCAGATCTCAACCCCATAGAAAATCTTTGGAGGGAGTTGAAAGTCCGTGTTGCCCAGCAACAGCCCCAAAACATCACAGCTCTAGATGAGATCTGCATGGAGGAATGGGCCAAAATACCAGCAACAGTGTGTGAAAACCTTGTGAAGACTTACAGAAAATGTTTGACCTCTGTCATTGCCAAAAAAGAATATATAACAAAGTATTGAGATAAACTTTTGTTATTGACCAAATACTTATTTTCCACCATAATTTGCAAATAAATTCATTAAAAATCCTACAATGTGATTTTCCTGATTTTTAAAAAATGTATTATATTTATTTTTTCTCATTTTTTTCTGTCATAGTTGAAGTGTACCTATGATAAATTACAGGCCTCTCATCTTTTTAAGTGGGAGAACTTGCACAATTGGTGGCTGACTAAATACTTTTTTGCCCCACTGTAGCTGAAAAATAACGAAACAATAACTGGGACAGATTAGCTATTTATCCAAAATATGTATTATTATTTTTTACACATACATGGCTCTGGTTAGCATACAGGTTAGCTGCAAACAAGGAAATGTAGTCATTGTTTTCATGTATTTTTTTCAAGCAAAGTATAAGAGAGTTGTACTCTACCACCATCTCACAAAATAATTCAAAAAATAAATGTTTACTTATCTATTTTTTACTTAACACTTATTTTTCTTAAAACTGCATCGTTAGTAAATAAGCATTTCACTGTAAGGTCTACACCTGCTGTATTCGGTGCATGTGACAAATACAATTTTATTTGATTAGAATTCTAAACAAATCACTGACAATGTCACCAGCAAAGCACCCCCACACCATCATACCTCCATGCTTCACGGTGGGAACCACACATGCGGAGGGAGATCTCACAAAGACACAGAGGTTGGAACCAAAAATCTCAAATTTGGACTCATCAGACCAAAGGACAGATTTCCACCAGTCTAATGTCCATTGCGCATGTTTTTTGGCCCAAGCAAGTCTCGTCTTATTATTGGTTTCCTTTAGTAGTGGTTTCTTTGCATAAATTGGACCATGAAGGCCTGTCTCCTCTGAAAAGTTGATGTTGAGATGTGTCTGTTACTTGAACTGTGTGAAGCATTTATTTAGGCTGGAATTTGAGGCTGGTAACTCTAACTTATCCTCTGCAGCAGAGGTAACTCTGGTTCTTCCTTTCCTTGCAACTACACTTGAAGAAACTTGAAAAGTTCTTGACATTTTCCGGATTGACTGACCATCATGTCTTAAAGTAATGATGGACTGTGTGACGGCCCTGAATTATTCTGAACCGTCTCAGTGCTTCTCCTTCCAATAGGGTGCTTTCCCTTTAATTCCCAATTAAATAGCCAGCATCAGCTGCGCAAAAAGGGGGGTTGTGATGGAGACGTGACTGAGGATGTGTTCCCGAAACTTCTCTATTCGGTTTGTTTTGTAGCCTGAGAGTTTACCCAGGATCGGATCCACTCTTTGCGTCCGTGGACTACACCTCTCCATTCTTCGTGGCCTTTCTCCGCTGGAGATCTATTGGCGGATTGGATTGTCTGACTGACCACCACCTTTTTGTATACGGTATTTCATTTGTTTTAAGATGATGTATACGGTGATGATTTATGTAGTTAGATGTAGTTGAGGACTTACTAAGAGCTGATACGCTTTAAAGTTCTGTGGTAAAATTATTGTTATACTGATTGTATGATTTAATACTGGGTTTACGCTACACGGAATGAACGGACAAACATTGCGTGACAAAAGTCACTTGAGTTCACTGAACTCCTTTACCGGGATGGACTCTTTTTAGGCCCGAGGTACAGGACATTTCTGGAGGAACCAGAACTCATTGTGTTATATTATTATGTGTGTGTAATCCATTGATGTTGCTAATACAACCCACGCAAAAGAATACAGTTGTTTTTGAAGTTCTTTTCAATGTTTTAAGGGTTTATGAAAAGTTGATTTCCCTCCTGAAGTTTACATAAGTCCTTTGTATTGGTGTAGACTTGACGGACCAGATGGGACTCATTCCCTCCCAAACTAAAAGGAGAAACCAATGTTTTCTCTGGTAGGCACAACCTACCTGGCACCCCTATAAATAATAACCTCAAGTCAAAACCGTTACAACTGTTTCTCTTTCCTTATTTTTGGCTCCCAAGTGGCGCAGCGGTCTAAGATACTGCATCTCAGGGCAGGAGGCGTCGCTGCAGTCTCTGGTTTGAATCCAGGCTGCATCACATCCGGGTGTGATTGGGAGTCCCATTAGGGCGGTGCGCAATTGACAAAGCGCCGGCCGTGGTAGGCCATCATTGTAAATAAGAATTTGTCACAACAACTGATTGACTCAAACGCATTAAGAAGGAATTAAATTCCACAAACTAACTTTTAACAAGACAAAACACATTCCAGGTACCTACCTCTTGAAGCTGGTTGTGAGAATACCAAGCGCGTGCAAAGCGGTCAAGGCAAAGAGTGGCTACTTTGAATAATTTGTTTAACACTTTTGGTTTCTACATGATTCTATATGTGTTATTTCATAGTGTTGATGTCTTCACTATTATTCTACGATGTAAAACGAAAGAAAAACCCTTGAATGATTAGGTGTGTCCAAACATTTGACTGGTAAATAGTATGCGCTCTAGTGCGCCCAACGTCGTTTTCTAGTGCTTTGTCTCCCTTATTTCTTGATGTGCATCAGTTCCAGAGTATTAATATATTTTATGGAAAAATGGTTTGGAAATAGCTGTCACCATAATGACAATCTAAATAGCCTACCTACAACTGGTACAAAGTTGCCACAATTTGCGCGTGTGCTGCTCTCCTCTTGATCACGTGCCTCACGTTACTTGTAAGTGCTCTCTCAACACACCCGGCCCTCACTCAACAACAGCCTGTATCACTGCTTGACAGTCAAGAGCAGGTCACATTGAAATATATGTATTTTAAGATAAATGCCATGGCGGCCGCGGTGCAACTTAGAAATAGCCCTAAAACCCTCTACCAATACAGTTTCACCCGCGACATCGTTTTCAAAGTAGCCCAATTTACAGAAAAACTACGAACATGGCAACACTGCAGCTCACCCCCCTCTTCCTGACATATGAAAGCCACTCCCCTTTCACGATTCCAGAGAATTGAAACCAACAGCTGAGCTGAGACAGTAGTAGATTACACCGAGTCTTGGTAGTAATAGCAAAGATCTAACACTGGTATGTATCGAATTCGCTGTAGTAGGGTGGCTGAAACTATAGATATTTTGAATAAAAAAAAGTTAAATTGTCTAATCTGTGTAGGTTTACTGGATCCGCTGAGTATTCCCTGTGGACAGAGTTACTGTAAAGTCTGTATTGGTAACTGGGTTCAGGATCACCAAAATGATCCCTACCACATCTGCCTTAAGTGCAGACAGACCTACACCCCAAGACCTGCGCTATATACAAACACCAATCTTGATGAAGTGGTGGAAGAAATAGAAAAAACTGGACTGC
The DNA here is from genome assembly GCF_045791955.1 of Oncorhynchus clarkii lewisi. Taxonomy (NCBI): domain Eukaryota; kingdom Metazoa; phylum Chordata; class Actinopteri; order Salmoniformes; family Salmonidae; genus Oncorhynchus; species Oncorhynchus clarkii. The sequence continues at coordinate 37,615,850 of NC_092157.1, read as the reverse complement.
AAGCTGATGACACTGGATCTGGAAACATAGTCATATACTCCAAGTCATATACTGAGGAAAGACTGAGGAAACATACTGAGGAGATACTCCGCAAACATATGCTGAGAAATCAGCACCTGGTCAGCATGAACAAGGTATGGATAATAACTATTTCCTGTCTACAGTGACTCAACTACATAGAGGAGATGTAGAAAGAAATGTGACTTATTATGAAATAATAGCTGTAGCCTACTTTGTACAATGTACTTTGGAGGTCATGTGAAGATTACACAGACCCCATCCATCTACCAGAACAGGCAGAGACACTGTTCAAGAACAATCCAAGATTCAGGAAGAGTGTATATCACACAGAGAATAATGTTCTAATACCACAGTATTATTGCCTCAATACCACTGCGTGTTTGCCAACAGAAAAAGATGAGTGGGAGCAAGACACGCAAACAAGAAGCCCAGTCACCAGCTCCCTCTTCCAGCGGACAGGACTTGGTAAGCTCTGGCAAGTTAGTACAGTGGTTCCTCCTTTAAAAGTTGTGAGCTTACACCGCTGGACTAAGTGGTAATTTGTGGTTTAGTATGGTACCCTGCATCACCACTTCATTGCTCCAGACCAGAGCAAGGGGGAGTTAGAGCACTGATTGTGCTTTTGTGTCCTACTGTGTCTCTAACTGACAATGAATGGGTGACATAAACCTAAATAGAAACTGGTAATTGTACACGACTACATTATTACTTACTTAAACTGTTGTTACACTTAGCTTTTTATTACTTTATTTTGTTAGGATCATTTTGCTCTTTGCTGTAGGCCACTCCCGACAGGTCACGCCTGAATGGCGCAATGTTCTAAGACACAAGCTGTGTTGCTACAGATGCTGGTTCAATACCCGTGCCGCTCTTGACTGGGAGACGCAAGAGATGACAGTAGGTTTTTCTCCCTCTTAAAAACAGAAATAAATCATTGTAAATAACAAACTGACTTTATTTACAAATTAGTAACAATGTCTCACCCCATGTTCAAGAATTTCCTTTTTCTCGCTCATTTTATGTTATTTGAGAACAAAATCATCTCCAAAATATTGTTATTTTTTAAACAAAGCAATTATTATTATTAATTTATAATTATATAAAAGCCTGTTGGATATTCTCACAGATATATTATTAACCCTGTTATTAGCAGGACAATATATATTGGTCATATTGATCATGGCACCCGAGTGGGTCACAATGGGACTGCCTTGCAGTTCTCCAGCTGCATCCACTGAAAGCGCGTAAGGTTTAAGGCACGAGGACAGGGGGCACGGCATGGGCAGCAGAGCTGCGCACAGAAGTAGCCCATAGGGAAGGGAAGGGAGGAGAGGGGGGGGGGCCACCACACTGGCAACACTTTAAGGGGCATTGCACTAATAATGGCGCTGACTTGGGAAACGTTCCCACTGTTCTTTTCTTAGTGCCAGTCTGCACGTTCAAACCTAAACAATGTAACTAATAATGGTATCTTTATGCTTTCATTAATAAAATAATGATAAAAATACTCTTTCAAAATGCCAATGTTTATTTAGTTATGGATCCAAATTACTATGGGAATAAATATCACTGAATTACAGAAATATCCTCCAATTCTCTATATGCAATTATTGGCAGAGAGTCACGTCATATTTTTCGATATACTGTAGGCCTACCGTAGGCAACATGATTCTCACTAGTGTTGAGTAATGTGCTGTTAAAAGTGGTGTAGGTCTTGTTTATTTAAAGAGCATATTGAAGATAGAAGCAATAGAATTTGAAGCAATGGCCTTCAACTATTTTAGCACCGTTTTGCGCTGCTCTGAGACAAGCATGGGGACTGGTCTTGATAAATCAATAAGGTCTTTATTTTCACTGAATCTCCGTTTGGGTATTAGTTAGACTAGAATTAGAAAATTAGGGTGTAGAAATGTTATGCTCTTAGTGTAACCTTTTTTTAAACTAGGCAAGTCAGTTATGAACAAAATCTTATTCACAAGGACAGCCAAGTCCTTCCTCCCCATCGGGGAATTGAACCCCAGTCTCCCGCGTGCCCGCAGGAGACTGGATTTTTAGCTAAATAGTCCAGTACTGTAATCCCAACCTAACATTAAAATAACATTGTACAGCGCCATGATTTCGGTTTCATCCTAATGGAAACCCAGAGGGTTTTTCGTTTTCCTTGGAATAGAAACACCATAATATTAAGCAAATTAATTAAGCAAGTTCCAGTCAAAAGTTTGGACACACCTACTCATTCCAGTGTTTCTTTATTTTTACTATTTTCCATATTGTAGAATAACAGTGAATACATCACAACTGTGAAATAACACGTATGGAATCAGTTAAGAACAAATTCTTGGGAATTTAACCCTGGTCTCCAGCGCGCTCGCATTGTCTAGTACAGATGTTATTGAAAGTTATCAAATGCTTCTCAAAGATGCCCTCTGGTGGTCAAACTAGCACAAACTTAGCATTAATGATACCAGTGGTGCACACTTAAATAACGTGCCATAGAATTCTGCAGCACCATGCAAGCTGCGCCTCAGTACGCTGCAAGTTTTAAAAGAGGAACCACTGCATGTACACAGTCTGTACATGTGTGTTCAGTAATACCCTCCTGATTTAATATTATTGGTGATATCATGCTGATAACTTGAATGTCTGAATGTGACTGGCTCACCTGCCCCCAACTTATAACTTTTAGGAGTTTCAGGATCCAGAGCCAGGGAAGACACAGGAACTGTATGCCCAAATGGATGACATCCTGGATAGGGTGACTCAAAACAACTTTCAGCAATCAATGAATGCAATAACTGAGTTCACCATTAACACAGAGGGCAAACTGAGGGCCATCACTGACCTCATATATGAGAGGGCCATATCACACCCTGCCAGCTCTGTGGTCTATGCCAACATGTGCCACTACCTCATGGGGGTAAGTCTGTATCTGTACAATTCTCCGTCTGTCTGTATTTTGTCTGTCTCTCACAGAGGTGATTGCTATTTTTTTTGTCAAATGCCAATGACCAGACATGGAGAACAGTTGGAAATCTTACAGGTTTTGCCTTTAATCAACTGTTACAGTGCAAAGGGTTTAACACTTTCTAGGGCAGTGTTCCCCAACTGGCGGGTCTTTTATTTATAATTACGGTCACTAATACTAATTAGGTTCCGGCCCCCGACCATCCTATAAAGATAAAAAAATCAGCCCGCGGCTGAATCTAATTGCTGATTCCTGGTCTAAGGAGTCGGGCATAGGCAATGATTCAAAGGTAAATGCACAGGAGCCAGGTGTAAACAAAGATGCTTATAGTAAGAAAATGCAAATGAAATCCTGGCTCTTAGATGTTAAATTTAGAAAACAAAAGCATGAATAAAGGTCTCAGCCATTCTGCTCTACCCAGCGGTGAGAGTTGCACACCTTTAAGTCTTTATGTAGTCAATTAGAGTGTAGCCACACCCTTGTAAGGGAACAGTGCTCAGCTGGAGCTTGTTCCCCAAGCCAACATTCCTGGTGCTGGCTTGGCCCTGCTGCACCACACCCACCAATTTGTTTTTACCCCACCCCCCTTGCATATCTTGCCCCCTCAGCTCAAAGTACCCATGGCTGCCGTACCAGGAGGGACATTAAATTTCCGCAAGATACTTCTGAACCGAGTCAAGACAGACTTTGAGAACATGGGGAGGGACAGTCATGAAATCTTGCAGAAGAAGATGGACGCCATCACCAAGGTATCACATTCATCTCTTTAGACGCACTGCCCATTACATTATAGACCAACACTTTGAGAAATTCTGATCTAAATTATATTAATCCCTCAGCATTTCACTGATCCTCTAATGCATCATTGATTATGTGCCTTAACCTTGCATGGTGTTCTTCCCCTGAATTGATAATTGGAAAATCTAACTAGTCACAAATGGTATAGTTTAATTTGTTTACTGATTCCTTCCAGGAGGAGGACGGCCAGCAACTGAGGGAAGAGCTGGAGGAGGTCAAGGCCAAGGGTCGGAGGCAGTCTCTAGGCAATATCCAGTTCATGTGCGAGTTGTACAGGTTGAAGATGATTACGAAGGCCATCATGCACGACACCATCGTAAAGCTGTTGAAGAACCACGACGAGGATTCGCTGGAGTGTTTGTGCACCTTACTCTCCACCATCGGCAAGGAATTGGCCAGGGTACAACATTGTCTCTCTCTGTCCATTACTCCCATCTGTCTGTTTTTTATCTTTTTTATTCAAAATCCATGATAGCAAAATCAATGGCATTTAATTAGTACAGTGCATCATTTTTTATCACAGATGATCTGATAGATTCATCCAATAGATTCAAATCTATAAATCAGTCAAAAGCATTCACTTGGGCTGTCTACTTCCACAGCCCAGAATGGATGAGTACTGCAACCAGATTGAGAAGATTGTGAAGAATAGGACAACTTCCCCCAGAATCACAAGCATGCTGCAAAATGTGATGGATCTCCGAAAGGTATGACCAGTTATTCTTCTTTCTTATTTTAATATCCATATCTAACTTCCTGGTTGTCTCTTTTTTTTGCTCTATGCTCTAAAGCCGTAATATGTAGTTTGTATGTGTTGCGTGGTTCGTTCTGCGTTGTGTACTTTTAATTAGGACGCTGCCACAACTGGAGGTCTGCTAGTTGAATTATTTGTTTACTTGCCCTGCACACGAAGAGACAACACACATTATGTTAACCCTTGGCGCGGTCCTAGCTCTCAGGCGCCTTGCTAGCTGAAGGTCAAGCAAAAGAGCCCCAAAAGGAAATAACAGGTGCTGCGTGCACACATTCAATGCACAACAGCACACCATACAATACAAGCAAAATGATACAGAACATAATTCGGACAAAGTAAAAGACATACCTGCACACAAAGAGACAACACACATTATGTTAACCCTTGGCGCGGTCCTAGCTCTCAGGCACCCACTCAAACACTGTCCAAAGTACTCACAAGTTACAATAGATATCCTAGTTAGCAAGCTTTGTGAAACTTGTTAACATAAATCTTTATATTATCCACATTGTAACAAACTTATGGTAGCATAACAGTACATTGTGTAACATTATGACGGTTTTATATTAAACAATTTCGGAGCCAAGGACAACATACCTTGCTAGCTGAAGTTCAGGCAAAAGAGAACAATAAGGGGGTATGGAAATACAGATAACCCGCGATGGACCAAACCAAAATATACAAAACTTTTACAATCACATGTATGTACAATATTGATATGAAAACGTGTACACCACCAAAGAAAAACGTTAGCTATGCAGCTGTAATGAAATAAAAAAAATACACTGAATAATTATTATTATTATCAAATTATTAACATCCTCTCTTGACCTGGTCTATTTGAATTGGTCCTTGTGTGCAACTTGGTGCATAATTTAGGGGAACAACATCACACTGCTACATATGCATCCATTTCAGGAATTACAGTTCTGTAAAGTTCTATAATTGATTCATTATTTCATTGTCTTTTATGTAATATTAATAATGTTGTGTGTGTGGTGGGGGGGTGTGTACGCATTTTCTCTCTAGACCGAAATAACCCAGCTTGCTGAAAAGATGGAGAAGATCAGACTGCAAGCTGACGATGATGCTGACGATCACACTGGACCTGCAGATACGGAACCTGTTTTGCGGCCTCATTATAAGTCATCACCCATGAAGCAACAGGAGCTGGTTAGCATATTTACACCACTACAGGAGAACGTATATCCTCATGATGATAAGCTGAAAGCTGAAGACCATGAGACAGACTCTGCAGGGCGGGCTACCAAGAAGGTATTCATGGGATACCGTAATAGGCTAAGGATAAGAGGTACATAGAAATGTTGCAGGCTTTACCCATCAGCTGGTGTAGATAGACATATTTCAACCTGAATAAAGACCATGCTGATGTATGTATCACAAAGGGATATGTTTTGGTCCATTGTGTGATGCCAATTACAACTGTCTGTATGTTTGTCCACAGAAAAAGGTTAGTGTGCCCTTTAAAACATGCCAGCAGATAATCCAGGAGAGAGAGGAGGAGCTACAGAAACTGAGACAGGAAGTGGAGTCTCTAAAGGTCAGACATCAGGGGTGTATTCATTAGTCGGATTCCATTGCAAAACGTTTTGTAACGAAAATAAGAATTTCTATTGCACAGAGTTAAGTGTTAAAAAGAGGTTCTGTTTTTTTTTGTTACCGATTTGCCTCATGATTTGTCAACTCTCGCACATTTTCTCTAACCTTCACATTGGAGTGCTGCTGCAGGCTCTTTGAATATCTTGACCAATCAGATTCACGGAAATCACAGGTATCGGGCACAACGCAACAAGCTCAAGTCGCGCTCTCCACTTTGCTCTGGTATTTATTTAACAAGCTGATAACACATCACTCCCAACAAAAACAAGCAAAAACTCTTACATACACGTGACAGCCTATACACCTATACATTTGCGATCTGACACGCTATATTGCATGGAAACAAGACAATTTTTCAGTTTAATCAACTAAGCTACTTACATCAGAAGCTGCGTAGTCTAACATATTATGCACCCCCCCCCCCCAGTCCTGCTTTTAAAAGATCATTCATATGAACAAGTTCAAGGTTGCAGCAACTTGACAGGGTTTTCATCTTCCCCAAGGCCACGAGTTTTTCCAGAAGGTTTTTTTAAACCATGTGACCTGATTAGAAAAACTCTGGTCCTGTCAGGTGAATCACGTCATTCTGTATAAGGTCCGGAGTTTCTTCTCCTTCAATGAGGAATCGAGCAAGTACAATTGATATTCATCCCATGGCTCTGTTATTCTCCACCGTTCTCCCAAAGTGTGCAGTTGCACACTCCCCGTAATGGATTTAACAATGATGGATTTAACTCCCTCCAATTCAATGCATTTCAATTATAATCAAGACAGGGAGTATGCAAGTCCATACTTTGGGGGAAGTATGGAGAGTCGGAACAAAGCAGATGCTTACCAAACTTTCTGAGACAAACACCTTGAAATGGACGACTCTTTCTCGCTCTCTGTCTTTTGACAGTGCTTATCTCAGGCTACACTGGAAGACGGTGAGAGGTTCTTCACCAAATTGATTGAGACAAGGTGCTCAGAGGTGAGAGAGTGGATCCAAGCCAAAGAGAAGGAGATGGTGAGTGAGGCTGAGGGACTCATACAGACACTCGAGAAGGAGCTCGATGAGCTGAAGATGACTGAAACAGAGGCTAGGCAGCTTCCACACATAGAGGACGTCCCCCATTTCTTCCAGGTAAGATCAGGAGCTCTCTAATAAAGTGTTACAGGATTTCAAAAGACAGATTGACCATTGATATTAAGAAGTTAACATTTTTCGATCAGTTTGAGCCAATAGCAATTACTTCTCTGTATTGGTAGTCATACATATCGTTCTTTACATAAGTGTTCACACCCTTGGATTATTTTGCGGTGGGTAATATTTCCATATACGGTACCAGTCAAAAGTTGGATACACCTACTCATTCATAGGTTTTACTTTTTTTTAAACTATTTTCCACATTGTAGAATAATAGTGAAGACATCAAAACTATGAAATAACACATGGAATCATGTAGTAACCAAAAGAGTGTTGAACAAATCCAAATATATTTTATATTTGACATTCTTCAAAATAGCCACCCTTTGCCTTAACAGCTTTGCATACTCTTGGCATTCTCTCAACCAGTTTCATGAGATGGTCACCTGGAATGCATTTCATTTAACAGGTGTGCCTTGTTAAAAGCTAATTTTAATGGAATTTCTTTCCTTCATAATGCATTTGTGCCAATCAGTTGTTGTGACAAGGTAGGGGTAGTTTACAGAAGATAGCCCTATTTGGTAAAAGACCAAGTCCATATTATGGCAAGAACAGCTCAAATAATAAGCAAAGAGAAATGACAGTCCATCATTACTTTAAGACAAAGGTCAGTCAATCCAGAATATTTCACGAACTTTGAAAGATTTTAAAGTGCAGTCGCAAAAACCATCAAGCGCTATGATGCAACTGGCTCTCATGAGGACCGCCACAGGAACGGAAGATCCAGAGTTACCTCTGCTGCAGAGGATAAGTTCATTAGAGTTACCAGCCTCAGAAATTGTATCCCAAATAAATGCTTCACAGAGTTCAAGTAACAGACACATCTCAATATCAACTGTTCAGAGGAGACAGTGTGAATCAGACCTACATGGTCAAATTACTGCAAAGAAACCATTACTAAAGGACCAATAAGAAGAAGAGACTTGCTTGGGCCAAAAAACACAAGCAATGGACATTAGACCGGTGGAAATATGTCCAAATTTGAGATTTTTGGTTCCAACCACTGTGTCTTTGTGAGATGCAGAAGAGTAGGTGAACGGATGATCTCCATGTGTAGTTCCTACCGTGAAGCATGGATGAGGAGGTGTGGTGGTGCTTTGCTGGTGACACTGTGTGACTTATTTAGAATTCAAGGTACACTTAACCAGCATGGCTACCACAGCATTCTGCAGCGAAATGCCATGCCATCTGGTTTGCTCTTAGTGGGACTATCATTTGTTTTTCCACAGGACAATGACCCAACACACCACCAGGCTGTGTAAGGGCTATTTGACCAAAAACGAGAGTGATGGAGTGCTGCATCAGATGACCTGGCCTCTACAATCACCCGACTTCAACCCAATTGAGATGGTTTGGGATGAGTTAGACCGCGGAGTGAAGGAAAAGCAGCCAACAAATACTTAACATTTGTGGGAACTCCTTCAAGACTGTTAGTGAGGGTGGTTGAGGCAATGCCAAGAATTTGCAAAGCTGTCAAGGCAAAGGGTGGCTACTTTGAATAATCTAAAATATATTTTGATTTGTTTAACATAATTTTTTTGGTTACTACACGATTCCATATGTGTTATTTCATAGTTTTAATGTCTTCACTATTATTCTACAATGTAGAAATATACAAATTAGAAGAATGAGGGCTAAAGTATGTATATGGGTGCAAATTAGTCCCACCCCCAAAAAACGATAAACAACAAACAACTCTTCAAACATGGGACATTTATTTACATAATGATGTGTTCTAATGCAATTCAAGGCATTAAAAAACATATTGTTAAATTAATATTGTACAAAGTCATTGTTTATACACCTATTTATATTAAGGTGGCTGTCCCAAACTCTGACTCCTAAACTTCAAGTTTGAAAATAAAGCAATTCATGATTTTTGTAATAAAAACATTTTAAAACACTTTCTCATCTTGGCGTCTGTGACGGCATGGGCAGCGCCATTGAGGTTATCTATATTTTAAAAGTTGCATGTCCCATGCTCTACCAACTGAGCTACAGAGGACCACCATGTGGACAAGTGCACACTTCAGGAGAATGTTTTTAAAGTATTGAGATTCATAGCCAGCAGGGGGGGGCTTCAATCCTCCAAGATATCAAACTTTGACATCTAATTGGCCAAAACATAGATGTCTATAATATGCTGTACTGTATTCTACAGTACTATGCTATACTGTACTCTATTGTACTCAAGTTTAAAAGTTGACTTGAGTTTCTTACAATTGAAGAAGGGGCCCATGGACTCTTCATCTAGTGGTCTTGAGACCTGTCATAGAAATTTCCTCTATTTACCAAATAATGGGAGCAAACCACACACAAGTCAGAGTTAGTTATCAAAGTCCATCTTTAATTATATCAGCTCTATCACAATCCTGTGACTCTCAGGCAATTCAGTGTATAACCATGAATTCTCTGAGAGCCCCTTCTGCATTGCAACTGCCATCCTTTAATAGCAAAGAACACACATTGTCAGACAGCATAGACATAATAAATCATTCAGCTTTGTCTCCTTACTCAAACCCCAGAACCATAAACCAATCCTCCATATCAACAGGCATATATCAAATTGTCATTTAGATACAACCAACTCTAAATACAACCAATCCTATCTTGACAAGATCACAGAGACACACTGACTGGCACACAGACATTGTGGAGCCAAGAGATACATGCTTGACCTCTCCCCTCTCTCTAGCCCAAACAACTTAGTCTTGACATAGAACAGATACTGCAACCCTGCCACAGTATTATACAAAAATAACATTCTTGATGAGAAGTAATTTACAAACATATGATGAATATAAAACATCTCACATATGTTACCAACAAATTCTGATTATTCCACGACATTCCCCTCTCAAGGAACTCAGTCCCTTCTGAAGAATCAGAATATTAATTACATACTCAATATTTAAAAATTCAAATCCCCTCAATGTCAAATAGCTTATATGTAAGCTTTCTCCCTTCTGGAACTAAGTTTACAACCTTTATTCTACAAAACAAACTTGCACATGTTTAATAACACAGAATAATCCATTTGAGGAAAATAAAAACATAACATATTTATGCTCTTTAAGTTACATGAGAACCAGTGTCTAAACACAGGGCTCCTCACAACATATAGGACAGACATCCCTCTAAGTACTCATGCTCAGAAATATACTTAGGAATAGAGAATAGGTCATTGAAATAATTCATATTCCAAATCATAAGTAACAACCCAACTATTTATCAAACCAATATTTAGAATAGCACTCCTCAGTGATTCAAATTTGTCTTATCACTCAAAATAAAAACCTCAATTTAACACACATCAATATTAGCAGATTTACATACAGTATAATTATCCCATAATTCTACTATTAACTTTTTTAATCATGATTTTAATACAGATCAGTATCTCAATGCATTCTTAATCTAAATTACTACAATTTACATGGTGTAGACCTCTTCAATCAACCTGATACCACAAAAGTATAAACAATTTTAATGGCACAGTTGATTAAACCCCCCTTACACAGGTACGGCATCTTCTGGCATCTTCGTTTTTCTTCAGATAGCTTTACAGTTCAAAGTGGACGGCCCATGATAATGTCCCAATTTCAATGTCTCATCTTTACCACTCGTGTCTTGTCCATTTGTCAACCAATATACCAGCATCATAAGAAAATGTTAGAACAGATCTTTCTCCATGATCACTCCAAGTGGACTCTCACAGTATGAGAGCTTAGATCTGATACTGTACACCAATTTCTGGCTTGGTTCTTTTCTCTCGGTAGAAGTGGTTTGGAAAGCCTCCTTCAATGCCTTTGTCACTCTTCTTCAGCCAGTTAGAGGGGGTTTTGAGGTACACACGCCATTCGGTCCAAATTATCTCTTCCATGCATTAAGATACCGTCTGATGCCACTTTTCATGATAACCTCGAAAGAACAGATCAGAACAACAGTTTAGTTCAGTTCATTAACTACATGATAAATGATTACTTTTACCAATTATTCTTAACACACATATCTAAACATATTTCACAGAGAATATCAAAACATTCTATTGAAACTATTCTTTCAAATTGGTTTATACTCCCCATCTCACTGTCAACTCCATCGTAGAGCCAAGGATGAAGAAGTTAGACCTATTCCTCTCGGGAATAGAACAAAACAAACACAACAATACAATACACTCAACAATACAATTACACTCAACAATACAATACACTCATTCACATATCACTTAAGTTGTATAACTTCAATTCAAACCCTCAAAAAACTGAATCCTCCCCCATGTTTTACACACATCTCTCCGTATGAGAGTAATGCAAAACAAAACTGAAAACAAATGTAAAACAACATAATCAAATTAAAATCACTAAACTGAAAAAAAACTCCACAAAGAAAAATTATTTAACCCCTATGGTCATAGGAAAATAGACTTAAAGCAGCATACCCTTAGTTAAAAGCAATGCCCTACTCCCTCTTCACACTGGTCCAAATTACAAATATGGATAAGAAACATATTTACCAATTACACAAATTATATTGAAAGTAGTATTACAGATGACCCTAATTTCATCATCCAAATGGCTTTCCAATGCGGGTGATCAAGCCACAACGGAAAGTCATCAGAAGGTCATAGGTTATACAAAACCCTTCAGAGCAGTGTTTTTCACTATATAAAACAATTTGCAAACAATAATCAACTAGTTCCAAACATTTTCGTATTTCCATGTTCCCAGAACATTCCTTTATCAAAAGAATTTGCGTGTGTAATGAAAAGTCAGAAAATAAAAACTTATTAAAATCCCAATGTGGTGAGTGCCCCTTTCAATGTGGTAATTTGTGGCCTCAATTTCACTCACTCTCCCCAAGAGTATAGTCCCTGGAAACATTCCAGAGAGAGACAGTGAAATATCAATTTTCCCGGAGAAAACACAAACACTTAGTATTCATTACACTACATCGATTCAGAAACTCAAACGTGAAACTATAAACCAAACCTAATGATAATTCCACTGTACCTCAAATCATTAATCATAAGTTTTAATCAACATCAATGTATATGCATGATACAATGTTTAATTAAGTTAAATCAACTCCTAAAAAACATTTTAATCAGCAACCTAATAATTTCAATCTGTTGATATAAATTTAGTAAAAACCAATCCTGATTTTTTTTTTTTAACAAATCTAAAATCCTTCAAAAGTCGGTGCTGTCTCATCATCGTAAAAATAAAAATAAACACGTTTTTTCCCCCACTGATATCCACAAAGGTCAATACTGTTCAGCACATCCATTAATGATCTTCCTTCAGTCTGTACAGGGTCTGAAATTCCAATGTATGCAGATGATACAGTGATAAATTCATGCAAATAACAAACTACACAAGAACTCACTACTATAATGATTCAGATGACAAAATTGCTCAGAGACTCATGTTTACATCTCAATAAAATAAAACACAGTCTGCATGTTCCTCAAAAAACAACTATCACTAAAAAGCTCCTGATGGTATCTGATTTTAAGTGCCAAGGCATCATACTTGATTCCAACCTTTCTTTTAAAAAGCAAATAATAAAGGAACTCAAATACAAAATTCAACCTAGCTAATTTCCCAAAACATATTAAATTGTTTTGACTATTGCGGTAACAACACTATAATTAAAATCTATGATACTCCCCCACTTAACATACTTAGTTTACTAGTTTGGCCCAAGCTTGCTTTTCAACATTCATACCCATTCAGTCTTCTGTCAACAGGTTCTCATACTATTCAATCCAGCAATCATCTTTAATGACCTGACATTGTTCCACATAATGGAAACATACTATAATGTTAGACTACATGAACTTTCCTGCTCAAATTAACTGGTGTTACTTAAACAATCAAACCAAGAATCAATAACCATCAGAATCTATTCTTACGATGTTTTATGATTCAGACATCCAGTCTCCCACAAATCTCATAGCCTAATACAGTAAATATAAACGCCACAAATCTATGATGCCCACCTAGCAAATCAGCTGCTAGAAATACAGAAAAAAATGTACCTGAACAACGGTCAAAACCATTAGAGTAAGGTTATTGTATATTCAAACTAATAACGCAAATTTTCGTTATTCTGCAACAATCTACCTGCCTCCAGCAACTTTCCCTGACAAATAGTAGTCAACACAGTAACTAACTCTCTTCCATACTTTCAACTCAACTTTCCTATTTCTTTTTCTCATTGGGCAAAAATATAACCCCTCTCATTTCAACGTTTTTTCCTTACCTCTATCGTAAGATTAAAACCCCAACTTTATAACTTCCTCTTCTCTTTGCTCTCCACACTTATGAAATGTATCCTATTTCTTTAAAAATAACACGCAGCGCCAAGATTATAACATGCGTCAGTCAATCTATAAGAATGAAAAACATTTCGGTAACCACTTTCCTATGCCATTCTCTCCCCGCTATTATTCAGAATTTCTTTAACTTAGGTAACTGTCTTCTCTATTGATACAGTAATTTAAATACGACCCAATTCTCAATACATTATTCCAGCAGATAATTTAGTGAACAGACATCGTCTTGCATCAGAATTCGCTTCGTTATTAATTTAAATTGAATTAGTCTATCAATTTAACCTAAACAATCTATTGAAAACGTTCAATTTATCTCTTATACAAACACTAGCGACCATAACTTTCCAGGCAAAACATACAAATAGATGATTTACAATCAAAAACTCAGAATTCATCCAGCCTGGGAATGGAACCCGGGCCTCCCGTGTGGCAGGCGAGAATTCTACTACTGAACCACTAATGCTATTGCGAAAAACTAAGATTCTCCACATATAAACCCCATTTACAAAGTCAAATCAAAACACTTAACTATCGGTAATTCCCAGAAGAATAATAGCCCAATTTTAATAGTACAAACGTTACTCCAGCTATGATTCTCATACTCCAGCTATGATTCTCAAATTCCAAATGAATAAATTAGCAATCAAAGAATAAAATCGACAGTTAATGACTAGGAAACAGATATTGCGCCTTTTAATAAAAATAGATTATGTTTACTTATGCAACGTCAAAAATATTACTTTACTACATCACATTAATCACGCAATGATAATTAGTTTGATGGAAAACCTTAGGCTTTGTACGACATTATAAATTACATCGAGCATCCCTCGAATTCTCTTTAACTTTATGGAAAACAGTTTATTCAATAAATCCCGCAACTTCTCTCATACTGGGAAGAAAAATTATAACATGTTCAGACCTTAAGGGCAGTTTAATTTCAAATGTTTCACCCAGACGGAGATAATCCAATATGCGTTCTATAGTTACATCGTTAGGGTAAGAGAACCAAAAGTGGACACACTCTAATCAGTTTCTAGAGCTCAATTTCCCAGATTTTGTAGATTATTTTAATAGTGCTTAAAAACTTCATCCTTATCAAATTATCCATTTAAGATACCAACTCAAAACCTACGTACGTCTACGAATGGGTGGTTTAAATTGTATCTAATGATTCTCCGCATTACTTTATCAAATCTCTAGTAATTGATTATACACACATACAATTCATCATAATTTCAAATAATTCACAGAATCCATATAAAACTTAAGAAATCTTAGGTACTCACACAGAACTTTCAGGATCATCCACACAGGATTGGTCAGATGTTCACATAGAACTTCAGAAAAAAGGTTTGCCCACACAGAGTCAACCCTACCCCGCTCACACAGAACGGTCCGACAACTATTACCTAGTGATCCCATAACAAAATACTCACACAGAGTAACCCAGGGCATACCTGGCTAGCACATTTAAAATAATTGGAATTCACCACATCTGAGGGTCACTTAGACAAATCACACAGACGCACAGAATGAGGTCCTTCTTCCAATAGGGCTTCACCAAGTGCTGTGTTTCACCTAGAACACACAGACCCCCTGGCCCATCACCCCGACAGACTATCACCAAATCCCCACTGTGATCAATTCAGTGTCAGGAGGGCGTCTCGTTTTGAAAACGGCCTATGTAGCATCGATGTGAGCAGTACTGACTGGCTGAGTAGTAGTGCAGCTGGATTTATTTCAAATTTCAACAGACATGCATTGCTTTAGTAGCCTGGCATAACCATAATGGCTCTTTTCCAATTCAATTAATTTCTATAAACTCTGAATAGAATAGGAATGGAGTTATAGGCCTCCTCAGGCTGGTTCGGCAGGTTATTGGTTATTTTCAAATGTTCACATCATAAGGCTCTTTCACAGAAAAACATGGACAGTCAGGTGCATTGCAAGTTCAGAACGTAGACTGCTAGACAGTGACATATTAAACTAAAGCACTGATCATTGGGAACAAAATCAGAATGACTCCTTAGGGAAAGAAGGCTTAATCCATAAATCTAAATAACAAAGTAGGAAGCCTAGCCTACAAAACCCCAAAATTTGAAATGGTAAACTCTAAAGGCCTGACTGGATTATTATTTTATTTAACTAGGCAAGTCCGTTAAGAACAAATTCTTATTTACAATGACGGCCTACCAGAAGGCAAAAGGCCTCCTGCAAGGACGGGGGCTGGGATTAAAAATAAAATAAAACCATAGGACAAAACCTGGATGACGCTGGGCCAATTGTGCGTCCCCCTGTGGGATTCCTAATCACGGCCGGATGTGATACAGCCTGGATTCGAATCAGGGACTGTCTTAGACTCAGTAATGTACCGCCTTGTTCATAGATTTATCTAAAGCTTTTGACACTGTAGACCATGCGATACTTTTGGGTAAGCTGTCGTCAATAGGACTGGGACTGGATGCCTGTCGTTTTTCATGACTATCTAAAGGATAGAAGTCAGGCTGTTAGAGTCGACGACATCCAGTCAGAGCCATTGGAGTTGGTTAAAGGGGTCCCACAAAGTTCTATACTTGGTCCATTACAGTCCACTCTTTACATAAACAATATCGGTGATGAGATAAGAAAGTGTCAAATTCATTTATATGCTGATGACACTGTCATGTACTCTATCGCTTCAACGGCTGACCAAGCATTATCACTATTGGAGACAGATTTTAAGATATTACAAGGGTCTTTTATACAGCTGAAACTGGTTTTAAATGCTAAGAAAACACATTTTATGATTTTTAATAGGTTCAAAAAGTTGGTTGAAAATACACTTGCACTTACGAGCTTAGATGGTTCTCGAATTAATCAGGTCTCTGCATATAAATACTTAGGGACATGTTTGGATGATAAACTGTCTTTTAAAATGCATATTGATGAACTTTGTAAACAGCTAAAAATCAAGCTAGGCTTCCTCTATAGAAACAGGACATGCTTGTCCTCTACAAATAGAAGACAAATTGTGCAAGCTACTTTTATGTCTGTTATAGATTATGGGGATATTATTTACATGCATGCTACGGCATCAACACTTAAATCGCTGGATGCTACTTATCATTGCGCACTTAGGTTTATTACGGGTGCTAGCTACAGAACTCACCACTGTGTTTTATATCGTCATGTGGGTTGGACTTCGTAGTCGTGAGACGAGAACAACATGCTCTCGTGTTTGTCTATAAAGCACTTCTGAGTAAGCTACCTTCTTATATATCATCACTCATCAATATTAGAATTAGAATTCCTAAAACCAGGTCTCAAGCATGGATTACACTTGAGGCCCATGCGATTTCCACAGAGTTGGGTATGGCTGCCTTTTCCTGTTACGCTCCTTGCCTATGGAATAGCCTGCAGACTAAACTTAAACTTGAGACTCTTGTCCCCCTTGCTCATTTTAAATATTTATTGGAGCATTTTTATTTTTGTATGGCTTTCAGGTAATGCAAGTTATTGTGCTGTTAGTAGAATAACCAATGTGTAAATGAAATCTGTTGCTGTACTTATTTTTTATTTTTTTGGTGTTATCTGTGATTGTTTTGTTTGTCTTTAGTTTTTCTAATCATTGTGCCTAAACTGTATGTGTAAACATGTATACGCAGGGCCCAGCTGTAAAAGAGACATCAGTCTCAGTCTGTGTTCCTTGTTGAAATAAAGGTATAGTAATAGACCGCTGCGCCACTAGGGAGCCCTGAGTGGCGCATGCATGAGTACAGTGTATTCAGACCCCTTCACTTTTTCCACATTTTGTTACGTTAAAGCCTTGTTCTAAAATGTATTAAATTGTTTTTTCCCCTAATCAATTTACACACAATACCCCATAATGACAAAGCAAAATGTATAAAATGTTTTTTATGCAAATGTAAAAAAAGAAACGGAACTATCACATTTACATAAGTATTCAGACTCTTTACTCAGTACTTTGTTGAAGCACCTTTGGCAGCGATTACAGCCTTGAGTCTCCTCAAGGCTTCTCAAACCTTGGCACACTGTTACGCTCGTTGATGGAAAGATCGGACCAAGGTTCAGCGTGGTCGGCGTACATTTTAATTTATTAAATGAACACTGAATAAACAACAAATACAAAATGAAACGTAACGTCTAGTAGGGATAAACAGCACAGTACCAAAAACAAGATCCCACCAACTACAGGTGGAAAAAGGCTGCCTAAGTATGATCCCCAATCAGAGACAACGATAGACAGCTGCCTCTGATTGGGAACCATACCCGACCAACAAAGAAATAGAAAACATATTGCCCACCCTAGTCACACCCTGACCTAACCAAATAGAGAATTAAAAGGATCTCTAAGGTCAAGGCGTGACACACACCTGTACTGGAGTTTCTCCCATTCTTCTCTGCAGATCCTCTGAAGCTCTGTCAGGTTGGGGAGCGTCGCTGCACAGCTATTTTCAGGTCTCCAGAGATGTTCGATTGGGTTCAAGTCCGGGCTCTGGCTGGCCCACTCAAGGACATTCAGAAAATTTGGCCTTTTGGAAAACTCCAAGCGGGCAGTCATATTTTTTTTACTGAGGAGTGGCTTTCATCTAGCCACTACCATAAAGGCCTGATTGGTGGAGTGCTGCAGAGATGGTTGTCCTTCTGGAAGATTCCTCCACAGGGGAACTCTGGAGCTCTTTCAGAGTGACCATCGGGTTCTTGGTCACCTCCCTGACAAATGATCTTCTCTCCCGATTGTTCAGTTTGGCCCGGTGGCCAGCTCTAAGAAGATTCTTGGTGGTTCCAAACTTCTTTCATTTAAGAATGATGGAGGCCACTGTGTTATTGGGGACCTTCAATGGTGCAGAAATGTTTTGGTATCCTGCTCCAGATCCGTGCCTTGACACAATCCTGTTTCGGAGCTCTACGGACAATTCCTTCGACCTCATGGCTTGGTTTTTGCTCTGACATGCACTGTCAATTTTGGGACCTTATATATATTCAGGTGTGTGTCTTTCCAAATCATGTCCAATCAATTGAATTTACCACAAGTGGACTCCAATTAAGTTATTGAAACAGCAAGAACGATCAATGGAAACATGATGCACCTGAGCTCAATTTCGAGTCTCATAGCAAAGGGTCTGAATACTTATGTTTTCGCTTTGTCATTATGGGGTATTGTGTGTAGATTGATGAGGATTTTTTTTAAATAACATTTTAGTAAAAGTCTGTAACGTAACAAAATATGAAAAATGGGGAGATTTTTATACATTTTTATGTTTAGAATTGATCTTTCACTTGGTATTTTTTACAGAGTGAAGATTTAATCAATTTTAACCCCACTTTGTAACACACAGGGTGAATACAATCAGAGACAATGATGATGGGCTCTTAGGTTTCACTGTAACTATTTATATGGACACCTTGTGTTTTACCATTTCATCAGTGTATTTACTTGTGGACACCTTGTGTTTTACCATTTCATCAGTGTATTTACTTGTGAACACCTTGTGTTTTACCATTTCATCAGTGTATTTACTTGTGGACACCTTGTGTTTTACCATTTCATCAGTGTATTTACTTGTGAACACCTTGTGTTTTACCATTTCATCAGTGTATTTACTTGTGGACACCTTGTGTTTTACCATTTCATCAGTGTATTTACTTGTGGACACCTTGTGTTTTACCATTTCATCAGTGTATTTACTGTCTTTCTGAATTGGATTTGTACGGTTTCTGATTTACTGAATGTTTATTTGTCTGTCTGTAGAAATTGCCCAGCATCACTGAGGCTTTTGGAAAAGTGAAGAGGATATATGCCACTAAAATCCAAAAGCTATTTGAAAATACCTCCAAGAGACAATTTAAGATGTTTTATGAAATAGGTACTCATTAAGGATTATAGCTGTACTATTTGTTTTAGCATAAACCAGATTCCTTCAGACATAACATTCTTTTTCTTTGAAGAAATGCTGGAACCATACAGTAAGCATGACCATTACAGCACAATTGGCCCAAAGACCTCTAGTTTATCGGGGGCAATCAGGGGCAACAACTGGTCAACCCACCACTTTTTGGGATAAACAGCTGAGGGACGGAGCTGGAGAAATGTAACTTCTCTCAACCTCTTAGCCAGTGTTATGGAGGACGAGGACTGACCATCCATGAGATCAAAATTATCGTGTTTTATTTTTTGAAGCTATGTGTTGATTTTCAAACAAGTTTTTATATAAGCTCATATTTTGGTTTGTGGTAGAATGAGAAAGTTGAACTAAGCTCACATGGCATTTCTAACTCATGTTCCTGAAGAATCAATGGCTATATTTATAATTTAATTAAAATTGATGTACCAATCCCAGATTCTCTCTCTCTCTCTCTCTCTCTCTCTCTCTCTCTCTCTCTCTCTCTCTCTCGCCCTCTCTCACAGCCATCACTTCTATTGACAGACAGGAGGTGGAAGAAAAGGACCTGGTAAGATCTGTCCAGAAAATGTGTGTTTAGTAATAATATCCTGGTTCTATATTGTTTGTTTACTCCCCTCCCTGCCTCCTGATTTATGACTTGAAGGAGGACTTTGTGGACCTAGATACAGTGAAGACAGAGGAAATATATGCACAAATGGATGACATCCTGGACAGGCTGACTCCTAAGAACTTCCATCAGTCGATGAAGGTAGTGAGTGCATTTACCATTGACACAGAGGACAAACTCAAGGGCTTTATTGACCGCATATATAAGAATGCCATTGAATACCCGACCTACGCTGATGTCTACGCCAAGGTGTGCCACCATCACCAACTCATGGGGGTAAATCTACATGTTAAAGTTTTCTGTCTATTTCTCACCGTCTTAATCCCAGAGGTGATCACAAAAAATGACTTGTTTTTGTCTTTTTCCTTCTCTCTGTCCATCTTGCTCTCTCACTTGCTCTCTCTGACACAATAACAACCCATCAACCTTCAATGAGTTTTACCTCCCACATATCCTGCCTTTTCAGCTGAAAGTACCCGGAGTGACAGTACCTTTCCGCAAGCTGCTGCTGAACCGATGCCAGAAGGGCTTTGAGAAAGACAATAGTAAGATCTTAAAGGAAATGCAGAGAGAACTGGACGCGATCACTGAGGTAGACCAACATTTTGATGTCAAAATTACTGATCTATACTGAACAAGAAAAGAAAACGCAACATGCAACAATTTCAAAGATTTTACTGAGTTACAGTTCATATCAGTCAATTTAAATAAATTCATTAACTTCTTTGGGGTAGGGGGCAGTATTTTCACATCCGGATGAAAAGCATGCCCAGAGTAAACGGCCTGCTACAAAGCCATAAAAGCTATAATATGCATATTATTAGTAGATTTGGATAAAAAACACTCTGAAGTTTCTAAAACTGTTTGAATGATGTCTGTGAGTATAACAGAACTCATATGGCAGGCAAAAACCTGAGAAAAAATCCAACCAGGAAGTGGGAAATCTGAGGTTAGTCGATTTTTCAATTGCTCCTATTGAAGATACAGTGGGATATTGGTAATGTTGCACTTCCTAAGGCTTCCACTAGATGTCAACAGTCTTTAGAACCTTGTCTGATGCTTCTACTGTGAAGTGGGGCCGAAGGAGAAGGGAATAAGCAAAGTCTGCCCCAGAGCTGACCATGCGCGTTCACATGAGAGGGAGCTCTGTTCCATCGCACTTCTGAAGACAATCGAATTCTCCAGTTGGAACATTATTGAAGATTGATGTTAAAAACATCCTAAAGATTGATTCAATACATCATTTGACATGTTTCTACTGACTGTTATACGGAACTTTTTGACATTTCGTCTGCTTTTAGTGAATGCGCTTCGTGACTTTGGATTTGTTTACCAAACGCGCTAACAAAAGTAACTATTTGGACATAAATGATGGACATTACCGAACAAAACAAACATTTCTTGTGGGAGTCCTGGGAGTGCATTCCGACGAAGATCAGCAAAGGTAAGTGAAGATTTATAATGCTATTTATGACTTTTGTTGACTGCATAATATGGCGGATATATTTGTGTCTTGATTGGGCTCTGAGCGCCGACTCAGATTATTGCATGGTTTGCTTTTTCCGTAAAGCTTTTTTGAAATCTGACACAGCGGTTGCATTAAGGAGAAGTGCATCTAAAATTCCATGTGATGGCAGCGGATGAATGGCACGACAATGAGCCTCAGGATGTCGTCACAGTTGTATCTTTTAGCAATGTTTATTATGAGTATTCCTGTAAATTGATGTGGCTCTCTGAAAACTCAAAGTATGTTTTGGAACTTCTAAACGTAAGGCGCCAATGTAAACTCAGATTTTTGGATATAAATATGAACTTTACCGAACAAAACATACATGTATTGTGTAACATGAAGTCCTATGAGTGTCATCTGATGAAGATCATCAAAGGTTAGTGATTAATTTTATCTATATTTCTGCCTTTTGTGAATCCTCTCTTTGGCTGGAAAAACGGCTGTGTTATTCTGTGAATAGTCACTCACCTAACATAATAGTTTGGTTTGCTTTCGTCGTAAAGCCTTTTTGAAATCAAACACTGTGGCTAGATTTACAACAAGTGTATCTTTTAAAATGGTGTAAAATACATGTATGTTTGAGGAACTTTAATTATGGGATTTCAGTTGTTTTGAATTTGACGCCCTGCAGTTTCACTGGCTGTTGAAGAGGTGGGATGCTACCGTCTCACGTACCCTAGAGAGGTTAAGCTCTAATCTATGGATTCCACATGACTGGGAATATTATACCTTACATGACTTGTCACAGATACTTAAAAAAAAAAAAAAAAATGTAAGGTAAGTGCATGGATCAGAAAACCAGTCAGTATCTGGTGTGACCACCATTTGCCTCATGCAGCGCGACACATCTCCTTCACAAAGAGTTGATCAGGCTTTTGATTGTGGCCTGTGGAATGTTGTCCTCTTCAATGGCTGTACAATGTTTGCTGGATATTTGCGGGAACTGCAACAGGCTGACGTACACATCGATCCAGAGCATCCCAGACATACTCAATGGGTGATGTCTGAGTATGCAGACAATGGAAGAACTGGGACATTTTCAGCTTCCATGAATTGTGTACAGATCCTTGCAACATGGCGCCATGTATTATCATGCTGAAACATGAGGTGATGGCGGCGGATGAATGGCACGACAATGAGCCTCAGGATGTCGTCACAGTGTCTCTGCATTCAAATTGTCATTGATAAAATGCAATTGTGTTTGTTGTCCTCAGCTTGCCTATACCATAACCCCACCGCCATCATAGGGCACTCATTTCACAACGTTGACATCAGCAAACTGCTCGCCCATGTGGTCTGCAGTTGTGAGGCCGGTTGCCCATACCACCAAATTCTCTAAAACAACGGCTTGTGGTGGAGAAATTAACTTTAAATTCTCTGGCAACAGCTCTGGTGGACATTCCTTCAGTCAGCATGCCAATTACACCCTGCTTCAACTTGAGACATCTGTGGCATTGTGTTGTGGCCTGCACATTTGTAAAGTGGCCTTTTTATTTTCCCCATTACAAGGTGCACCTGTGTAATGATCATGCTGTTTAAAAACTTCTTAGGACTGCAATCACGTTAACGGGATGATATGATGTGAAATGACAACAGCCAGTGAAAGTGCAGGGCGCCAAATTCAAAACAACAGAAATCTCATAATTAAAATTCCTCAAACATACATCTTATACCTTTTTAATGGTAATATTGTTGTTAATCCCACCACAGTGTCTAATTTCAAATATACTTTACAGCGAAAGCACCATAGACGATTATGTTAGGTCACCACCAAGCCACAAAATAAACACAGCCATTTTTCCAGCCAAAGATAGGAGTCACAAAAAGCACAAATAGAGATAAAATTAATCACTAACCTTTGATGATCTTCATCAGATGACACTCTTCATGCTACACAATGCATGTATGTTTTGTTTGATGAAGTTTATATTTATATAAAAAAAACTGAGTTTACATTGGCGTGTTACGTTCAGAAGTTCCAAAAACATCCAGTGATTTTGCATAACCACATCGATTCAACAGAAATACATATCATAAATGTAGATGATAATTCAAGTTAAAGATATACCTCTCCTTAATGCAACCGCTGTGTCAGATTTCAAAAATACTTTACAGATTAAGCAAACCATGCAATAATCTGAGACGGCGCTCAGAAAAATAATCAAATTAGCCGCCATGTTGGAGTCAACAGAAACCAGAAATTACATGATAAATATTCCCTTACCTTTGATGATCGTCATCAGAATGTACTCACAGGAATCCTAGTTCCACAATAAATGCTTGATTTGTTCGATAATGTCCGTTATTTATGTCCAAGTATCTTCTTCTGTTAGCGCGTTAGGTATACAAATCCAAACGCTCGTGCATTACTTCAGACAAAAACTTCAAAAAGTTATATTACAGGTCGAAGAAACATTTCAAACTAAGTATAGAATCAATCATTATGATGTTATTATCATAAATCTTCACTAATGTTCCAACCGGAGAATTATTTTGTGTCGAGAGGAGCAAGTCGATATCATGTGGAATGCGCGTGACCAGGAAATGGCTCTCTGCCAGTAACCTGACTCATTCAGCTCTTATTCAGTCCCACAACACAGTAGAAGCCCCATTCAAGTTTCTAAAGATGGTTGACATCTAGTAGAATCCATAGGAAGTGCAACTTCATTCACATCCCAATGTGAATTCAATAGGGCCTGGGTTGAAAATATACCAACCTCAGATTTCTCACATCCTGTTTGGATTTCTTCTCAGGATTTTGCCTGCCATATGAGTTCTGTTATACTCACAGACATCATTCAAACAGTTTTAGAAACATCAGAGTGGTTTTTATCCAATAATACTAATAATATGCATATATTAGCAACTGGGACTGAGGAGCAGGCCGTTTACTCTGGGCACCTTTCATCCAAGCTACTCTACTGCCCCTGCAGCCATAAGTAGTTAATCAGCTTCTTGATATTCCACACCAGTCAGCTGGATGGGGATGTAAACATATTTCTGCACAACATATGAAATAAGCTTTTTGTACATATGGAACATTCCTGGGATCTTTGATTTCAGCTCATGAAACATTGTACCAACACTTTACATGTTGTGTTTTATATTTTTGTTGAGTATACATTACATGAACATAATTTCTACTCAAATGCCTTATGCTTTCTTAACAATTGTATTTGATTTAAAGGGATACTTTGAGATTTTGCAAATGGAGCCCTGCTTTCCCAGAGTCAGATGAGCTCGTGGATACCATTTGTATGCCTCAGTGTTCCGTTTGAAGGAAGTTGCAAAGTAGCATTAGAGCAAGAACTGGAAGTCTATTAGACTTTGTCATTGCGCTAAAGCTACCTAGCAACTTCCTTCAAACTGAAAACCAAAACATACAAATGGTATCCATGAGTTCATCTGACTCTGGGGAAGTACAGTCGTGGCCAAAAGTTTTGAGAATGAGACAAATATTAATTTTCACAAAGTCTGCTGCCTCAGTGTCTTTAGATATTTTTGTCAGATGTTACTATGGAATACTGAAGCATAATTACAAGCATTTCATAAGTTGTTTTTTATTGACAATTACATGAAGTTGATGCAACGAGTCAATATTTGCAGTGTTGACCCTTCTTTTTCAAGACCTCTGCAATCCGCCCTAGCATGCTGTCAATTAACTTCTGGGCCACATCCTGACTGATGGCAGCCCATTCTTGTATAATCAATGCTTGGAGTTTGTCAGAATTTGTTTTTTTTTTGTTTGTCCACCCGCCTCTTGTGGATTGACTACAAGTTCTCAATGGGATTAAGGTCTGGGGAGTTTTCTGGCCATGGACCCAAAATATCAATGTTTTGTTCCCCGAGCCACTTAGTTATCACTTTTGCCTTATGGCAAGGTGCTCCATCATGCTGGAAAAGGCATTGTTCGTCATCAAACTGTTCCTGGATGGTTGGGAGAAGTTGCTCTCGGAGGATGTGTTGGTACCATTCTTTATTCATGGCTATGAATGGTCTCAGGATGCTTTACTGTTGGCATGACACAGGACTGATGGTAGCGCTCACCTGGTCTTCTCCGGACAAGCTTTTTTCCGGATGCCCCAAACAATCGGAAAGGGGATTCATCAGAGAAAATTATTTTATCCCCACCCTCAGCAGGCCAATCCCTGTGCAGATGTGCAGATGCACTCACACCTGCCTGCTGCCATTCCTGAGCAAGCTTTGTACTGGTGGTGCCCCGATCCCGCAGTTGAATCAACTTTAGGAGATGGTCCTGGCGCTTGCTGGACTTTCTTGGGCACCCTGAAGCCTTCTTCACAACAATTGAACCGCTCTCCTTGAAGTTCTTGATGATCCGATAAATGGTTGATTTAGGTGCAATCTTACTGGCAGCAATATCCTTGCCAGTGAAGCCCTTTTTGTGCAAAGCAATGATCCTTGCAGATCCTTGCAGGTAACCATGGTTGACAGAGGAAGAACAATGATTACAAGCACCACCCTCCTTTTGAAGCTTCCAGTCTGTTATTCAAACTCAATCAGCATGACAGAGTGATCTCCAGCCTTGTCCTCGCCAACACTCACACCTGTGTTAATGAGAGAATCACTGACATGATGTCAGCTGATCCTTTTGTGGCAGGGCTACAGTGGAAATGTTTTGGGGGGATTCAGTTAATTTGCATGGCAAAGAGGGACTTTGCAATTAATTGTAATTCATCTGATCACTCTTCATAACATTCTGGAGTATATGCAAATTGCCATCACACAAACTGAGGCAGCAGACTTTGTGAAAATTAATATTTGTGTCATTCTCAACACTTTTGGCCACGACTGTAGATCGTCCAGGATTTTGGTCATGAAGCCCCCTATCACTTTTGGTCTCCTAGCCGTTAACCTTACATTGAAGAATTTATTCCCTTCAACTGATCATTGTAACGCGTGTAACAACTCACTAACTTGTACCTTGTTTAGTCCAATGCAATTTTCATTAGTTCAAGGCAG
Organism: Oncorhynchus clarkii lewisi; assembly: GCF_045791955.1. Lineage (NCBI taxonomy): Eukaryota > Metazoa > Chordata > Actinopteri > Salmoniformes > Salmonidae > Oncorhynchus > Oncorhynchus clarkii. The sequence goes on along the minus strand of NC_092157.1, from coordinate 37,589,160 downwards.
GCTCACCAAATCTCCCTGATTCCTTCCAGAAGGAGGACCGACAGCGACTGAGGGATGGGCTGGAGGAAACGAAGGCAGAGGGGCAACGGGAGTTGCTTTGCAACATCAAGTTCATGTGCGAGTTGTTCAAGCTAAAGATGATTATGGAGACCGTCATGCACAACTGCATTGTAAAGCTACTAAAGAATGGTGATGATGGTTCACTGGAGGTCCTGTGCACATTACTCTTCACCATCGGCAAGGACTTAGAGGAGGATTCTCAGGAGGCTGAGGTACAACTACATATCGTCTGTCTCTTGTCTGTTTGTCTTTCTGATTTATAAATGTGATCACTAATAGCCAGTCTATACTTCCACAGCCCAGAATGGATCAGCACTACAAGCAGATTGTGGTGATCATTAAGAAAAAGAGGACGTCCCCCAGAATCCGCTACATGCTGTGTGATGCGATGGACCTCAGAGAGGTATGACACGTATTAATGTCAATTGACCTTAAACTGCTGTTTGTCTTTGGTTGTCTGTGTCTGTATGTCTCGCATATCCTTTAATCTTATATGTCTGATTGTCATTTTTGTTAAAGTCTGATGTTTTACACTCCGTTCTCTTTCTCTAGCTCAATTTGGAGAAAAATAAAGACAATTGAAGCCAAGAACCAGATGTTTTCTATGAGGTCTAATGATGTCCCGTGTAGCTCAGTTGGTAGAGCATGGCGCTTGCAACACCAAGGTTGTGGGTTCAATTCCCAAGGGGGACCAGTATGAGAATGTATGGAATCAATACTGTACGATGCCCTGGATAGGAGCGTCTGCTTAATGACTTAAATTTAAATGTTAAAACACACACCGATCACATTGGAAAATTAAATTGAAATATTGATGGTTCATAATAATTGAATCATAAGATGTACACTATGTCCTACAATAAATCATTTTTTTTCCCCTGCAAATCTCTGTCTACTTTATTTGTTTAATGACATGTAGATATAGTGAGACTGGAGTTATGTTGATGTGATTGAAGGAGTGGCGTGGGAAACCCCACCGTAACTCAAGTCAATATCGACTGGTGATATCATCCACTGGCACAAAGTGACACGACACCCACACACTACCTGGTTTGCAATCCACCCATTTTTCAGCCTTTATAGTGAGAAATTCACTACCATTCAAAAGTTTGGGGTCACTTAGAAATGTCCTTGTTTTTGAAAGAAATCACATTTTTTTGTCCATTTAAAATAACATCAAATGAATCAGAAATTCAGTGTAGACATTGTTAATGTTGTAAATTACTATTATAGCTGGAAACGGCTTATTTAAATAAAAAAAATGGAATAGCTATCCTCAGCAAAAAAAATAAATGTAATCTCACTGTCAACTGCGTTTATTAACAAACTTAACGTGTAAATATGTGTATGAACATAAGATTCAACAACAGACATAAACTGAAAAAGTTCCACAGACATGTGACTAACAGAGATGGAATAATGTGCCCCTGAACAAAGGGGGTCAAAATCAAAAGTAACAGTCAGTATCTGGTGTGGCCACCAGATGCATTAAGTACTGCAGTGCATCTCCTCCTCATAGACTGCACCAGATTTTCCAGTTCTTGCTGTGAGATGTTACCCCACTCTTCCACCAAGGCACCTGCAAGTTCCCAGAGATTTCTGGGGGGAATGGCCTTAGCCCTCACCCCCCGATCCAACAGGTACCAGATGTGCTCAATGGGATTAAGATCCGGGCTCTTCGCTGAGCATGGCAGAACACTGACATTCCTGTTTTGCAGGAAATCACACACAGAACGAGCAGTATGACTGGTGGCATTGTCATGCTGGAGAGTAATGTCAGGATGAGCCTGCAGGAAGGGTACCACATGAGGGAGGAGGATGTCTTCCCTGTAACGCACAGTGTTGAGATTGCCTGCAATGACAAAAAGCTCAGTCCGATGATGCTGTGACACACCGCCCCAGACCATGACGGACCCTCCATGTTAAAATCAATCCCGCTCCAGAGTACAAGCTCATTCCTCCAACGATAAAGACAAAACCGCGACTCGTCAGTGAAGAGCACTTTTTGCCAGTCCTGTCTGGTCCAGCGACGGTGGGTTTGTGCCCATAGGCGACGTTGTTGCCAGTGATGTCTGGTGAGGACCTGCCTTACAACAGCCCTACAAGCCCTCAGTCCAGCCTCTCTCAGACTATTGTGGACAGTCTGAGCACTGATTGAGGGATTGTGCGTTCCTGGTGTAACTCGAGCATTTGTTGTTGCCATCCTGTACCTGTCTCGCAGGTGTGATGTTCGGATGTACCAGTCCTGTGCAGTTGTTGTTACACGTGGTCTGCCACTGCGAGGACAATCAGCTGTCCATCCTGTCTCCCTGAGGCACTGTCTTAGGCATCTCACAGTACAGACATTGCAATTTATTGCCCTGGCCACATCTGCAGTCCTCATGCCTCCTTGCAGCATGCCTAATGCACATTCATGCAGGGACCCTGGCAATCTTTCTTTTGGTGTTTTTCAGAGTCAGTAAAAAGGCCTCTTTAGTGTCCTTAGTTTTCATAACTGTGACCTTAATTGCCTACCGTCTGTAAGCTGTTAGTGTCTTAATGGCCGTTCCACAGGTGCATGTTCATTAATTGTTTATGGTTCATTGAACAAGCAAGGGAAACTGTGTTTAAACCCTTTAAAATGAAGATATGTGAAGATATTTAAATTTTTACGAATTATCTTTAAATGACAGGATCCTGAAAAAGGGATTTTTTTTTTGTTGCTGAGTTTACATAGGCTTACAGGGGCCCATTATCAGCAACCATCACTCCTGTTTTCCAATGGCACGTTGTGTTAGCTAATCCAAGTTTATAATTTTAAAAGGGTTTTCATTAGAAAACCCTTTTGCAATTATGTTAGCACAGCTAAAAACTGTTGTCCTGATTAAAGAAGCAATAAAACTGTCCTTCTTTCAACTAGTTGAGTATATGGAGCATCAGCATTTGTGGTTTTGATTACAGGCTCAAAATGGCCAGAAACAAAGACCTTCCTTCTGAAACTCGTCAGTCTATTCTTGTTCTGAGAAATGAAGGCTATTCCATGCGAGAAATTGCCAAGAAACTGAAGATCTCGTACAGAGCTGTGTACTACTCCCTTCACAGAACTGTGCAAACTGGCTCTAACCAGAATAGAAAGAGGAGTGGGAGTCCCCGGTTCACAACTGAGCAAGAGGACAAGTACATTAGAGTGTCTAGTTTGAGAAACAGATGCCACACAAGTCCTCAACTGGCAGCTTCATTAAATAGTTCCCGCAAAACACCAGTCTCAATGTCAACAGTGAAGATGCTGGCCTTCTTGGCAGAGTTGCAAAGAAAAAGCCATATCTCAGACTGGCCAATAAAAATAAAAGATTAAGATTGGGAAAAGAACACAGACACTGGACAGAGATATTACTTTTTCTTTGCAACTCTGCCTAGAAGGCCAGCATCCCAGAGTCGCCTCTTCGCTGTTGACGTTGAGACTAGTGTTTTGCGGGTACTATTTAATGAAGCTGCCAGTTGAGGACTTGTGAGGCATCTGTTTCTCAAACTAGACACTACTTGTCCTCTGTCATCTCACATGATTGCTGATTTTATTACCCACGTCATTGTTTCCTGTTGACTTTTTCCAATCTGACATAAAACAGTATTGCGTTTGGACTGTACTTTGTCAGCGATAAGAAAAGGGATAATGACGATTGGCTACTAACAGAAATGTGTCGGCCAATGATGGCCTATGCTTAAATCATCAGCAAAGTAGAGTAATCTGAGTGTGTGTGTGTGTGACAGACTGTCAACCCTTACATCTGCTCTAAACAACTAAAAGGCCGCCACCTTCATGACAGAATACAAAGAGAGTTGGAGGGTACAGCCACATTCCCTTGGCTAATTTTGATTTAACAGGCAATAAACCGAGTGCGTGTTCTGAGATTCCTAGTTATTTTTCTATTATTAATTTGTTGTTCTCTCTGCATTGTTGGGAAGGGCCTGTCAGTACGCTTTTCACAGTCTACACCGGTTGTTTACGAAGCATGTGACATAACATTTGATTTGATTTCTCTGACAAGGAGTTCTGCCAACTGCTGTTAACTACTGTTACTCTACCAATAAACCCTATCTCTAATGAGAGCCATCCCACTGGGCAAAACCTGGGTGAATCAACGTTTCCATGTCATACATTTTTTTCAAAAAATCTGACATTGAATCAATGTGGATAACTGAATTGATTTTTTAAAAGTCAACAATGTAAGGGAATTTCGTCCATTTTTCAACCTTATACTGGACTTCTACTGAACAAAAATAAACAACATGGAACAATTTCAAATATTATACCGGGTTACAGTTTATATGAGGAAATAAGTCTATTCAAATAAATAAATTAGGCACTAATTTATGGATTTCGCAAGACTGAGTAGGGGTGTAGCCATGGGTAGGCCCACCCACTTGGGAGCCAGGCCCAGCCAATCAGAGTGAATTTTTTTCCCACAAAAGGACTTTATTACAGACAGAAATACTCCTCACTTTCATCAGCTGTCTGGGTGGCTGGTCTCAGACGATCCCTCATTAGAAGAAGCCGGATGTGGAGGTCCTGGGCTAGCGTGATTACACGTGGTCTGTGGTTGTCAGGCCGGTTGGACGTACTGCCAAATTCTCTAAAACGACATTTGAGACGGCTTATGGTAGAGAAATGAACATTACATTTTGTGGTAACAGCTTTGTAGACATTCCTGCAGTCAGCGTGCTAATTGCATGCTCCTTCAACTGCAGACATCTGTGGCATTGTGTTGTGTGACAAAACTGCATATTTTAAAGTGGTGAGCTTGTGTTGTCCCCAGCAGCACAAGGTGCACCTGTGTAATGATCATGTTGTTTAATGATCTTGATATGCAACACCTATCAGGTGGATGGATTACCTTGGCAGAGGAGAAATGCTCAATAACATGGATGTAAACACATTTTTATCAGGTTTTTTGTGTAATAATTCATAAACCATGTGCCATGGAATTGGCACATCGAAAATCTAGAGGTATCTGTGTATCAATCCACTGCATCCACCGATGTTGCACTTCCGCATCTGCGGTGAAAGGTGGTGTTTGTCAGACCAACATCCTGAAAATCGGTCTTCTCACAAAATCAGCCGTGGCGTCCGAACGGTTTAGCCAACAAATTCATATGACCACTCTATGGAAATATGAGACTCTCACTCTCTCTACGACCCCAACAGGCATCTGAAGTCGGGTACAACCGATCTGCCAACTTCTGTTTGTAACATCAGAACAGTTTGGGCTACACACTAACCTGATCTTTCTTATATCTCTCATCTGTTGTTCCGTGTAGTGAATCTGTTATTCAATGCATTTGTGTTGGTTATTAGCAGTAAGGACAACAATTCTTTTTTTTAAATCAAAAACATTTTAGATATTTTTTTTATACTTTAAGGGGTCTTAAAATTCTAAATTAAATAGCAAAATTATCCTTGTTATGACCTTCTGAAAATAATTCCATATAGCTTAATATACTGTTATGGGTTTTAATGCAGGGCTGACAGACTACCACTTCCACTTGCCTCCTCCATTTTTGTGGTAATTCTGCAATCACTTGGTTGTAATTTTGGATAGAGCAGACATTTCCATATATTTTTGTTAACTGCATGTATGACATACAGTTGAAGTCGGAAGTTTACATACACCTCAGCCAAATATATTTCAACTCAGTTTTTCACAATTGCTGACATTTAATCCAAGTAAAAATTTGCTGTCTTTCAGTTAGGATCACCAATTTATTTTAAGAATGTGAAATGTCAGAATAATAGTGTCAAGAATGATTTATTTCAGCTTTCATTTCTTTCTTTCAATTTTGGATGTATGCTTGGGGTCGTTGTCCAATTGGAGGACCCATTTGTGACCAAGCTTTAACTTCCTGACTGATGTCTTGAGATGTTGCTTCAATATATCCACATCATTTTCCTTCATGATGCCATCTGTTTTGACCATCGTGAAGTGCACCAGTCCCTCCTGCAGCAAAGCACCCCCACAACATAATGCCGCCACCCCCGTGCTTCACGGTTGGGATGGTTCTTCGGCTTGCAAGCTTCCCTCTTTTTCCTCCTAACATAACGATGGTCATTATGGCCAAACAGTTCTATTTTTGTTTCATCAGTCATTTCTCCAAAAAGTACGATCTTTGTCCCCATCTGCAGTTGCAAACCGTAGTCTGGCTTTTTTATGGCTGTTTTGCAGCTGTGGCTTCTTCCTTGCTGAGCGGCCTTTCAGGTTTTTGTTGATATAGGACTTGTTTTACTGTAGATATAGTTACATTCGTACCTGTTTCCTCAAGCATTTTCACAAGGTCCTTTGCTGTTGTTCTGGGATTGATTTGCACTTTTCACACCAAAGTACATTACTCTCTAAGAGACAGAACGCATCTCCTTCCTGAGCGGTATGACGGCTGTGTGATCCCATGGTGTTTATACTTGCGTACTATTGTTTGTACAGATGAACGTGGTACCTTCAGGCGTTTGGAAATTGCTCCCAAGGATGAACCAGACTTGTTGAGGTCTACAATTGTTTTTCTGAGGTCTTGGCTGATTTCTTTTGATTTTTCCATGATGTCAAGCAAAGAGGCACTGAGTTTGAAGGTAGGGCTTGAAATACATCCACAGGTACAACTCCAATTGACTCAAATGATGTAAATTAGCCTATCAGAAGCTTCTAAAGCCATTATATCATTTTCTGGAATTTTCCAAGCTGTTTAAAGGCACTGTCACCTTAGTGTATGTAAACTTCATACTCACTGGAATTGTGATACAGTGAAGGATAAGTGAAATAATCTGTCTGTAAACAATTATTGGAGAAATTACTTGTGTCATGCACAAAGTAGATGCCCTAACCGACTTTCCAAAACTATAGTTTGTTTCCAAAAAATGTGTGGAGTGGTTGAAAAACGTGTTTTAGGCCTCCCGGGTGGCGCAGTGGTTAAGGGCGCTGTACTGCAGCGCCAGCTGTGCCACCAGAGACTCTGGGTTTGCGCCCAGGCTCTGTCGTAACCGGCCGCGACCGGGAGGTCCGTGGGGCGACGCACAATTGTCCTAGCATCGTTCGGGTTAGGGAGGGTTTGGCCGGTAGGGAAATCCTTGTCTCTTCGCGCACCAGCGACTCCTGTGGCGGGCCGGGCGCAGTGCGCACTAACCAAGGTCCGACACATTGGTGTGGCTGGCTTCCAGGTTGGCTGGCACTGTGTTAAGAAGCAGTGCGGCTTGGTTGGGTTGTGTATCGGAGGACGCATGACTTTCAACCTTCGTCTCTCCCCAGCCCGTATGGGAGTTATAGCGATGAGACAAGATTGTAGCTACAAAAACAATTGGATACCACGAAAAGGGGGTCAAATTTTTATTGACTCCAACCTAAGTGTATGTAAACTTCCGACTTCAACTGTAACTCCACCAATCCTATTTTATAATACGCTACATGACCAAAAGTATGTGGATACCCACTCATCGAACATCTCATTCCAAAATCATGGGCATTAATATGGAGTTGGTCCCCTCTTTGCTGCTGTAACAGCCTCCACTTTCCTGGGAAGGCATTCACTAGATGTTGGAACATTGCTGTGGGGACTGGGGACTAATGTTGGGCGATTAGGCCTGGCTCGCAGTCGGCATTCCAATTCATCCCAGGGGTGTTTGATGGGGTTGAGGTCAGAGCTGTGCAGGCCAGTCAAGTTCTTCCACACGGATCTAGACAAACCTTTTCTGTGTGCACGAGGGCAATGTCATGCTGAAACAGGAATGGTCCTTCCACCAAACTGTTGCGCAAAGTTGGAAGGACAGAATCGTCTAGAACAGAGGTTCTTAAACTTTTTCAGCCTGGGTCGCAAATGAGAAATTCTGTGTTTTCCTGGGACCCTAGCTTAGGGAAATATGCAACTATATGTAAATAGCAGTACATTTCATTGCCCTTATGCCTAAAACAAATGCAATATAGACAACAACAAAAAATAACAATGAAATTAAATATTCATATGAATATCTATTCATGTTTATTTCTCCCCATTAAAAACACTCTTACATATCTGTCTAGGTTGGAGCTGTTGCTGTTAAAATATAACAAATAATTTTCATTCTGAACTGGAATAAACTGATTGATCACATAGATGAGTAACAGAACTCACACACAAGTAACAGTACTGATGAAAAATGATCAGGGCTACTGTAGAAATTATTGTTAACAGTTCCAACCTTTAAAAAACAATACATATTTTTTATTCTGAACTAGAATAAACTGATTGATCACATCACATAGATGTAGTCCAGAAAAAACACACACACACACACACACACACACACACACACACACACACACACACACACACACACACACACACACACACACACACACACCTAATGAGAGGTGTGTGGCTGGTTGAAGTTTTCAACAAGCATGTCTATTCTGGGCTCAGTATTTGACAGGGCAGCACTGAGGTCATGCTCTGCATTGAGACTGTTTCTGTACTTGTTTTTTCAGTATGTCAGAGTTGAGAATCCTGACTCGCATAGGTATATGATGCCAAACTGGATCAGAACTCCTACTGCTTTCTCAGTCAGGCAGGAGGCATCTTCCTACTGTAGATGAGCAACCCAGAACTGTGTGTGTGTTTGCCTCAAAAAGCATATTGCTTCAATCAGTTTATTCCAGTTCAGAATACAAATGATTACTTGTATTTTAACGTTTTAACGTCAACAATAATTGTTCATCCTCATCTGTACTGTTACTAGAGTAGCTATCAGTAGCTCAGCTACTATCAGTAGCTAGCTAGCTTGTGTTGGCTAATGTTAGCTATTACCTGTGTTCAAGGCCAGAGGATTGTTTGAAAGAGAAACTCACATCTACTACTATGAGAGTTAGTACTCCCTTATTTCTGCCTGTTATAAAATGACAACAATGCCTTGCTAGCTGACTTACTTTTCCAATGTCGAAGCACTGTTTCCTGAAGCATTCTGCCCTGTTCTAAAATAACTCCCTGGATTTACCATCATACTGTGGATGTTTGGTCAGGATGTGCCGTTTTATTAATTTGTTCATTTTGAGACATTACTTAGCACATTACTTAGCACTCTGATCATTTAAAAAAATTATCGGAGTGATTATTCTACAAATAGAAAGGTATTTACCTTTCCACGGTAGCAAGATCTTGTCTATTTTTTCTAACTTTATATTGAAATGTATTGTAGTGTGTTCATTTATTTCCTAAGGGATATGAATACCAAATTTGTTCACTTAACCATCAGACCATTTTATTGGTAAACTACATCTATCTCTTAACACCATCCATATTGGATTTCTATTTGCCATATATGCAGTACCTTTAGTAATAATAATAAACCTCTACTTTAGTAAAGAAAACAATTATCAATCAAATGTATTTATAAAGCCCTTCTTACATCAGCCGATGTCCCAAAATGCTTTACAGAAACCCAGCCTAAAACCCCAAACAACAAGCAATGCAGGTGTAGAAGCACGATGGCTAGGAAAAACTCCCTAGAAAGGCCAGAACCTAGGAAGAAATCTAGAGAGGAACCAGGCTATGAGGGGTGGCCAGTCCACTTCTGGCTGTGCCGGGTGGAGATTATAACAGAACATGGCCAAGATGTTTTATGACAGGTGTGTTGTAATAAAAACGAGTGGTGTCCACTGATTAAATGCAGTCTTTATGAGGGAAAACCCAGATATTCACAAAGTCTGTGATGAAGGACAGGTTGTTTCTTCATGCAAAATAGATGTATGGTTTAAAATTCAATTAAGCTGCTTTATTTGAGGGATTTAGTGAAGGTGGGTCATTTTTTACCCTTAGGACAAAGGGAGTATACAGAATGTTAAGACTAGGGTTAACCCTAGGCTAGCTAGCGTTAGCCAGCTAGCTAACATTACTCTTAGCCAGCTAGCTAACATTAGCAACAAGAAATTTGAATTGGTAATATATCATACGTTTTGCTAATTCAAAACATATTGTACAAATTGCAATTCTTAACATATCATATGAATTGTAATTTGTAACCTATCATACAAAATGGATGATGGACATCCAAAAATGAATACATACAATATGAAATGTAACAACATACTAAATGGAGTGTCTCGGATTTATGTACAGAATAATACAAAATGCTCTGAGACCAGTTTGACTTACCACTTGGGTCCTGTTTCAGTAAAAGAAAATCAGACTTTCTTGCTGAGCCTTGATACTTTACCATTTTAATATGAGTGGTTAAAACATGCTAATAGTGAGATCCAGGTTTCATACACAATATAATTCAAGGGTTTTTCTTTATTTTATACTATTTTATACATTGTAGAATAATAATTCATATGGAATCATGTAGTAACCATCATCTGAGAAATTACATGTTGTATTATTCCAGCCCAGGTGCAATTTGGAATTTGTCCACTAGATGGCAGCAGTGTATGTGCAATGTTTTAGACTGATCCAATTAACCATTGCATTTCTGTTCAAAATGTTGTATCAAGACTGTCCAAATGTGCCTAATTTGTTTATTAATAACTTTTCATGTTCAAAATGGTGTACTCTCCTCAAAGAATAGCATGGTATTCTATCAATGTAATAGCTACTGTAAATTGGACAGTGCAGTTAGAAAATAATTTAAGCTGTATGCCAATATCAGATATGTCTATGTCCTGGGAAATGTTCTTGTTACTTACAACCTCATGCTAATTGCATTAGCCTACGTTAGCTCAACCGTCCCGAGGGCAACCAACCAATCCTGTAGAGGATATACAGTAGCTAAACTGACAGAGGGAGAGACTGAGAGAGAGCGAGAGATTGTAAATTGAGTTGTTAACCAAAGATCATTGTTCTGTGTGTGTCTGTGCATGTGTGACATCACTTGACAGCACGCTTCCTGTTTATTCATTCCATTGGTGAGATTCCGAACCCTGTTACCTCACATGGCATTGACTCTGTGTCACAGCAACTTTGACCATGCCGCTGTGGTGTTGTGTTCCTGTTATAAGACCCTGACAAAAGAGAGCAGAATATAATTTGAGGACAGTGCAGTCGGAAAGTATTCAGACCCTTTGACTTTTTCCACATTTTATTACGTTACAGCCTTATTCTAAAATGGATTAAATAGTTTTTTCCCTCATAAAACTACACACAATACCCCATAATGACAGAGAAAAAAACAGGTTCATAGAAATGTTTGCAAATTTATTAAATATAAAAAAATTACATAAGTATTCACTCTTTACTCAGTACTTTGTTGAAGAACCTTTGGCATCGATTACAGCCAGTGTAGGCTGCAGAGATGCTTGTCCTTCTGGAAGGTTCTCCCATCTCTACATGGTTCCAAACTCCACTCCTTTAAGAATGATGGAGGCCAATGTGTTCTTGGGGACCTACAGTGTTGCAGAAATGTTTTGGTACCCTTCCCCAGATCTGTGCCTCGACACAATCCTGTCTCGGGGCCTTAGAAACAATTCCTTTGACCTCATGGTTTGGTTTTTGCTCTGACATGGAACTGTCAACCGTGGGACCTTATATAGACAGGTGTGTGCCTTTCTAAATCATGTTCAATCAATTGAATTGACCACAGGGGGACTCCAAACAAGTTGTAGAAACATCTCAAGGATGATCAATGGAAACAGGATGCACCTGAGCTCAATTTCGAGTCTCATAGCAAAGGGTTTGAATACTTTCTGTTTTTTCAACAACAAAAAACTGTTTTTGCTTAGTCATTATGGAGTATTGTGTGTAGATTGATGAGGATTTTATTCTATTTTAATAATTTTTAGAAGAAGGCTGTAACGTATCAAAATGTGGAAACATTTAATTAAATGTAATACTTCCCGAATGCACTGTATGTACCTGGATTAAGGAGAGTTATACTTTCTCTCTGAAATACCAGCCATGATGACACAGGTTCTGCTGAGTATTTGTCTGGCCATTGGCCTCTTCAGCACTTAGCTAAAACAGGTACGTTCGTATTGCATTACTGATTTAGTCATTTTACAGTAGAGACTTCTAGCCCTTTGTAAGCCTGAAGAGTGGCAGTGTTAGTGGGCAGTACAGGACAGTGAAGAACAGAGAGAAGGTAGTGGAGGAGGATTCCCTTTGCCTATCCCCCCAAGCTCCCTGCGTCTGATTGCCCCCCTGCCTGCTGAGCCTTGGGAGGGAGTGAGATATGTCACCAACCTACCCCTTATGTGAGTCTGTCTATCCCCCCCACCCCACTATCATACAAGGGAAGTAACCATCACTGGGATAATTTGGGCATTTCTCTGTATGCATTACAGATGACTCCAGGATTGAGGTCCTATGGATGCTCTGTGGAAATCCTTTCCCATGGCGCATGCTATATCAGACGTTTCAGAGGACTGCCTTTACCTGAATGTGTACACTCCTTTTGACAAAATGTGACAAACAAGGTAATCTGTCAGACCCTGATCTGTTTAACCTGTTTTTGTTATTGTCTCCACCCCACTCCAGGTGTCGCCCATCTTCCCTATTATCCCCTGTGTATTTATACCTGTGTTCTCTGTTTGTCTGTTGAGAGTTTGTCTTGTTTGTCAAGTCAACCAGCATTTTGTTTCAGCTCCTACCTTTCCCCAGTCTCTCCTTTTTTCTCACCCTGCTGGTTTTGACCCTTGCCTGTCCTGACTCCGAGGCCGCCTGCCTGACCACTCAGCCTGCCCCTGAGCCTGCCTGCCGACCTGTACCTTTGCCCCCCTATGGATTACCGACCTCTGCCTTACCCTGACCCTGAGCCTGCCTGCCGCCCGGTACAGTTGCCCCACCTACGGTTTACTGACCCCTGCCTGCCTTGACCTGTATATTGCCTGCCCCTGTTGGAATATTAAACTATTGTTTATTCGACGTGGTCTGCATCTGGGTCTTACCTTAATACCTGATAGTACGAACTGGACATGACTGACCCAGCAAACCCAGACCAGCTGCGCAACACCGTCTCCTCCCAAGGAGCCTCCATTGGTAGGCATGACAAATTTCTTCGTGGGCTGACGGAGGGGGTCCAAATGTTGGCTGTGCACCATTGGACATGCTGCTGGACCAATTCCGTGGGTCGTCTGGGGGGCAGCCTGCCACGGTAGTGACCCAACCGCGCCTCAGCAACTCGGGGGTTTGCAACGCCGCCCCACAGGCCATTCCACCTTCAGCCCCAGTTACCTCCTCTGGAACACTGTAATGGAAAGCCGAGCACCTGTTGGCCGTTTTTTGCTCAGTGTGCCCTCTTTTTATAGCTTCAGCCCTCCTCCTTACCCTCGGATCGCTCCAAAATAGCCTACCTCATCCCGCTGATGTCTGGAAGGGCTTTCACCGGGGCTACCGCTCTATGGGAAGAGCACCTGGCCATATGTGCATGCCTGGAGGGGTTCGTGGGAGAGTTGAGGAAGGTCTTTGATGCCCCGTTCTCTGGGAGAGAAGCTGCCCGGAAGCTAATCCAGCCCTGGCAGGATGCCTGCACTATGGCTGACTATGCAGTCAGATTTCCATACATTGGCAGCGGAGAGTGCGTGGAACCCGGAAACACTGTTCGACATATTCCTGCACGCCGTCTCGGAAGAGGTTAAGGACGAGCTGCGGCTCGGGAGTTACCCACAGATTTTGACCCCCTCATCGCTTTGACCATCCACATCGATGGGTGATTGCGGGAACGACGGATGGAGAGGAAATTCGATTTCACTCGCATGTCCAGTTATTCCATCTCGCCTCCGAGTCATCCCGGAAGTCCCCGACAGGAACAGCAAAACACCGGATCAGCACAAGGAGCTGTCTGTGGGAATGTTGGTCATTTTGTGTCCTCATGCCCGGTGAAAGACCAGGCTCACTGGTCCTCATTGACTCTGGGGCCGCTGAGAGCTTTTTGGACGCCACACTGGCTTCCGAGCTGAACATCCACACCCAGCCCCTCTCCATTCCCGTGGATGTTAGAGCGTTGGACGGGCACTCTATAGGTCGGGTCACCCATAACACCACTCCCATCAACCTACGGGTGTCAGGGAATCACAGCGAGACCATTCAGTTCCTGCTCATCAAGTCCCCCCAGATCCCTGTGGTTTTAGGATTCTCCTGGCTCCAGCAATACAACCCACTCGTCAATTGGTCTAGGGGTGCCATCATGGGCGGGAGTCCTTTCTGCCACGCCCATTGTCTGAAGTCAGCCCATCCTTCCCCGGGACATCTTACTTCACATGGAATACCAGGACTTCTGGAAGGTGTTCAGCAAGTCCAAGGCCACTTCCCTTCTGCCGCACCTCCCCTATGATTGCGGGATTGACCTTCTCCCTAGCACCACGCCACCCCAGGAACGTCTGTACTCACTATCGGGACCTGAAACCAAAGCTATGGAGGACTACATTGGGGACACCCTGCTACTGGATTTATCCATCCCTTTTCCTTTCCCGCTGGCATATGGTTCTTCTTTATGGAGAAAGAGAAGGGACAAGACCCTGCGCCCGTGAATTGACTACTGGTGACTCAATAATATCACTGTTAAGAACCGTTATCCGCTACCACTCATTTCCTCAGCCTTCGAGCCACTCCAGGGAGGCACTGTGTTCTCCTAGCTGGATCTACGTAATGCCTACCACCTGGTGCGGATACGAGAACTGTTTCAACACTGCCAGTGGCCACTACGAATATCTGGTCATGCCCTTTGGCCTCACCAACGCCCCTGCCGTGTTCCAGACCCTGGTGAATGACTCTCGCGACATGCTAAACCGGTTCGTCTTCGTCTACATTGATGACATCCTCGTCTTCTCCTGCTCCCTCCAAGAATACATGCTCCATGTGGGGCAGGTTCCCCAGCATCTTCTAGAGAAGCAGTTGTTTGTTAAGGAGGAAAAGTGCGAATCCCATTACTCCACCATTCCCTTTCTGGGCTACATCATCTCTGCTGGGAGTGTCAAGTTGGATCCTAAGAAGGTGAAAGCGGTGGTGGATTGTCCTCAGCCTATGTCCAGGGTGTAGCTGCAATGCTTTCAGGGGTCTGCCAACTTTTTTTGACGCTTTATCCAGCGATACTGCACCCTGGCCTCTCCCCTGTCTGCCCTCACCTCTACCAAGGTTCCGTTCACGTGGTCCATGGCCACGGACCGGGCGATCCGGGACCTTAAACATTGCTTCACCTTGGCTCCGATCCTGGTTCATCTGGACCCTTCCCGTCAGTTCGTGGTGGAGGCCGATGCTTCGGCTGTCGGAGTGGGGACTGTTCTGTCCTAACGTTCTGCCCTGGACCTTCAGCTGCATCCCTGCACCTTCTTCTCCCACCGCCTCACCCCCACGGAGAGGAATTACGATGTTTGGAATGGGGAGCTTCTCGCGGTGAAGATGGCATTGGAGGAATGGAGGCACTTTCTCGAAGGGGCGGAACATCCATTCATTGTGTGGACCAACCACAAAAACCTGGAGTATCTCCGCAACCGCCAAGCGCCTCAACTCCAGGCAGACAAGATGGGCCCTGCTGTTTACCCGGTTCAACTTTTCCCTCTCCTACCGGCCGGGGTCCAAGAAGGTCAAGCCTCGCTACTATAACCCCACGGCTACCACACCGGAGCCCGAGACCATCCTTCCCACCTTGTGCCTGGCGATGGCACTCGGCTGGGGAATCGGGAAACAGTGGTGCAGAGGTCCCAGCCGAACCCGGGAGGGCCCCAGATAACCGGATGTTCGTGCCTGATGCTGTCCGCTCCATGGTCCTGGAGTGGGCCCATTCCTACACCTGGGCACCCGGCGGACCATGGCCTTCATGCGACAACGCTTTTGGTGACCTACCATGGTTCCGGATATTGTCGCCGCCTGCTGGTCTGTGCACGTAACAAGAACCCTCGACAAGCTCCGGCTGGCCTCATCCAACCTCTGCCCATCCTTCATCGCCACTGGTCTCACATCTCCCTGGACTTTGTCACGAGTCTCCCCCATCTGATGGCAATACCTCCATCCTGACCATGGTGGATGGGTTTTCCAAGGTTGCCCACTTCATTCCTCTCCCCAAGTTACCCTCTGCCAAGGAGACGGCCCATCTCATGGATCCATGGACTGCCCATGGACATGGTCCCCGACTATGACCTTCAGTTCTCGTCCCGGTTCTGGAAGGCGTTCTGCACCCTCATTGGGTTGTCGGCCAGCCTGTCCTCCTGGTTCCACCCCCAGTCTAACTGCCAGTCTGAGCGAGCAAAGGACCTCGAGACCAGCCTGCGCTGCCTGGTGAAGGCCAACCCCACCACCTTGAGCCAGCAGTTGCCCACAACACCCTTCCCTGCCACAGGCCTATCACCGTTTGAGTGTTCCCTGGGGTATCAGCCCCTGCTCTTCAGGACCACCTCCAGGTATTGACGACAAGCGGATCGCCATCGGAACGGGCAGAAGGTATGGCTATCCACCCGGGATCTGCCCCTCCGGGTGGAATCCCTCAAACTCCCCCTGTTTATCGGCCCGTTCCCTATCTCCAAGGTCATTAGCCCCTCTGCTGTTCATCTTCTGTTGCCCTGTACCCTTCGTATACATCCCACCTTTCATGTGTCCAGAGTCAAACCCATGTCTCACAGCCCTTTATCTCCCGTTTCCATGCCCACTCCCGTCTCATCGACGGCCAAACGGCATTTGTTAAAGGGGCAGAGTGTTATGCGTATTTTCAGCACCAACACCCCAGGCAACCAGGTAGGACGCCAGGTGGCACCTCTAGAGGGGGTAGGTTAAGTCAGTTAAGAACAAATTCTTATTTTCAATGACGGCCTAGGAACAGTGGGTTAACTGCCTTGTTCAAGGGCAGAACGACAGATTTTTACCTTGTCAGCTCGGGGAATTGATCTTGCAGCCTTCCGGTTACTACCCCAACGCTCTAACCACTAGGCTACCTGCCACCCCTTATCCTCTTGGATAGGTTACTTTCTACATTGAACAAACATATAAATGCAACACATACAGTTCAGCTCATGATTCATGAGCTGAAATAAAAGATCCCAGAAATGTTGGGTATGCACAAAAAGCTTTTTTCTCTAAAATGTTTGTTTGTTTATTAAATTTGTTTACATCCCCATTAGTGAGTATTTCCACCTTACAGGTGTGGCATATCAAAAAGCTGATTAAATGGCATGATCATTACACAGGTGCACCTTGTGCTGGGAAAATAAAAGGCCACTCTAAAATGTGAAAATGTCCAACCGGCCTCACAACCGCAGACCACGTGTAACCACAGCAGCCCAGAAGTGTGTGTCATTGACATAGCAATGAAAGTTGGCATTGTGCTTTAGAATGACATCACTAAGAGGTAGAATATATAGTGAAAGAAAAGAAGTTCATGAATTCATCACTACTGAAGTGAAGGACATCCTCACTTGGGAAATGCTGCTTTTTAGTTTGCTTGGCAAAAGTATAAAAAAATAGAGATTTTTATACTCTTTATTCATTTTTGTATTCATTCTCCTCAATCAGTTTGGAAAAGTAGGCTGATGAAGCAGCAGTGAGCTAGTCGGAAGGCTCATTTATTGTGACACATTTTGTTTTTATAGGTGCGACTGCATCTATGGTATTATGCAAGGTTAAGTTTAGATCCTCGGTTAGATGGTTAACAAAGTTTTGTACTCGAACGTCCTCGGGTAGGTAGAGGGAGTCTGGAAGGGAATCTAGGAATCTATCGATTGTCCAAGAATTTATAGGGCGGTTTTTGATAATCCTTGGTCTCGGTCTGAGCAGATTATTTGTTTGCGATTGCAAACGTAAATAGATGGTGGTCCGATAGTCCAAGATTTGAAGGAAAAACATTTAGATCCACAATATTTATTCCATGGGACAAAACTATATCTAGGTTATAACCTGCTGAGTCGTTGATGGCAACAAAAGGAATATTGAAGTCACCAGAAATGTGATTATTATCTGCCATGGCTACGAGGTCTGAAAGGAATTCAGGGAACTCAGTGAGAAATGTTGTATACGGCCTAGGAAGTCTGTAAACAGTAGCTATAAAAAGTGATTGAATAGGCTGCATAGATTTTATGACAGGAAAACACAGCCTTTTTTTGTGAATTGAAATTTGCTGTTGTAAATGTTAGCAACAACTCTACATTTGCGGGATGTGTTCACTAGTTTAAACGAGGCCTCATTTAAAACAATAAAGTCATCAGGCTTGAGCCATGTTTCAGTCAGGCCAATCACATGAAGTGTATGATCAGTGATTAGTAAATTGACTATGCCTGCCTTGGAAGTAAGGGATCGAACATTAATTAGTCCTATTTTTCAATAATGACAGGAATGGAGGAGGCCTTCATTCCAATGAGATTGCTAGTGAGCACTGCCATCTTTTTATACATGTTCTAGAGCTGAAGTCGATTGTGCACGGTGAGTTATGTGGCTCTAAAAGGTTCTCAGGCCGAGAAACAGCTTCGTACATTTGCAATGACTTCAAATCATTTTGACCATCCTGAAAATGACGACATTTAGAAAAGTCCCAGAGTCACAAGACTAGGTGCATTGAAACCGCCTCGGCCCATAGAGACGGACCCTGAAGTTTCTGTCCAATAGCTCATTTGTGGACCCCGTAGCAAAAAAAGTGCATTTTCAGAACTAAATAAGGTCGTTGCTCGGGCACCAAATGACCTATCGAGCCGAAACTCGGGATTCGGGGTTGCTTCAGCTAGGCCTACACACCAATGTCGTAACTGGACCCGCAGCTGGAATGTAACTGCGTGTTTTAACTTGTAATTATTGTTAAAACAGAAGGCACTGTGAATATTGGGCCTGCTCTGAAAATCTGATAGTTGGCTTCTAAACGAGTTATACAAAGTGGGTTGGTGTCAGTTTGTATCAGTTTGGTGTCAGAATGATATCTTATTGACTGATGGACTCTGACTTGCTGGCTGACATTTGTACATTTGCAATAAGTTTAAACAGTGATGAACCATAGTGATGAACCACCAAAATGACAGACTGAAATCAACACTAAAAGTGTTGGCGAATGGCATCACGGATGTCTCTAGGCCGTGCCGAGTTCAACAAGACGCCCCACTTGACCGTAGCTCACTTGGTCTGACCGCAGCGACCGTATATAAAAAGTAGGCCCAAAAGGAAGCCTGGCCTAAATTTCAGGTTCTTTTGGGTGACAGCCGCAGAACCGTTAGGGTTAGAAGCACAATTCAATCACAGGAACGTTCCAAAGGTCCTCCCGATCTGTGCAGGATGAACCTTGACTGTGTAGCATTAACCCTTAACAGTGAAAACAGGGTGTTTTAATCTAACAGTTTGCAATGACATCGCTCCCCATAGGAATACATTGCCTGCTCCCCCAACTTCAACCTGAAGCCTATGTGGGTTATGAATGCCATATCAAACTGTCTTCGAAGAAAATCCATCAGGCCACTATGAGGACTACCTGTGTTGATTCTAAGCGTCCTGTAGCAACCGGAAGTGGTTAAAATCACCCTAAAATGGTTTTGATACACCCAACCTGCAGTTTGTGAAAAACACTGCATTCAACCCTCTGTAAATCAGTCAGTTCATAACATAAATACTTTTTACTCAGGATTCTGTAAAAGCCTACCCCAAGGAGGAAATGTTTTCACTTTCAGCTTCCTGTACCAACCGGACGTGCCTTAAATTGGGGTCATATTGGCTGTTTTGAAGGGTTAAAAAGGTTAGGCAACCCTCATGAACTGTAAATCAGTAATTCTCACAACAGATGTCCAAGAAAAAACTCTCTCACACACACACACACACACAGCCAGGATGGAGTGACACGGTGTGGGGCTTAAAGATACACAGAGCCTGCAATGGCATCACCATAATCTCTAGGCCGCGCTGAGTTCAATGAGATGCCCCACTTGACCGTAGCTCACTTGGTCTGACCATGCGAAAAAGTAGGCCCAAAGTGAAGCCTGGCCTACATTTCAAGTGCTTTTGGATGACAGCAGCAGAACCGTTAGGGTTAGAAGCACAATTCAACCACGGGAATGTTCATAAGGTCCTCCCGATCTGTTCCTAAGGTCCTCCCGAAAATAACATTTTATTTGTCACATACACATGGTTAGCAGATGTCAATGTGAGTATAGCGAAATGCTTGTACTTCTGGTTCTGACAGTGCAGTAATATCTAACAAGTAATCTAACAATTCCCCAAGAACTACCTAATACTCACAAATCTAAAAAGGGGTGAATGAGAATATGTACATATAAATATATGGATGAGGGATGGCTGAGCGGCATAGGCAAGGTACAATTGATGCTATAAAATACAGTATATGCATAAGATATGAGTAATGTAAGATATGAACATTTAATAATTATTAAAGTGCCATTATTTAAAGTGGCGTTGTTTAAAGTGAACAGTGATCCATTTGTTAAAGTGGCCAGTGATTTGGTCTCCATGTAGGCAGCAACCTCTCTGAGTTAGTGATTGCTATTTAGCAGTCTGATGGCCTTGAGATAGAAGCTGTTCTTCAGTCTCTCGGCCCCAGCTTTCGTGCACTTGTACTGACCTCGCCTTCTGGATGGTAGCCGTGTGAACATGCAGTGACTCGGTGGTTGTTGTCTTTGATTATCTTTTTTTGCCTTCCTGTGACATCAGGTGCTCGAGGTTGTTTTCCTGACAACACACTCCTTGTGCCCTCACCTCCTCCCTGTAGGCTGTCTCATTGTTGCCCACTACTGTTGTGTCATCTGCAAACTTGATGATTGAGATGGAGGCGTGCATGGCCACACAGTCGTGGGTGAACAGGGAGTACAAGAGGGGGCTGAGCACACACCCTTGTGGGGCCCCAGTGTTGAGGGCCAGTGAGATGGAGATGTTCTTTCCTACCTTCACCACCTGGGGGGGCTGCCCGTCAGAAATTCCCAGACCCAATTGCACAGGGCGGGGTTGGGGCCAACTTGATTATGAGCTTGGAGGGTACTATGGTGTTGAATGCTGAGCTGTAGTCAATGAACAGCATTCTTACATAGTTATTCCTCTTGTCCAGATGGGATAGGGCAGTGTGCAGTGGGATCGCGATTGCATTGTCTGTGGACCTGTTAGGGCGCTACGCAAACTAAAGTGGGTCTAGGATGGCCGGTAAGATGGAGGTGATGTGATCCTTGACTGGTCTCTCAAAACACTTCATGACGACAGAAGTGAGTGCTATGGGGCGGTAGTCATTTAGTTCAGTAAATCTTTATCTTCTTGGGTACAGGAAAATGGTAGCCATCTTGAAGCATGTGGGGACAGCAGACTGGGATAGGGAGTGATTGCATATGTCTGTAAATACACCAGTCAGCTGATCTGCGCATGTTCTGAGGACGCGGCTAGGAATGCCGTCTGGGCCAGCAGCCTTGCGAGGGTTAACACGTTTAAATGTCTTACTCAGGCCGGCCACGGAGAAGAAGAGAGGGGGGGGGGGGGGTGCAGTTCTTGTTAGAGGGCCGTTATGGTGGCACTGTATTATCCTCAAAGTGACAAAAAATGTGTTTAGTTTGTATGGAAGTGTGATGTGGCTGGTTTTCTTTTTGCTACTTACATCTCGCGTCTGAGCCGTTGAATGTTGACTCCACTTTGTCCCTGTACCGGCATTTCACTTTTTTGATTGCCATGCGGGGGGAATATCTACACTGTTTATATTCAGCCATATTCCCAGATCTCTTTCCATGGTTAAATGCGGTGATTCGCGATTTCAGTTCTACACGAATGCTGCCATCCATCCACGGTTTCTGGTTAGGGTATGTTTTAATAGGCACAGTGGGTAAAACATCTCCAATGCACTTCCTTATAAATGAAATCACTGTGTCAGCGTATAGGTCAATGTTATTTTCTGAGGCTGACCGGAACATATCCCAGTCCGCGTGATCAAAACAATCTTGAAGCATGGATTCCGATTGGTCAGCGTTGAATGGTTCTAGTCACTGGTAGATCCTGTTTGAGTTTCTGCCAATAAGACGGTAGGAGCAAGATGGCGTCATGGTCGGATTTGCCGAAGGGAGGATGGGGGAGGGCTTTGTATGCATCGCAGAAGTTAGAGTAGCAGTGGTAAAGTGTATTACCCCCGCGCGTAGTGCCATTTACATCATGATAGAATTGAGGTAGGTTGCTTTGTTCAAATCCCCAGCTACAATAAATGCAGCTTCAGGGTATATTGTTTCCAGTTTACATAGAGTCCAGTGAAGTTCCTTGAGGGCCTTCTTGGTGTCTGCTTGAGGTGGAATGTACATAGCTGTTACGATAACTGACGAGAATTCACTTGGAAGGTAATATGGCCGGCATTTGATTGTGAGGAATTATAGGTCGGGTGAGCAGAAGGACTTGAGTTATTTCAGTTACTTGTTGTTAGGATTACACCATGAGTTGTTAATCATGAAGCATACACCCCATACCTTTCTCTTCCCAAAGAGATGTTTATCTCTGTCGGCGCGATGCATGGAGAAGCCCAGTGGCTGAAACGATTCCGACAACATATCCCAAGAGAGCCATGTTTCCATGAAACAGAGAACGTTACAATCTCTGATGTCTCTCTGGACGACAACCCTTGCTTGAATTTCATGTACCTTGTTGTCAAAAGAACGGGACATTGGCGAGTAGTACACTCAAAAGTGGTGGGCGATGTGCACGTCTACGGAGCCTGACCAGGAGGCACTCAGTCTGCCCCTTCTGCGGCACCGTTGTCTTGGGTCAGCTTCTGGGATTAGATCCATTGTCCTGGGTGGTGGTTCAAACAGAGGATACGCTTCAGGAAAGTCGTATTCCTGGTCGTAATGTTAGTAAGTTGACCTCGCTCTTATATCCAATAGTTCTTCCTGGCTGTATGTAATAAGACTTAAGATTTCCTGGGGTAACAATGTAATACAAAATACATTAAAAAAACGAAATGCTGCATAGTTTCCTAAGGACTCGAAGGTCAATGTTACATTACTTAAGTCATGTTTTTTTAATCTGAGCAGTAGATCTCAGAAAAGGTTGGTGACCACTGGCCTAAGGAATTTCCGTATCGCCCCTATGCTACAACACTGCTGTCTTCCTTTCCTACAAGCGTTCATTCAAGTTGGATAATCTTTGGAAGCCGACAGAAGTCGCATCATTGGAATACATACACTGCAGCTTGGACTGTAGCCTACAAAAGCTTAGTATTCCTGCTCTTTCCCCGTGATCCATCAAAAACATATAGTGTGCCATCTTAGTGGTCTCTATACTTGTGGTCAGACTTGTTTAGGTGGAACAAATTTACATTTGTTTTTTCTATTCTGATTTGAATGTCACTGAGAAAATATTTTTTTTGCAAACATCCTTTCTGAATTTAAAAGTAATCCTACAAGAAGTCATATAGTTTTCAAAAGTATCTTTCATCTGATTAACGGATTACAGTTAGTTTTTTTTAATCCATTACTCCCCAACCCTGCCTATCAGAATGTGTTTGTGGTTGTCATTCAGTATTGCCTTAGTGGCCTAGGTTTTGGTATGGGACCATGACAACATTTCACCAGTCTACTTTACTCCAATTCACTATAAGTGACTTGAACTCTACTATGTTTTACAATGGTGCCTCAAATGCTCATTTGATGTGCCAAGTGTGCCAAAACAATTGCAACCTTAGACATCAGATGTATTAAATGTTTGTTTCAACTGCAGGAGATTAACATGTAGGTGGTACCTGGGGTTTCCTGGACCAGATCACCAGGATTCAGTGGGTCTGTGATAATATCAAGGACATTGTGGGAGACCAGTCACCATCTTTGGACAATCTGCTGGGGCTAACAGTACCTCCATTCTGGTAGGAATGAAAGAGACAATGTGACACAGCAGTGAGATGGTCAGGTGCAGAACATGTGTGGTTGTCACCAAAACTAAAGATAGTAGCATTTTTTGACCCAATGATTCTGTCTATCACCTGACCTGTCTCCATTGGCTGAGGGCCTGATTCACAGAGCCATCGCTATGAGTGGAGTGACACCACTGGTGGCCCATTACACCAACAACCCACTGGCCAACTCCAAGGTACCTATCTTCCCATTAATATCTAACAGAATGGCCAGGTCCACGCCTCCCCAGTCCCCATTTTTAAAATGTTATTTTATGTCACCTTTATTTAACCAGGTAGGCTAGTTGAGAACAAGTTCTCATTTACAACTGCGACCTGGCCAAGATAAAGCAAAGCAGTTCGACACATACAACAACACAGAGTTACACATGGAATAAACAAACATACAGTCAATAATACAGTAGGAAAAGTCTATATACAGTGTGTGAAAATGAGGTAAGATAAGGGAGGTATGGCAATAAATAGGCCATGGTGGCGAAGTAATTACAATACAGCAATTAAACACTGGAGTGATCGATGTGCAAAAGATGAATGTGCAAGTAGAGATACTGGGATAAATAAATAAATAAATACAGTATGGGGATGAGGTAGTTGGATGGGCTATTTACAGATGGACTATGTACATGTGCAGTAATCTGTGAGCTGCTCTGACAGCTGGTGCTTAAAGTTGGTGAGGAAGACATGAGTCTCCAGCTTCAGTGATTTTTGCAGTTCGTTCCAGTCATTGGCAGCAGAGAACTGGAAGGAAAGGCGGCCAAAGGCTTTGGGGGTGACCAGTGGAATATACCTGCTGGAGCGCGTGCTACGGGTGGGTGCTGCTATGGTGACCAGTGAGCTGAGAAAGGCGGGGCTTTACCTAGCAACGACTTGTAGATGACGTGGAGCCAGTGGGTTTGGCGACAGGTATGAAGCGAGGGCCAGCCAACGAAAGCGTACAGGTCGCAAGTGGTGGGTAGTATATGGGGCTGTGGTGACAAAATGGATGGCACCGTGATAGACTGCATCCAGTTTGTTGAGTAGAGTGTTGGAGGCTATTTTGTAAATGACATCGCCGAAATCGAGGATCGGTAGGATGGTCAGTTTTACGAGGGTATGTTTGGCAGCATGAGTGATGGATGCTTTGTTATGAAATAAGAAGCCGATTCTAGATTTAATTTTGGATTGGAGATGCTTAATGTGACTCTGGAAGGAGAGTTTACAGTCTAACCAGACACCCAGTTATTTGTAGTCGTCCACATGTTCTAAGTCAGAACTGTCCAGAGTAGTGATGCTGGACGGGCGGGCAGATGCGGGCAGCAATCGGTTGAGCATGCATTTAGTTTTACTTGCATTTAAGAGCAGTTGGAGGCCACGGAAGGAGAGTTGTATGGCATTGAAGCTTGTCTGGAGGTTAGTTAACACAGTGTCCAAGGAAGGGCCAGAAGTATGTTACAAAACTGGTTACAATATGAATAACATGATAGGCCTGAGTATGATCTGAAAGAGTAACCAGTCTTTCTCTGAAAGGGTATATTGGCAGGTGAATTCCTATCCCCTTCCAGATGATGGCCAATCTGACAGTGTGATGACAGCACTACTTAGAAGATTGTGCAGTGCATCAGAGGGAAACCCCAATAAAAAAGTAAGGTGATCTCTCTCACGCTTTTTTGGTTGCTACATGATTCCATATGTGTCATTTCATAGTTTTGATGTCTTCACTATTATTCTACAATGTAGAAAATAGTAAAAATAAAGAAAAACCCTTGGATGTGTCACGACTTTCGCCGAAGTTTGTCCCTCTGATCTTTTGGGCAGCGTTCGGCGGTCGAAGTTGCCGACCTTCTAGCCGTCATTGATCCACTTTTCATTTTCCATTGGTTTTGTCTTGTCTTCCATCACACCTGGTTCCAATTCTATCAATTACATGTGTATTTAACCCTCTGTTCCCCCCCATGTCATTTTCGTGCTTATGCACGATTTGCTGGTATTTACAGGGTTTTGTTTGAGCCGTTTATTGTATTGTTCTGTTTACGGTGGTTTATGGATATTAAACGACACCGTTGTAAATCAGTTTTCGCTCTCCTGCGCCTGACTTCTCTGCCGCCAGTACGCACCTCACTACAGGATGAGTAGGTGTGTCCAATCTTTTGACTGGTACTGGCTGTTTACACCAGCGGTCGAGTCATGAAGGCAGTCAAATTCCACATGACCGCATGGTCATTAGTAGCCTACAAACTTGATAACTGCCTGGTACGCAGCACTCTATTGTCCCTCTAATCAATCTGACATCAATGCAAATGTAATTGAAAATCTAATCAAACACTTCATGAGAGCCCATGAGCTTATGTTGCGCCACATTCTATAGGCTATGCAACTGGGAGACAAAACAGATTGATGGCCGCTAATAAAAATACGAGGCTCCCGTCAGCTTTCTATAGGCTAGGTCTACTATATTTATTTCTCCACTTTCCTAATATTAAGCACATTGCTTATATTTACAACAGGAGTATAGCCTATCTGGCTGGTATGAAAATAAGCCACAGGAAAAAGCACCCTCCATTCGTTATTTAAGTGCATAGATGACATATATGTTTTCCCGCTGCCCCTGTTTCGATACAGGTGCATGATAATGGTCCATTCTAAATCTAAACAAATGTCACACATATATATTATTTAGTATGTAAAGAAAATAATAAATCAAGAATAGTCTAATGAGTGACAATATTAGCCTGTCACTTGTGAATTACAGTTGAAGTCGGAAGTTTACATTCAACTTATCCAAATACATTTAAACTCTGTTTTTCACAATTCCTGACATTTAATCTGAGTAAATATTCCCTGTTTTAGGTCATTTAGGATCACCACTTAATTTCAAGAATGTGAAATGTCAGAATAATAGTAGAGAGAATTATTTATTTCAGCTTTTATTTATTTCATAACATTCCCAGTGGGTCAGAAGTTTACATACACTCAATTAGTATTTGCTAGCATTGCCTTTAAATTGTTTAAAACTTGTTAGGGCTAGCGGAACCCCTCGACAACATCCCCAGAAAAGGCAGAGTGTGAAATTCGAAAATATGTTTTCGAAATATTTAACTTTCAAACATTCACATGTGCAATACAACAAATTAAAGCTTGACTTCTTGTTAATCTACCCACAGTGTCCAATTTCAGAAATGCTTTACAGCGAAAACACACCATATGATTATGTTAGGTCAGAGCCTACTCACAAAAAGTAGTCACAAAAAGCAGAAGTAGAGATAACATTAATCACTAACCTTTGATGATCTTCATCAGATGACACTCATAGGATTTCATGTTACACAATGCATGTATGTTTTGTTCGATAAAGTTCATATTTATGTCCAAAAATCTCAGTTTACATTGGCGCTTTATGGTCAGTAATGTTGTGCCTCGAAAACATCCGGCGAATTTTCAGAGAGCCACATCAATTTACAGAAATACTCATAATAAACTTTGATAAGAGATACAAGTATTATGCACAGAATTATAGATATACTTCTCCTTAATGTAACCGCTGTGTCAGATTTCAAAAGAACTTTACCAAAAAAGCACACCGTGCAATAATCTGAGTACAGCGCTCAGATAACAAAACAGCCAAACAGATATCCGCCATGTTGTGGAGTCAACATTAGTCAGAAATAACATTATAAATATCCACTTACCTTTGATGATCAGAATGCACTCCCAGGAATCGCAGTTCCACAATAAATGTTTTATTTGTTTGATAAAGTCCATCAACTATGTCCAAATACCTCCTTTTTGCTGTCAATCTTTAGGATGTTTTTAACATAAATCTTCAATAATGTTCCAACCGGAAAATTCCTTTGTCTTTAGAATTGCAATGGAACTCAAGCTAACTCTCACATGAATGCGTGTGGTCAGCTCATGGCACTCTGGGAGAGACCTTACTCAATCCCCTGTCATTCGCCCCCACTTCACAGTAGAAGCATCAAACAAGGTTCTAAGGACTGTTGACATCTAGTGGAAGCCTTAGGAAGGGCAATATGACCCCATAGACACGTTATGCCTACTCATCCTGTCATTTGACGAAAAGTAAATGTGGAACATTCTTCCAATATCTTCAATATGCACCTCGGAATTGGATAAGGACGCGTGCAGTTGCGTCTCGGATGTGTCACTTGTATGTTGCCTGTGAGAAAGACCCGATCACGTGAACAAGAGCCACGTGAGTGAGAGACTTCGGATTGCGCAGCACATTAAGGTAGAAGGGCACAATGCACCACTCCAGGCCGCAAAAGGCATGTTTTTTTAGGGTGCATTACGGCCACAAATCGTTTGGAGAAAATATTTATATTTTATTCAGCTTTGTTCAATTGTATTCTTCATACTATAAAATAAAATAATGCAATGAAATTATAAACAAACCTTGTCTGTTAAATGAACTAGTGTAGCCCACAGCCATTTGGCATAGCCACATCAGTACCTAACATAAGGACAAAAGCATGCTATTCTTTTCTGAAATAGACTACATTTTCTTCATATAATGCTTCTTTAGACCTGTCTAAAATAAATAATAGATTTATTGTGGAGGTGTAGGCTATATTACATGGATGTATTATACTTTTTAAAATGGCTTGTAGGATGTGTGGAAACCAGGAGATGCTAAATGTGTTTATGTTAATTAAAGGTAAATTAGCTTGAGACCGACAGTTATTTGCTTGACAATCACAGGCTGGTGAAATTTCGTTACCGCAGCACCAGTCAAGAAGATACAGACAGCTCAAGAGGTATGTTTAGATATGCAGAAATATACATGTTTTTTTCCCATAGAATAAGCATAATGATAATGTCTCTAGATCACAGGAAAAAGCTGCCTCCGGATTTTTAATTAAAAAGTGCAAAATAAGGAAGGGGGGCCTAGCCGCACTCCGGACCACCCCCCAGTCATCCTCACGTACTTTTGCCCCCTCAAATTTTTGTGGTGCTTGACACCTCTGTCTGTTTGGACTAGTGAAATTCTAACAACATCAGTGTACTCAAGATACTTATTTAGGAAAAGTCAAGGATGGAGGGGGACATGCCATAAAAATTGGCAGAGATATAACAATTTAAAATACACATGCTTACTGGGCTTGTGGCTACTGAAATCTTTCCACTAAATTTGAGCTGTGGAGCAAGAATGTTGCATCACCAACCCCCGAACCCTCTCGCCACTTCGCATTCCATTGCTAATGTAAATAGAAAAGTTTATGTACAGTACCAGTCAAAAGTTTGGACACAGCTATTCATGCAGGTGTTTTTCTTTATTTGTATTATTTTCTACATTGTAGAATAAGAGTGAAGACATCAAAACTATGAAATAAAACAAAAAAAAAATGTAAACAAATCAAAATATATTTTATATTTGAGATTCTTCAAAGTAGCCACCCTTTGCCTTGATGACAGCTTTGCACATTCTTGGCATTCTCCATTTCCCCAATGACATGAAGGCTATGTTTTCTCCCCGTCACACATTCAAAGTGTTATTGGCCCTTGCCCTGCGATCTAGTTCTTGGTGCATTCTTGTCAGGGGTTGTAACTTGTTATGGCCTGGCTATAGCCGATATAAAGTAACAAAATCAGATATTTGGAATAAAAAAAATATTTAAATGGTAAAAAAATTAGATTCATTGAAAATAATATTTTTATTTCCTATGTGGAGGAATTTGTAAAACGTTCTGACTAGATGGAGTACAGCTACAACCAGAACATACTTTTTCATAGCAGGTTAGGAGAATTTACACAGCAGGTTAGGATAATTAACATGGCAGGTTAGGAGGCTTAGGGTTAGGGTTATAGGAAAGGTTTAGGGTAAAATGCTCTCCTAACCTGCTCCTACACTCACAACCGGTTGTAGCTGTCCGTTAATCTGTGTGCCAGGGATTTCCTTTGGCAGTGACGTAACCACTGGTCTGGATTATGCACGTCACTGGATGTAACAACAGAATAGTAGGCCTTCTTTTTACTTCATAAATGGGATGCACTGTTAAACGCTAAATCCCGAGGGGTTCGTGCTGATTGTAAGGAGATTGTGACAGCCGGTTAAATGGCATCCAAGAACAAGATGTATGTCAGAAGACGTATACTTAGAATATGGAGGAGGAATGGAGGGAAAAGAGAGGCAGAGGAGGTATAAGAGAGAGAGGGAGGAAGGGGTGAGCTTGAGTCGGTTAAAAATGGCAGAAAGGGGAGATGGTTTGTTAAAGTGGTGTAAGCAGAGTGAACTGAAGACTGAAAGAGAAATGGAAGTGAATGAGGGCGGAGTTTCCAAGGTGATAGGTGTGGTGAAGTTCTCGTAGCCCGAGGCTTTGAGTCTGTGACAGTAGGAGTGAAGTCTTTTGAAAAAGTGGACCCTTGCTTTTTGGCTGATCCATTTGTGGTTTCACGGTGGGTGAAAACAGAGTTGGGTGCTGTGGGATCGGTGCGGGTAACCAGAAATGGTCTTGTGATAATTGTTTGTGTTTCTGCTGGTCAGAGGGACGAATGGGGGCAAGATATGTGAATTGTTTTGCTCTCAAGAAAATAGTAAAATTGAAATGGGTAACGGTAAATGTAAAAGTTGACCAAATGAAGGGGATGATTCCCGATGTTTGTGACGCTCGTTGTTTGGTGCGAAGCAGAATGGGTGGCGTGAGTGGTGAAACAGAAGGGTCGTTGTCTTTTCTTTTGAGTTTTGATGTTTAGTCTTTGCCCGACAAAGTGACGTTAGGATATAAAATTAAATCAAATTGTATTTGTCACATGCGCAGAATACCTTACAGTAAAATGCTTACTTACTAGCCCACCAATGCAGTTTTAAGAAAATCCCTAAAAAAGTAATAGATAAGAAAAACAAATAATTAAAGAGCAGCAGTAAAATAACAATAGTGGGGCTATATACAGGGGGTACCGATAC
The DNA here is from genome assembly GCF_045791955.1 of Oncorhynchus clarkii lewisi. NCBI lineage: Eukaryota > Metazoa > Chordata > Actinopteri > Salmoniformes > Salmonidae > Oncorhynchus > Oncorhynchus clarkii. The sequence goes on along the minus strand of NC_092157.1, from coordinate 37,558,444 downwards.
AGAATCAATGTGCAGGGGGCAACGGTGCTGAGGTAATTGAGGTAATTATGTACATGTAGGTAGAGTTATTAAAGTGGCTATTCATAGATAATAACAGAGAGTAGCAGCAGCATGGGGAGGTGGGGGGCAATGCAAATAGTCTGGGTAGCCATTTGATTAGTTCTGCTTTTCAGACGTTTCAAATGCTTATGTCATGCAATAAAATGCAAATGAATTACTTAAAAATCATACAATGTGATTTTCTGGATTTTTGTTTTAGATTCCGTCTCTCACAGTTGAAGTGTACCTATGATAAAAATGACAGACCTCTACATGCTTTGTAAGTAGGAAAACCTGCAAAATCGGCAGTGTATCAAATACTTGTTCTCCCCACTGTATATATATATATATATATATATATATACACACACACACACACACACACACACACACACACACACACACACACACACACAGTGGGGAGAACAAGTATTTGATACACTGCCGATTTTGCAGGTGGGATGCACTGTTAAACGCTACATCCCAAGGGGTGCATCCCGTTGTTACAGGTGTCAAGCATGTGGCAGCAGTGTGTAAGAGGGAGGTTCCTAGGTGTGAGAAGTATGCAGAAGGACATGAGACAAATTAATGTGTAGCATTGGGGAAGGTAGTGGCATGTGTTAATTGTAGGGCTTCCCATAGGGTTGGGATCAGACATTTCCTGTGCGAGAGAGGCAGGTTGAGGTTTCCAGGGTTAGAGTAGTGCGTAAGTTGTCATATGCTGAGGCAGTTAAGAAAGTAGAGGAAGATGGGTCAAGGGGGAGAGATCTTAAGAGGAGTGGTGTGAGTATTAGATCTGTACAAGTACAGAGGGTTAAACCAGCAAGTGATATATGTTTCATTAAGATTGATTGGATTTGTTTTGCATGTATAGCAATGGTTATCAACTGTACTTAAGGGATGGAATGTAAGTCGCAGACAATTGAGGTTGTGGTGGCAGCTGCAGAGAAGTATTTTGGGTGTGCAAGACTTTACGTCAGAATAGTTACAGGGTGTGTTAAGTGGTGCTGTCCCCTCCTTTCAGTCTGTTGGCCTGAGGTAGGACTAAATAGATTTAAATAATAGAGAAGGGTGGGTGTTTTGTTATTATTATAAAAATATGTGTGTGTGTAGTGTTCGGTGGTAGGGTATTCGTTTATTCATTTTTTCAAGCAAAGTATAGGGAGTTGTACTCCAGTCTAGTAGGTGGGGTAATGCAACATTTATTGGATGCCAACCACCCTTAAATCTCATCGAAGAAGAAGTAGTAGTAGTCGTACTAGTAGCAGCAGCCCTTCAATTTGAAAACTGGAGGGCCCGGCAATCTAACGTTATCTTGTTGACGAATTATGTTCGGTGCATATCGGTTATAAAATGTAATTATATAACCAATAAAACTCTAAATGTAATATTTGAATTTATATAAATATGTGATAATACGGCTATCCACTAAAATACGTAAACTGTCCGTGGATTTTTAAAATAGTTTTGTTTTATTGAATCTGCCGGAGTTGATTTGAACTCCAAGGAGAAAGCAAGCTAGCATAGTTTGATGCGTGCTAGCCACTTCCTTGTTCGTCCAAACTGGATTGTTATGGCAACCGTAAAGAAATGTCATTACTAAAAAGTGAAATGTTTTTATTTCTTATTTTCAGCACTTTGGGAATATATTTTTAAATCCGACGTGAGCTGCGATTTTCTACCAAGAAACATTTCCTTTCGAGCAGGAGATATCGGGCCTGCTATACTCAACATGGAATGCAGTTACGAGACACTGCCTAGCTAGCTACAGTTGCTAGCTAGCTCTGGCTAGCTAGATGGCACATCTTTGGAATCTTACAGTCCCGGATTATAATCATTGATTTATTTGTCATATGAAATTAATTTAATCGAGGGAAACAGATTATGGATTTTTTGGGAGATGATGAATGCGATGGATTCTCGTTTGTAACCGTCTGACTAGCTGGTTATATTAACTTGCTAGTTTGCTAGCTAGCCAATTTGTTGCAAATGTTTTGTGTACCAAGGAACATAACACTGAAGACAACCAATGTTACCAAAAGTATATATCACATATTTTTGATAAATGCCTAACTCGGTGGTAATTCGCGAGGGTCGGGGAAGAAGCCCATCGGCACAGAGAAGTGACAGACCGGAGCGGCGCAGTAGCGTTAGAACTATAAGCGGTGCTACTCAGCAGCGAGAGAAACACCGGGAGAAGAGGCTGTCGTCTAGTAGAAAGAAACACAGTCACGCTAGGGAGAAAGAACCATGGCATACGCCAGATGAACCAGGCAGTGAACGGAGAAGCACTCTCGTAAGAGAAGGTGAACCTCGGACTTTGGTGGAATATGACGACGTGAGTTCCCAATCGGAACGCTTTTCTGGGAGCCCTTCACCTAAACCAGAACCGCATGCTCGGATTTCGGCCGATCGATTTAGCAAAATTGAGTTTACAGACATCAACGGACCGACATCCCGAGAGAGATGGTCTCGAAGAGACCGGGATATAGTGCATCTCAGGAAGGATGAACAAACCAGTGGTTCATCCGAGAGGAATAGACAAGAGAAGGAACCGAAAAGAAAGGAACGCCAGAGCGGTGAGAGGGACTCTTCGAAATCTCGTGGCGGAAGTAGCCTTAGTGCCACCAAAAACAACCGAGATAGTGCGAGAAACAGTGACAGCAACGGCAAGAAGACGCCTACAACATTGCCGCCCATGTCTTTGGATAAAAGGGAGTCTAAACGGCACAAAAGTAAGTCACGGTCTGAAAAAGAGGCCCTGACTGCATACAGGGATGCACCACAATCATACCGAGATGACTGTGAAGAACTCGGAGCCTCCAGAAGAAGTCCTGGTTTCAAGGCAGAAAGTCCACATGGGACATCTTATTCCTATGGATACCAGTCTCCCAGTGGTAGTTATAATAAGCAGTTTATATGTAGAAAAAGTCCCAGTTATGGGAACAAAAGGCTGTCCCCTAGTTTGACATACTACAGCCGAGATGCTGAGGTCTATGGCGCCTACAACATTTCAAAGTCGCCCAGTTCATACTCAAGCAACAAAAGAAAGCGGTCTCCAATGAGCCCATTCAACAGGCGCAGTTCTCCAAGCTATGGCCGACATAGTCCATTTGAACAGGGAGAACTTGTCTCAAGTCCCTACGGTACCCGTCGGCGATCACGAAGTCCATACCGAAAGTCACTCAGCCCAAGTCCAGTCATAAGGTAAGCAGTCAATCAGATGGTACTGTACCTGTATTAAAGTCAAAGATAACACGCCTGGTATAATTTCAGGTGTCAATCGTCTAACTACCTACCTGACTGATTTGGACCCGTGGTTTAGCTTCTCTTGTGTGATCATGTTCAATATTGTGTTTTATGCCCTTGGATTGCTGAGTTAACGTGCTGTAAGATCACTGCACAGCTAGCTGGAACGTTGTCAAGGAGGCCAGTTACATGTGTTGTGAAGCAGAGCATCACTGGTTCGAGTCTAGTATGTGCAGTGGAGGAAGCTAAGCTGTTAGCAGCACACCGTTACACATACTTCCTCATGTAAATATGATTACACAGAAGGCCTTAGTTTGGAAGAGAGGCCATCTCCTTTTCAAAATGCAAGATGGCTTAAGACAACAGAACGCTTTGGCCTACGAAGTGTTGAATTAACTTGGCACATGGAAACGGTGATTGATATTATTGATAAGCCAAATGTGCATGCTGTTTCTGTCACCGTTTCCATGTGCCAAGTTAATTCAACAACAAGTAAGCGCTTGACTGGTACTCTCAGTCATGTGGCCGCTAGGTGCTTTAAATGCTGCCTGCCATTGTATCAGTACCCAAATGTACAAGTGCAATGTATCTAGATACGCATTGTAACATGATAAAAAATGTTAGCTAGCTAGTCACTTTGATGTATTCCATACATTCTGACGGATACATTATTTCTGCTGCTTGTCACGTTGTGTGCTGACTTCATCCACTGGGAGACACCAGAGTTTCAAAATCTTTTGCTTTGGTTGACTAAAGTTATGCAACACTGGCTTGAGGGGATTAAATGGGAATGGTTACAAAGTTAATATTTTGAATCATCCATTTTCTTTGTTTTTATTTACTAAAGTTTCAATGTTTGAAATAAGGCTACACAGTGGACTACACATGCCACCTCAAGGCTCCAGACTGCAAACATTTTTGTCGCACCCTTTGACTTGGCTGTGCGAGTAAAACATGTAATTGGTTGCATCAGTGAAAGCTGCACATTCTACATGGTCACCTCTCATTTTTTAGGAGGCTAAAATCCTCATGATTCCAGTAATGAAAGTGTCTGCCTGTCAAGGTACCTGTTTCACTAGGGTCTGCTGCTGTGTAGAGCGAGCCTCTCGCTCCTTTCCCGGGGGGGAAAATGCTCTGATTGTATAATATTTTAAAATCCAATTGCTGGCAAAGCAATGCTATCCTGTTGACAGCTTTCTGTAGGTATTCTTTTTATTTCTCAGCTCTTAATTTTTAGTTCAGTAGCAGTTATTTACAACTGCAATATTTTATGTTCATGTTTCCATATTAAAGGACCCATAAGCACCAACGTGAAGTAAATAGAAGTATGTCAAATTGGGGGTCAAATGAAAACTGAGTCTATTTAAAAAATGTATTAAGGCATATATATACTAGGGGTGTGACAATTTTAAAGTTTGCATTTCCTTCCCATTTAACTTCTGAATATATTGCCATACAGGACTCTGCTGCTGTCGTTTGCATTTCTCTTTCATTTTTCAGGGATTCGATCTTGCAGCCTTTCGTTTACTAGTCCAATGCTCTAACCACTAGGCTACGCTGCCGCCCCGATTGCACGGGCAGGCACGACTCCAACACCATCATTAAGTTTGCCGATGACGCAACAGTGGTACATCACTGGGGCCAAGCTTCCTGCCATCCAGGACCTCTATACCAGGCGGTGTCAGAGGAAGGCCCTAAAAATTGTCAGACTCCAGCCACCCTAGTCATAGACTTCTCTCTGCTACCGCATGGCAAGTGGTACTGGAGTGCCAAGTCTAGGTCCAAGAGGCTTCTAAACAGCTTCTACCCCGAAACCATAAGACTCCTGAACATCTAGTCAAATGACTACCCGGGCTATTTGCATTGCCCTTCTCCCCCCTCTCCACACCACTGCTACTCTCTGTTGTCATCTATGCATAGTCACTTTAATCAACTCTACCTACATGTACATACTACCTCAACTAACCGGTGCCGTGTGTGTATATGTATATATATATATTTTACAATTAAACTGCAATAGTACTGTTTGACCATCTTGAGACTCAGGAGCCAGTATACACTTCCCCAAAATAGTCTGAAAATTCTAGAAATCTGGCATTACATTTTTTTTAAATTATTATTATTTTTTTTTAAGTGCTTCTTGTTGAATTACAAACACTTTATTAACCCTTAGCCTACAATTTCCGCAGTCCTGTGGAAATCAATTTAATAACATCCCCATCAAAATCCGTCTGTTTTTAAGATTGGGAGATGTTTTTTGCATGGGCCACCTCTCAATCCATTGTCTGAAGGTCCCCAGTAACAACAACAACAAATGAATGGAAGTATATAAAGCAGTCATTTGAGAAACCAAGGCTATTGACTCTGCACCCCTTGATGAAATACTGAATTTGGCATTACTGCTATTATCCAATTGAAACGCATTGAACAGATTCACTAATTAAACTATCTCCATATATGCATATGTATGTATATAACACAATATATGTGTATATGTATATCTCCATATATATGTATATCTCCATATATATATATATACACGTGTGTATACCTCATCTCCATATTGTTATTTATTTTTTGCTATTTTGCACCCCAGTATCTCTACTTGCACATCATCATCTGCACATCTGTCACTAGTGTTAATGCAAAATTGTAATCATTTCGCCACTATTGGCTATTTATTGCCTTACCTCCCTAATCTTACTACATTTGTACACACTGTACATAGACTTCTCTATTGTGTTATTGACTGTACGTTTGCTTATCTCATGTGTAACTGTGTTGTTTTTGTTGCACTGCTTTGCTTTATCTTGGCCAGGTCGCAGTTGTAAATGAGAACTTCTCAACTGGCCTAAATAACTAGTTAAATAAAGGTGAAATAAAATAAAAAGGGGTCTTAAAATTCAAAATCAAATAGATAAATTCTCCTTGGTATGACCATCATTAAACAATTCTATATGTTAGCTTAGAATCTACGTCACCACGCCCAGCATTTTATCCACAACAAGTTAATTTGATGGCAACGCATCTCTTATGGGGAAAAAGTGCATATTGTTTTCATGCTGATTAAAAAATATATATATATGTGCATAAATCTGTGGCTAATTGGATGGAAACCTAGCTACTCAGACATTGGTGTAAAATGAGGTCGGGGTGGAATCTGGATTGCCTGAGAGAGCTCTGCTTTGTGAAACATATTAGTAGAACTGTTTTACTAGATTGTGATTAAGGTTGTAATGATGCTTTTAATGGCTCTGAATATAAATGTCCATTTCAGTAGTCTGCTAGATTTGCACTAGGTAGACATTATGCACCTTTTTAATGAGAACTTTTCTCCTGTGATAAAGGTTCATCATACAACCTGTGTCTCTCCTTTCTCCAGGCGATCTGGCAAGTCTCGAAGCAGGAGCCCGTATTCCTCCTTGAGGCACTCCCGCTCACGCAGCCGCCACCGCCACTCTTGCTCCCACAGTCGACCTTCCAGCCTCTCCCCCAGCACGCTGACCTTCAAGAGCAGCCTCGCGGCCGAGCTCAGCAAGCAAAAGAAGGCAAAAGCTGCCGAGGCAGCTGCCCGGGCCAAAAGCTCCAGCAACGCCTCCAATTCCACCAAGGGACCCTCTACAGGCTCCCACCAGCCCAGCTCCAAGGCCAACCCCACCATCAAGATGGGCCGGCCCCCTTCCCCGCCACCTCCCGAGAAGGGTCCCAGGACCCCTGTGTTGAGCCAGCCCCAGTCCCCTGCAGACAGAACCTCCAAGAGGAGCACAGAGCCCCATCAGCCCAGCATGGACAGAGAGCGGCACCCCTCGGAGCAACGGGACAAGAGGAAAGCACCAGCATCTGGACAGGGCAAAGAGAAGGGGCGAGTAGCTGCCCTGACTGCCTCTACACTGACATCTCTACTCCTGCCCCTGCACGTCCTCGAGCACTTAGATGGAGCAGACAGGTAAATGGAACGTAATAGAAAATACCTTTTATTATCGTTTTCATCACTCCACCTCTCTGTGCTGTTCCATAGCCTAACTTCTCATTCTCTTCTTCCCCTGTGCAGCTTGAAGGAGGTCTTACCTTCGCTCTCAGGGAAGAAGCCAGCAGAGCATCAGAAGGCCCGCCACCTCCTTGCCGACCTGCCCCTTCCTCCTGAGCTCCCCGGAGGCGGCGCCTCCTCCCCCCACAGCCCATTAAACGAGAAGAAGACCACCACGCTTCACCGCCGGCCCAAGTATGTCTGGGCCCCTTGGCCTTCCGTGTCTGCTCTGTGGAACCATTATACTCACCCTACCTCTTCCATGGCCTATGCTTCTTAATGCTCCTTGAGTTTCTACTGCCTGGTGTTGACCACCACTGCTTGACCTAATCTCTAGTTGGTTTGTTTGTCTCCCAGGATCTGCGGCCCACGTTTTGGGGAGATCAAGGAGACTGAGATAGACTGGGGGAAACGGTGCGTGGACAAGTTTGAGATTATCGGCATCACGGGAGAGGGCACCTACGGCCAGGTGTACAAGGCAAAAGACAAAGACACAGGTGAGGACTACTTAATGCTTTCTTTCTTCAACATTTCATGTAGATCATAGGCTACGCCCTATCTTCCTGGTAGCTCATATTATAATAATTATTTCACTATCAACATTTTAAAGCAAAAACTCGTTCTACTCAAAATTGAAGTCTTTCTATGCCCTATGTATCTATTATGTGTGAACATGTTGTAGCAGGATCAAGGGTGTGGGGTTTCCACATCACCAAGTTCAATAACAAAACAGGCACCACCACTAGCCCAAATGTAATGCAAAGGGGAAGTTTATTAGGGATTTTGGTACACGGGGAAAGAAGGGGGAATTCACCCATCACCTCACAGTCCACAAGCCGTTCCGTTTTCCAGGGGTAATCCTCACACTCGCGTTCTCAGCCAATCTGGTCTGGTACATGGGGGGGGGGGGTAGTCCGACAGCCCAGGTCACAATGGGCATTCACACAGATTTTGCTCTCGTTTCTCTCACTCTTCATACCTCTTGTCTCAGCTCCTCTGCCCCTTTGTGTAGGCTGCTCCCTTCTTAATCCGCAAGCACTCCCTGGCTTAACAATTCAGTCTTGCCTCGTTGGGGCAGGAAGTCCATATAAGGCTTGTGGGTAGAGCCTGCAAGCTATCGTTCCTCAATTACCACCCCCCTCACCTCTCCCTGCCGTCTGCCACAATGTATTTTATAATATACTCTGCCCTTTATCTCTATCCCCACGGTGTAGCTGAGATGGTGGCCTTGAAGAAGGTGCGTCTGGACAACGAGAAGGAGGGCTTCCCTATCACCGCCATCAGGGAGATCAAGATCCTCCGGCAGCTCAACCACAAGAGCATCATCAACATGAAGGAGATAGTCACTGACAAGGAGGATGCTCTGGACTTCAAGAACGACAAAGGTCCATATGACAAATCCTCTGTATTAGCATGTCCGCACTCCGTTCCCTAAATAGTGCACCACTTTTGACCAGAGCCCTATAGGACCTGGTCAAATGTAGTGCACTATAGGGAAAAGCGTTTGGGACGTAGCCCCATGTGTCTGCATTGTGTTTATCTATGCATCTGTTTCCCTTCTATATGATCCATCCTCCTCCTACAGGTGCATTCTACCTGGTGTTTGAGTATATGGACCATGACCTGATGGGCCTCTTGGAGTCAGGCCTGGTCCACTTCAACGAGAGCCACATCAAGTCCTTCATGAGGCAGCTGCTGGAGGGCCTTGACTACTGCCACAAAAAGAACTTTCTGCACAGGGACATCAAGTGCTCCAACATCCTGCTCAATAACAAGTGAGTGCTCCTCAGGATAGCTAGCCTGCGGGTCCCATATCTGTCGGTGCTGTCTTGTCAACTCCTATGGTCATTGTCACGCCAAAGCACAAGCAGATCTGGGACCATGCTAAAGGGTAGCCAACGTCAAAGAACCTGTTTCTATCCACTGCGGTGGCAGTGTCTGACAGAAAGGGTTTGGAGGTCAAGTTAAAGCCGTGTTCTGTTCTCTCCGCCAGGGGTCAAATAAAGCTGGCAGATTTTGGACTGGCACGACTTTATAACTCTGATGAGAGGTAAGTGTCCCGATATGGCTTACAGTTGATTACTGCCCATAGTTATTGGGTTTTCAGATGTATTACTGTATATATGTTTCATCAAACATATATGTATCAACTGTGTTTTGTTGTGGATGATATTATTGACACTGATGCATTTGTAATAGCCGCCCGTACACCAACAAGGTGATCACCCTGTGGTACAGACCCCCTGAGCTTTTGCTGGGGGAGGAGAGGTACACACCTGCCATTGACGTGTGGAGCTGCGGGTAAGAGACATACATTGCGTTGACATTCGGTGTGGTGTTTCACTGGCTTATGAGATTCATGATTCTTGAACCAAGGACAGATGATGGGTCATGGTTCTATAAAGATGATAATGTATTCTTTCTGTTTTTGTCTGAAATCCAGGTGCATTCTGGGGGAGCTGTTCACAAAGAAGCCCATTTTCCAAGCCAACCAGGAGCTTGCCCAGTTAGAGCTGATCAGGTACGTTGTGGTCAGAGGAAACGGGTACTATACATCTGTCATTGTCTTATTCTCAGTATTCGTTTAAAGATTCACTATTAAGAAATTGCTCTGTCGTCATTTCCTGGTTGCTAAAATTCTAATAGTTCGCCGAATTTCAGTATGTGACAAAACAAGAAAATAACGTGTTCCTGGAGAGCAACAGTCCAGTAGGTTTTTAAGCCAACCCTAATCTAGCGCACCTGACTCTAATAACTAGCTGATTGATAAGCTGACTCAGGTTAGTTACAACTGGGGTTGGAGCGAAAACCTACAGGAACAGGGTTGGAGAGCCCTGGTGTAGAGAATCATTCTACCATCTAAACTGCTGTGAAATATATGTTCCATAACCAAAAATATTGTATTTTCAGCTGTTTGAAGCTGGTATACAAATCTGAAAGTAAAAGACGCAAAAACAAAACTTAAAAAACAAGAAGCATAGAAATGGCACACACAGAACAGATCTACCACTTCTTAGATTTGCTTTCAATGATTGACAGATCTATAACTCACATTTCTATGTGAATTTTGTTAGGTCGCCCAAAAATGTACATATTGCAGCTTTAACTGTCTGAAAGGCCTTCAGCTATCTCGTTTGACAGTGTTCCCAAATGGGGCACATTACTGAACTCTAGCCCAAACTGATGGCTTCTCTCCCTTCCAGTCGTATCTGTGGCAGCCCCTGCCCCGCCGTGTGGCCAGATGTCATCAAGCTGCCCTACTTCAACACCATGAAACCAAAGAAACAGTACCGGCGGCGGCTAAGAGAGGAGTATGCTTTGTGAGTCAATCATCTTGTTTGAATTCAGTAAATGGGTTCGTCATTGACGTATGAAAATAATAAATAGCATTATTCTTTGGCAGTGTTTGACTAATCACTTGATCTTTCTCTCAGTATTCCACCCTCAGCCCTGGACCTGTTTGACCACATGATGTCGCTGGACCCCAGCAAGCGCTGCGCAGCCGAGGCGGCGCTAAGCAGTGAATTCCTCAAAGACGTGGACCCAACCAAGATGCCCCCACCAGAGTATGTTTGGGAAAAGCTGTTACACCTCAGTGTCTGTGATCCATCACTGTAGAATTGTACACTACCGTTCAAAAGTTTTGGGTCACTTAGAAATGTTCTTGTTTTTTAAAGAAAAGCAAAAAAAAAATTCCATTAAAATAACGTCAAATTGATCAGAAATCCAGTGTAGACATTGTTAATGTTGTAAATGAATATTGTAGCTGGAAACAGCAGATTTAAAAAAAATGGAATATCTATATAGGCGTACAGAGGCCCATTTACAGCAACTATCACCCCTGTGTTCCTATGGCACATTGTGTTAGCTAATCCATGTTTATCATTTTAAAAAGCTAATTGATCATTAGAAAACCCTTTTGTAATTGTTAGCACAGCTGAAAACTGTTGTCCTGATTTAAAGAAGCAATACAATTGGCCTTTAGACTAGTTGAGTATCTGGAGCATCAGCATTTGTGTGTTCAATTACAGGCTCAAAATAGCCAGAAACAAAGCACTTTCTTCTGAAACATTGTCGTTCTGAGAAATGAAGGCTATTCCATGCGAGAAATTGCAAAGAAACTGAAGATCTTGTTCCCATTGCTCCTTTCCAGTCTCCCCCTGTGGCAGGACTGCCATGAGTTGTGGAGTAAGAAGCGGCGGAAACAGAAGCAAATGCCAGAGGAGCTGTCAGCTCCCAAGGCCCCCCGTAAGGAGCTGGGGCTGGGAGACGACAGTCGTAGCAACACCCCCCAGGGCTTCCCTCCACCCGGGGGGCTCAAAGCCCCGACTGTGGCTGCCTCGGCCCTACTGGGTGAGTGACTGTCTCTAGTCTAGTACTGCAAAGTCAACCCACCATACTTGCCTCATGCCTTGTCAGTTACACACTAACAACAACTTGGAGTGAATTAATAGTTACTTTTAAGTAAATCATGTTTTCCTTTGTCTCCCGTAGACCCAAAAGGTCCCAACTGCCAGCTGACCCAGGAACAGCTGGCGGTCCTCCTCAAGCTGCTTGGCCAGTCTAAGAGCACTGTCAACGCAGCCCAGATCGCTAAGGTCAATTCTGAAACACTGCAGCAGCTCTCCAAGGTCCTGCCACCAGCACCCTCTGATTCCAACCAGCCCCCAGAGCCACCCCCTCCGCCCAAGCCCCCTCTGCTGGGTGGAGCGCCCCCCATGCCCAAGCTCCCATCACCACCTCCCTCGTCGGTTTCGCAGGGGAAGCCTGAAGGTGAAGCATCGTCAGCCACCCAGACGGCGGTCACCATGCTGCTGGCCCAGCTCCTCCAGGCCCAACAGAGGCAAGAGGCCAGGGACGAGGCAGTCGGCAGAAACCCACTAGCAGGACGGCCTCCGCCACCCCCTGAGCCCAAGCAGCCCCCAGAGCCCATCCCTGTCTCACCAGGTAACTACACTCATATATAGACATTTTGCTAGTTGTGACAGTTGTGACCATCCAGTAGGCTTATCTGGCTCTAATTTCTGTACACAATTAATTTAATGTTGGATAGAACTCCAACTAGAACTATCCCTTTGCATTGAATTAACATCATGTCTTGTGCGTTTCCCCCTTAGTGTCTGAGGGGAGTGGAGTTTCCTCCAGACCCATCCTACCCCCTGACCAGAGACCTCCTGAACCTCCAGAGCCCCCTCCCTGCTGCGAGGACCTGGACTACCGGCAGAAGATGGAGCCCAAGACTGGCCACCTGCCGCCCATGCTGATCTCAGGTGAGGGAGGAAGGTTCCCGAAGCAAGTTTACTCACCACACCCCGGCGCAGAAGGACCGGGCTATGGCGGTGACTACAGCCGCCCACCCCCTCCACCCTTCCCTCCTGCAGGTTTTGGCAACAGCTACTTGGGCCACATGCTCCCCCACGCCCTGAGGGAGGTGTTCACCAGCAGCGATCCAACCCCCGGCTTGTCCTCAGCTGCCGGGTCCCTGGCCCCCTCACTCCAGGAGCCCTACCCTTCAGGCACAGGGGGAGGTAGAGGTGGCAGTAGCATGGTGTTCAGCGAGGACAAAGACCACCGTTTTGAGTACAATCAAAGCCACTCCTTGCTTGTGGAAGGGCAGGTCAACCCCACCACCATCCAGCTCTACAACCATGCCACACCTCCCCCGCCCATCCCACCTCCGGGCCAGTCCTGGGGCTCCACTTCCCAGCCTGGGGCCCCATCTTTGCCCCTTGGCTTCAACACAAATGTGAACTCAACAGCCATCCGAGGGCGAGGCCTCCCCTTCTGATTGGCTGTGGCATAGTGAACGGGGCAGGGTGTGATGATGGAAACACCCCAGACTTGAGGACTCAAAAGAAACTGAGCCCCAAACTCTCAGGCTGACCAGAGGGATCTGGAAATGTGCACCTGATTTGTAATAATTAAAAAAAAAAAATCTGTGTCAAGCATTGTAGTCCTAATTTATCTGGAATGTGGGGTATGTTGCAGAAGGAGGGGGCTTTTCCTGCTCGTACCATTTTTTGTATTTTTTTTGGTAATCTATTCTACTTCTGTCTTTTAAATTAAACGCACCTTTTTCAAGTGTACCAGGCTAGGTATGCGTTTTAAATATGTACTTTAGCCGTTCTTTAATTACTCCCGAGCAGACTAATTCATATTTTTTTGCACTACTGACTAAAGAAGGCGAGAACAATTTAGGTATGAAATTAATGAAGTGCTATATCTGCACAATTATAAAAATACCAGTTATGTAGTTTTTGGGGGTTAAGAATATGTTGCAACCAGGAGGTCTCAGTTGATAAGGCTTCTCTGGGCTTGTTTTTGATGAAAGGTTCAAGTGTTATTGTCACATCCACAAGTACAGTGAAATGCTTAACTTGCAAGCTCTACCCAACAGTGAAGAGATCATTGGTTCCAGAAAGACTGGTAACACTTGGGTGAATGCAGTAAAACTGATAGCTACTTGATGGAAGGCTGTGTTCACTTTAAATTACACAAGCCCTCTGCCAATTGCCATTGTAAAATCATATGTAAAACAAAAAGAGATGTAACCCAAGTTCAAAAAGGAGACAAGCAACTGTCCTTTTGTACTAAAATGTGATTTTTTTTTTCTTCCCCCATTTGGCAAATGTTTATTAAAAAAATGCCAACAATGCTTTCTTTGAGTGTACTTTTTTGATGAACGATAGTCATGAGGTATCATCGATTTCTCTAAACACAGAGTTGCAACATCGCAGGACTTACGTGAACGCTTGCTAAACAGACCAGGCCGGGGTTTGAGAAGACAGTGGGAAAAGTGAAAAATTCATCCTTTTATTACATTTTCTCAGTCTAAAGGCACAACCTAGATTCCAGTCAATGTATTAAATCGTTGAACATGTTATTACTACAACCTTGTGAAAGTGACAAACTAACATTTTCATGAGCTTTTATCTCAAACGAGTGTATGATTTGAAAGCCTGCACATGTGCAGTTTGGCGCGAGATGACCTTTAGACCTGATGACATGTTTCTATGCATGAGCTTAGCTAGCCGACATCGCCTACAAGTGTGATCTGGGATTTCTATTGGAGAAGTAGTTTTAGCCTGTCTTCATACTGTACTGTCTTTGTTATCATACCTGAACATACTAACAGTGTAAGTCAAACAACAACTGAGCAAAAATTTGACAATTGTCTGAGAAACAGACAATTTAAATTCATCGCCTAGAAAAGACAAACTGATGAATGACAGTGATTAGATGCTCGGTTGTTTTTATTTTTCTATACAATACTATTTTGGGTTGGTAGTTTTGCTGCCGAAAGAAGGCATGGATGAATGAGAATGAGATGAAGGCAGGAACCACCTGGGATGAAGTCAAGAAAGCCACCCAGGACAGAGTTCACTGGAGATACACCGTTAAGGCCCCTTTGTTCCACTAGGAGCTGAATGGAGTAAGTCAAGATTTGGGTCGAAATGTCGACATATCCATGGCTGATGGCCTGTGTGAGAAGGAAAGACTCATTAAACACAACTGTGGCTTCGGTTGTGTTTAATGACTAAATGCTAGGTGGCAAGCGGTACCGGAGTGCCAAGTCTAGGACCAAAAGGCTACTTAACATTATCTATGCATAGTCACTTTACCCCTGCACATTGACTCAGGATCGGTACCACCTCTATATAGCCTTGTTAGTTTTCTTTTATTGTTACTTTTGATCATTTTTACATTAGTTTATTTGGTACATTGTTTCTTAACTCTTACTTGAACTGCATTGTTGGTTAAGGGCTTGTAAATATGCATTTCATGGTCAGGTCTACTACACCTGTTTTATTCTGCTCATGTGACAAATAACATTTAATTTGATTTGATTTGCTCCCTCTTGTGCAGGTACTATAGCAAAAGGGCAGACTTGTTGTTGCCACCCCCAGGGCAGTTACTATAGCACAAGGGAAGATTATATTGATGTTACTGCCCACGAGGTAAGTACTTTTGATGTTAGTGCTCCTGGCGCAGGTACTATAGCATAAGAGCAGATTGTATTGATTGTGCTGCCTTTGGGGTAGTAACCATAGTAAGTGCAGATACTACTCATGTTGCTGCCTCTGGGGCAGGTACTATAGTGTATGGGGCAGACACTATTGATGTTGCTGAATCTGGGGCAGTTACTATAGCAGAAGGGCATGTTGATGAACTCAAACTGTCTTATATTTGTTTATATGAACTGTTTGTCATTGTGGCCATCGTTAGTGACTGATTGTCAGGCAGTGACCACCCAGCATTTTTCCATTTATTGAATGAAAGGTGAATTTTTTTTAAATTATAAAAGAAAGCTTAATATAGTTTTTTAAAGATACAGCATCTATATTTAATTGCTAGCAAGAGTTATTTTCTTTGTAGGGCAGAATTGCCTAATACTTTTATCACATGTAAAAGAAATACATGGCTTGGGAAATTACAAGACTTGCTGGCTTTAAAATAGACATGAACAATCAGACATGAACGGGCAAATGAAATCGCAGAAAGACGCAAAGTACTGCATCCACTCTTCGAAGACAATAGACTAAAAGGGAGACGTGTAGCTCTCGTAGTCAACAACCTATACGTTGATAACCAACTGTTCCGATCCACCAAGACCACTCCATGGCTATTCTAACACCATTAATGGTAGGGATTGCAATTGTAAAAAATATGGAAATTACACAATTCAACAATTAATAGAGAAACTATAAATACACTATACTATTCAAGTTTATGTATAGTATTTATAAATATATGAAAGATAGGACAATTCATGAAATAATAAATCCCCAAATACAAGGAACTGGAACACAAAAGTACACAAAGCACGAAATTAGGCAGGAATCAAAAAGGTAGAAATAAAAACATGACAAACAGATGACATAAAAGGCACAGTATGTGGGTATGTACGGGTGTATATGTGAGGGGAGTGAACACTTTCGCTCTGTCACAACTCCTGTTCCCACACACACATGCCAGAGCCCATGTGTGTCCCACACACACATGCCAGAGCCCATATGTGCCCCACACACACACGCCAGAGCCCATGTGTGTGTAGGAACAGGAGTTGTGACAGAGCGAGAGTGTACACTTTTGCGCAGATATGGGATATACAGTATATCACAAAAGTGAGTACACCCCTCACATTTTTGTAAATATTTGAGTATATCTTTTCATGTGACAACGTTAAAGAAATGACACTGCTACATTGTAAAGTAGTGAGTGTACAGCTTGTATAACAGTGTAAATTTGCTGTCCCCTCAAAATAACTCAATACACAGCCATTAAATGTCTAAACCACTGGCAACAAAAGTGAGTACACCCCCAATTGAAAATGTCAAAATTGGGCCCAATTAGCCATTTTCCCTCCCCGGTGTCATGTGACTCGTTAGTGTTACAAGGTCTCAGGTGTGAAGGGGGAGCAGGTATGTTAAATTTGGGGTCATCGCTCTCACACTCCCTCATACTGACTGGTCACTGGAAGTTCAACATGGCACCTCATGGCAAAGAACTCTCTGAGGATCTGAAAAAAATAATTGTTGCTCTACATAAAGATGGCCTGGGCTATAAGAAGATTGCCAAGACCCTGAAACTGAGCTGCAGCACGATGGCCAAGACCATACAGCGGTTTAACTGGACAGGTTCCACTCAGAACAGGCCTCGCTATGGTCGACCAAAGAAGCTTCATATCCAGAGGTTGTCTTTGGGAAATAGACGTATGAGTGCTGCCAGCATTGCTGCAGAGGTTGAAGGGGTGGGGGGTCAGCCTGTCAGTGCTCAGACCATACGCCGTACACTGCATCAAATTGGTCTGCATGGCTGGCGTCCCAGAAGGAAGCCTCTTCTAAAGATGATGCACAAGAAAACCCGCAAACAGTTTGCTGAAGACAAGCAGACTAAGGACATGGATTACTGGAACCATGTCCTGTGGTCTGATGAGACCAAGATAAACTTATTTGGTTCAGATGGTGTCAAGCGTGTGTGGCGGCAACCAGGTGGGGAGTACTAAGACAAGTGTGTCTTGCCTACAGTCCAGCATGGTGGTGAGAGTGTCATGGTCTGGGGCTGCATGACTGCTGCTGGCACTGGGGAGCTACAGTTCATTGAGGGAATCATGAATGCCAACATGTACTGTGACATACTGAAGCAGAGCATGATCCCCTCCCTTCGGAGACTGGGCTGCAGGGCAGTATTCCAACATGATAACGACCCCAAACACACCTCCAAGACAACCACTGCCTTGCTAAAGAAACTGAGGGTAAAGGTGATAGACTGGCCAAGCATGTCTCCAGACCTAAACCCTATTGAGCCCCAATAGTGGGGCATCCTCAAACGGAAGGTGGAGGAGTGCAAGGTCTCTAACATCCACCAACTCCGTGATGTCGTCATGGAGGAGTGGAAGAGAACTCCAGTGGCAACCTGTGAAGCTCTGGTGAACTCTATGCCCAAGAGGGTTAAGGCAATGCTGGAAAATGATGGTGGCCACACAAAATATTGACACTTTGGGCCCAATTTGGACATTTTCACCTAGGGGTGTACTCACTTTTGTTGCCAGCTGTTTAGACATTAATGGCTGTGTGTTGAGTTATTTTGAGGGGTCAGAAAATGTACACTGTTATACAAGCTGTACACTCACTACTTTACATTGTAGCAAAGTGTCATTTCTTCAGTGTTGTCACATGAAAATATATACTCAAATATTTACAAAAATGTGAGGGGTGTACTCACTTTTGTGATATACTGTACATTTTAAAATTAAAAAATATAATTTGTTTTTGTCCTATCATGATTGTGCCAACCCTATATCCTAGACACCGACCTGAGCGACCCACCCACTAAGGAGAAGTCCTTATCCATTTTATAGGCCTACTGCAAGTAGCCTACACATCCATGACAGAAAGGTGAACGCAGCACCGCCCCCTAAAGCAGCACCGCCCCCTAATGAATCTGAGCCTTGGTCCAAAAGCTAAAGCCCCGGTTGGGTGAGCATAATGTACAAGGATTTTCTCCAAGCTGCTAATGAGAATCTTGACGACCTCATAACTAGCCAATGGAGTACCCCACCCAGGTAGTGACAGTGCTGGTAAAACTGGCTGCAGTAACCCATGGGGAGGGAATCACACTCAAACAATCAGAGAGGGGACATAAGATTGTGGCCCTGCCGGCACAGAATAATCAAACGGTTTGACTGCACAGAGGTGCTTGGGAAAATGGGTCACAACGGGGGACCAGCTTGTGTGGGTATTAGGGGGAAGGGGGGTATCCAGGCTCCATCAACTTGGACTAGATATTGGTTAATCAAATCTTCCCATTTCTGCTCAATTTGGCAATTTGGCATGCCTTCTTAAACAGCCAAACTCTATACGCATTCACTCAACAAGTTTTCTCATAAGTCAGGCTCGGGGATGGAAAAACTGTTGAATATTTGTGCTTGTGTGTTGTTGTGTGTGTGTGTGGGTTGGGGGGGAGGGGTTGTTGGGTGAGTGAATGAGTATGCATCCCACAACTGTTGACAGAAATGTAGAATTCCTACTACCGGCTGTTGTTATGGGTAACAATCCTTCGTAGAAGTGCTTATATTATTACGCATACTATTCGGCAATTGTGGAAATCAATATATCACATTAATATACAGTACCAGTACCACAATAACATACGCACTATACACACACATAGATTTAGTACTGTAGATATGTGGTAGTGGTGGAGTAGGGGCCTGAGGGAACACAGTGTGTTGTGAAATCTGTGATATGTATTGTAATGTTTTTAAAATTGTATAAACTGCTTAAATTTGCCTGGACCCCAGGAAGAGTAGCTGCTGCCTTGGGGTGGGTAGTCTATGTTCCTTTTTCTATGTTGTATTTCTGTGTTTGGCCTGGTATGGTTCTCAATCAGAGGCAGCTGTCGATTGTTGTCTCTGATTGAGAATCATACTTAGGTAGCCTGTTTTCCCCATTTTGGTTGTGGGTGATTGTTTTCTGTGTCTGTGTTTTCATACAGAACTGTTTCGTTTTCATTTTGTGTAGTGTTCAGTATTAATTAAGAATATGACGAACACTTACCACGCTGCGTATTGGTCCGATCCTTCCTACTCCTCCTCAGAAGAGGAGGACGAAAACCGTTACAATCTCCTCCTGTCTCTAGAGAGTTGAAAATGGCAGGTCTGGGACAGGTAGCACGTCCAGTGAACAGGTCAGGGTTCCATAGCCACAGGCAGAACAGTTGAAACTGGAGCAGCAGCATGGCCAGGTGGACTGGGGACAGCAAAGAGTGTAGCCAGGTAGTCCTGAGGCATGGTCCTATGGCTCAGGTCCTCCGAGAGAGAGAAAGAGAGAATTAGAGAGAGCATACTTAAATTCACACAGGACACCGGATAACAGACTGACCCTAGCCCTCCAACACGTAAACTACTGCAGCATAAATACTGGAGGCTGGGACAGGAGGAGTGTACAAAGCTGTCATCATGGCAAAGGGTGGCTACTACCAATATTTTTGGTTACTACATGATTCCATATGTGTTATGTCATAGTTTTGATGTCTTAATTTTTTTTCTACAATGTACAAAATAGTAAAAATAAAGAAAAACCCCTGAATGAGTAGGTGTGTCCGAACTTTTGACTGGTATTTTGTATATAATAATTTATCGAGCTTAAAGACAATACATGATTACATTATTATTGTGGGAGATTATAATACAGTTTTAAGTAACTCAATGGACTTTAAACGAAATCACACTACAAACTATCACCCTCATGCACTTAAGGAAATTACTAATATTATTGATATATTGGAACTAGTGGACATATAGAGGCTTAAATATCCTGACCTAGTGAGATATACATGGCAGAGGCTCAATCAAGCTTGTCGTCCTGGCAATTTTCTTATGTCATTTTCGCTGGCACCAAAAGATAAAACAGTGTTGATAAGGGACAGAATGCTGTTGGACCATCAAATAATTGGTATACACATTACTCTTACAGAATTTCGGTGAGGACGAGGATATTGTAAATTTAATCAAAGCCTACTGGATAACAAATAGATTTGAACCAAGGCAGAATAATTCCTAACTGCCTTTTTCCTACATAACGTAGGTACAGCAGATCCCGAAGTCATCCATGATTCACCAAACATTATTTTGAAAGAGGAAACAAAATACTTTAAGCCAGTAGCAACCTGTCACCTGTTTAGCAAAAAAACAAACATTTTAAATTATGTTGTTGCCTGTTCTGCATGTTATTTTGGCATTAATACGTGTCACATATCAGTTTGCAAACAATGTAAAATGAAAATGTTTTTGAGTTAATAAACATGGTCTCTTTTTTGCTTTCCTGCTCCAAAAGCTCCAAAATGCAGGTGTTTCAGCCTAGCTCAGTGCTTTCTGTGGTGGAGGGGCAGCCAGCAGAAAATAGAGTGCAGGGGTCGGTAATCTTCTGTAGTTGCGCCAGGATTGGCTCAGTGTTCTGTCACTCATGAGGACACAAACTTAACAACAACTAAAATCTACAGGGAGAGCTAAAAAGTTCAAACCCCCTTGGGTGCTGCCATAGATTTACATTAGAAGAGCCCATCCAAGAAGGCTCAAGGTCATTGGCCACAGATAAAATGATGTCAAATTCCGTTATAAATTCCGTAGCTTTGATTGGACTGATCATGTCAACATCATACTTCATCGCTAGCAAACTACACAAGAAGTCATCATCATAAATCACATCGATAATCTACTGTCAAATCCTTTTTAATCCTTGTCACGTGAAAATAAATTATAGAAATGATAGAAATATAAGATGGCGTCGAAGAGGATGGGTGACATTTTACATAATCCTAACCAACTGTGCTATTTTGTTAGTTTTTATGCGTTGTTTGTAACTTAAATGTATTTTGTACATAATGTTGCTGCTACCGTCTCTTATGACCAAAAATAAATTCTGGACATCAGAAGAGTGATTAATCACCACGAACTGGAAGAAGTGTTTTCCTTTAATGAGTCCGACGAGAAGGATATACTGCTTTCCTGGGAACAGGCCCAAATCCACATAATTTTATCGTGAAGAAAAGATGGAGGAAAAGAGGACGCAGATCGGGCTTCCTTCTGAGTAAACTACTTGCAATCATTGGAAAATAAAATTGATGACTTACGATTATGATTATCCTACCAACGAGACATTAAAAACTGTAATATCTTATGTTTCATCGAGTCGTGTCTGAACGACGACATGGATAATATAGAGCTGGCGGGATTTTCCATGCACTGGCAACAGAGTCTGGTAAGGTGTCTTTTTGTCTATAACAGCTAGTGCGCGATGTCTAATATCAAATCAAATCAAATGTATTTATATAGCCCTTTGTACATCAGCTGATATCTCAAAGTGCTGTACAGAAACCCAGCCTAAAACCCCAAACAGCAAGCAATGCCGGTGTAGAAGCACAGTGGCTAGGAAAAACTCCCTAGAAAGGCCAAAACCTAGGAAGAAACCTAGAGAGGAACCAGGCTATGTGGGGTGGCCAGTCCTCTTCTGGCTGTGCCGGGTGGAGATTAACAGAACATGGCCAAGATGTTCAAATGTTCATAAATTACCACCATGGTCCAATAATAATAAGGCAGAACAGTTGAAACTGGAGCAGCAGCACGGCCTGGTGGACTGGGGACAGCAAGGAGTCGTCATGTCAGGTAGTCCTGAGGCATGGTCCTAGGGCTCAGGTCCTCCGAGAGAGAGAGAGAGAAAGAGAGAATTAGAGAGAGCACACTTAAATTCACACAGGACACCGAATAGGACAGGAGAAGTACTCCAGATTTAACAAACTGACCCTAGCCCCCCGACACATAAACTACTGCAGCATAAACAGGGCCAAACAGGAAGGATATAACCCCACCCACTTTGCCAAAGCACAGCCCCCACACCACTAGAGGGATATCGTCAACCGCCAACTTACCATCCTGAGACAAGGCCGAGTATAGCCCACAAAGATCTCCGCCACGGCACAACCCAAGGGGGGGGCGCCAACCCAGACAGGAAGATCACATCAGTGACTCAACCCACTCAAGTGACGCACCCCTCCTTGTGACTGTATGAAAGAGCCCCAGTAAGCCAGTGACTCAGCCCCTGTAATAGGGTTAGAGGCAGAGAATCCCAGTGGAAAGAGGGGAACCGGCCAGGCAGAGACAGCAAGGGCGGTTCGTTGCTCCAGAGCATTTCCGTTCACCTTCCCACTCCTGGGCCAGACTACACTCAATCATATGACCCACTGAAGAGATGAGTCTTCAGTAAAGACTTAAAGGTTGAGACTGAGTTTGCGTCTCTTACATGGGTAGGCAGACCATTCCATAAAAATGGAGCTCTATAGGAGAAAGCCCTGCCTCCAGCTGTTTGCTCCGAAATTCTAGGGACAATTAGGAGGCCTGCGTCTTGTGACCATAGCGTACGGCAGGACCAAATCAGACAGATAGGTAGGAGCAAGCCCATGTAATGCTTTGTAGGTTAGCAGTAAAACCTTGAAATCAGCCCTTGCCTTGACAGGAAGCCAGTGTAGGGAGGCTAGCACTGGAGTAATATGATACAATTTTTGGGTTCTAGTCAGGATTCTAGCAGCCGTATTTAGCACTAACTGAAGTTTATTTAGTGCTTTATCCGGGTAGCCGGAAAGTAGAGCATTGCAGTAGTCTAACCTAGAAGTGACAAAAGCATGGATACATTTTTCTGCGTCATTTTTGGACAGAAAGTTTCTGATTTTTAATGTTACGTAGATGGAAAAAAGCTGTCCTTGAAATGGTCTTGATATGTTCTTCAAAAGAGAGATCATTGTCCAGAGTAACGCTGAGGTCCTTCACAGTTTTATTTGAGACGACTGTACAACCATTAAGATTAATTGTCAGATTCAACAGAAAATCTCTTTGTTTCTTGGGACCTAGAACAAGCATCTCTGTTTTGTCCAAGTTTAAAAGTAGAAAGTTTGCAGCCATCCACTTCCCTATATTTGAAACACATGCTTCTAGCGAGGGCAATTTTGGGGCTTCACCATGTTTCATTGAAATGTACAGCTGTGTGTCATCCGCATAGCAGTGAAAGTTAACATTATGTTTTCAAATGACATCCCCAAGAGGTAAAATATATAGTGAAAACAATAGTGGTCCTAAAACGGAACCTTGAGGAACACCGAAATGTACAGTTGATTTGTCAGAGGACAAACCATTCACAGAGACAAACTGATATCTTTCCGACAGATAAGATCTACACCAGGCCAGAACTTGTCCATGTAGACCAATTTGGGTTTCCAATCTCTCCAAAAGAATGTGGTGATCGATGGTATCAAAAGCAGCACTAAGGTCTAGGAGCACGAGGACAGATGCAGGGCCTCGGTCTGATGCCATTAAAAGGTAATTTACCACCTTCACAAGTGCAGTCTCAGTGCTATGATGGGGTCTAAAACCAGACTGAAGCATTTCGTATACATTGTTTGTCTTCAGGAAGGCAGTGAGTTGCTGCGCAACAGCCTTTTCTAAAATTTTTGAGAGGAATGGAAGATTCGATATAGGCCGATAGTTTTTTATATTTTCTGGGTCAAGGTTTGGCTTTTTCAAGAGAGGCTTTATTACTGCCACTTTTAGTGAGTTTGGTACACATCCGGTGGATAGAGAGCCGTTTATTATGTTCAACATAGGAGGGCCAAGCACAGGAAGCAGCTCTTTCAGTAGTTTAGTTGGAATAGGGTCCAGTATGCAGTTTGAAGGTTTAGAGGCCATGATTATTTTCATCATTGTGTCAAGAGATATAGTACTAAAACACTTGACGTCTCTCTTGATCCTAGGTCCTGGCAGAGTTGTGAAGACTCAGGACAACTGAGCTTTGAAGGAATACGCAGATTTAAAGAGGAGTCCGTAATTTGCTTTCTAATAATCATGATCTTTTCCTCAAAGAAGTTCATGAATTTTTCACTGCTGAAGTGAAAGCCATCCTCTCTTGGGGAATGCTGCTTTTTAGTTAGCTTTGCGACAGTATCAAAAGGGCATTTTGGATTGTTCTTATTTTCCTCAATTAAGTTAGAAAAATAGGATGATCGAGCAGCAGTAAGGGCTCTTCGGTACTGCACGGTACTGTCTTTCCAAGCTAGTTGGAAGACTTCCAGTTTGGTGTGGCGCCATTTCCGTTCCAATTTTCTGGAAGCCTGCTTCAGAGCTCGGGTATTTTCTGTGTACCAGGGAGCTAGTTTCTTATGAGAAATGTTTTTAGTTTTTAGGGGTGCAACTGCATCTAGGGTATTGCGCAAGGTTAAATTGGGTTCCTCAGTTAGGTGGTTAACTGATTTTTGTCCTCTGGCGTCCTTGGGTAGACAGAGGGAATCTGGAAGGACATCAAGGAATCTTTGTGTTGTCTGTGAATTTATAGCACGACTTTTGATGTTCCTTGGTTGGGGTCTGAGCAGATTATTTGTTGCAATTGCAAACATAATAAAATGGTGGTCCGATAGTCCAGGATTATGAGGAAAAACATTAAGATCCACAACATTTATTCCATGGGACAAAACTAGGTCCAGAGTATGACTGTGACAGTGAGTGGGTCCAGAGACATGTTGTTCTAGCATGAGTTGGGGGACAGTCCCGGGTAAACAGATAATCAATGCGAGAGGCTCTGGTGCCGTCACCACTGGTCCAGGTGAAGTCCTCCTCTCTTGGATGCAGGGTTTTAAAACAGTCAGTCAGTTTAAAATCCCTGCACAGCCCTTGTAAGAAAACACTTGACCTATCTACCTTTACAATCCTCTCCTGCCCCTCTCCTGTCTGCTCTACTTTAAAAAACAATTAAAATCCCCACCCACCACAAGAGGATCCCTCCCTAGCATGTGGTAATGCAGGTCTTCTAAAAGTGCACACCGGTCATGTTTGTCGTTAAAAGCATACACATTTAGCATCTTAAAATCCCTCCCCATAAAAGTGCAATTGGCTAAAAGAGCACGCCCGCCTACCACCACCGTGCTCCCCCTCACCACCACCTGTGGGGTCTTGATTAAAATAGCAACACCATCGTTCTTGTTAAAATTGGAACCACTCCAAATGGAGGGCCTGTGCTGCCTCTTATCCTCCCATTTACTTTAAGAGGAAGAGGATAAAAATGGTAAGAGGATAAAAAGGGTAGACCACACTCCTGTATTAAAAACACATCTGAGTTAAACCTTTCTAAAAGGGATAAAACAGACTGTGCTCTTATTTCTGTTTTTACACTCCTAACATTTATTGTGGTGATTTTAAAAGCCATAAAAGGGTGAGTAAAAACAGTGCTAAAAGAGAATAAGGCATTTGAACAGTTAAAATGGGTTTACTTTTCAGGTACTTTCTCTCCCTCCCTCCGGAGTAGAGGGGGGTGGCAGAGAGAGAAGGTTAAAATGGGACTTAAAAATGAGATTTGGTTGGGGGAGTTGGGGGTAAAGGTTCTAGGTTCTTCCTCCCCCTGGGAGCTCTCCCATTCCACTTTGCTCTTTTTCTCCTCACCCTGTTCGGGGTCGGAGAGATCCTCAGCATTTCATTTTTGTGGGGGAGAGGGGGGATTGGGGTGGGGAGGGTTTCGTCCTCTCCTCCCACTTCTTCCACCACTGCACCTTCCGCGCCCTCCACAGCCACCACCTTCACTACCCCCGGCTCCACAACGGCCTCCTCCACCACCTCGACAACTGCCGTTCTTTCCACCTGGCGCTCAGAAGCCCGGTCTGCGACCGCCATCCGCGGACGAGGTGGGACCGCTCGCAACAGAAGTTAAACACAACCTTCCGTTTGTGCACTCCACGTAGCGGTGGCCCACCTCCCGGCACTTCATGCAGACCACCTTTTCACAGGCGTCTGCTAGGTGGCCATGTTCACCACACTTACGGCACAACTTGGGCTGGTCCTGGTAGTGAACATGGCCCCAGTTCTCTCTGAGGACTATGATGGATGGGATGGCTTTCAACCCACCATAGCCCCCAGGGTCCTCCCTCTGCTGGACAGTGACCCTCCAGGCCCCTGTCCAGATCCCATCGAGATCCTTCACCTGGACCAGGGGCCCCTTCACGTTGCAGTAACTTCAACGTCCTCCGGCTGTCCGGTTTCGTTGTACATACGGATAATAACAGTTTTAATGCTATTATCCGTCAGCTTGGTGACCTAAAACATTGCTGTCAGGGACCCCTGGGTGTTCAGGGTGTTTCTGGAGTTTCCCCAGAACTCCCTCAGGAAGCTGGCACAAGCAAAACTGACATTGAAGCCTTTCCCATAGGGGAGAGCTAAGATGCAGTTTACCTGCATGGAATGGAAACTGAGCTATTTATGGAGGAATTTTCTGGAGAAATCCAATTGGGATAATTTCACTCCCTTCTCCTTTAATAGCAGGCGCACGGCATGGTGCCTCCTCATGCCAGCCTTTAAAGCCCCACACCAGTGAAAGGGGCGGAGAAAAGGGGGGAGGGGTGTAAACAACCGAGGAAGCTAGCAGGCTCAGCTAGGCTATGCTAACAGGGCCTACCAGCACCACGGGAGACACAACAAGCTATCTGGAACAGCACAAAACTAATTATATCGACCATAGGAAGAGACTCTAGGATGGGGGTTTAAATTATCCACAAAGGGGAAAAGGCACAAAGGGCTTCACAATAAAACACGAACAAAAAGGTCCCTCAGTTGACAACACAAGACACCAAGAAACTCAAACAATAGACAATTTGGGGGGTAAACTAAGGATGCAAGCTGGATGGGGACAATAAGGGATAAACAAAAGACGGACAAAGCCTGCCACGCCTAAGGGGCCACGAGGCTAGCAGGCCAAGCCAAGCTAAAGCTAGCAGGACGGTAAGCCAGAAAGCCACCCCAGCTAGCAGACAACAAAAAATGAAAACAGTGGGAGGAACTAAGGTAAGACAATAAGACATGGGGGAGGGGACATGCAAAACAGGACAAGCAAAAGGAAAAACAAAAATTAAATAATTAAAGAAAAAGACCAGAGGTCCTTAACTCACCCTACAGGTGCTGGTGCACCTGTAGCCCACCACCAAAACCATCACCTAACCCAGGACAAAGAATAAACAAAGGTGAAACAAAACAACAACAATAATGATAATAATAATTTTAATAAAAATAACCAAGCACAATTTCCCGTGAGCCCTCTGTCCAGCGATCGCTTCTCCAATCAAATGCAGCAACTGTCAAAGTAACTACACTTGATCTGAGCCAAAAGGTTGCACCCGCCTGGCACCCGGGAATCTCGGCAAACCTCAGCGGTTTGGCAAAAGTTGGCTCCTCCCCTCCCAAAGTTTCACTGGTGACAGGCAAGTGTTTTTTTTTAAGTCGCCAATGTGTCTTTAAGTCACTAGCTCTTTACGTCCAATGTGACTATTTGTTCAAAGCCCGGCAAATACGGCAGTCGTCATTGGGCTTGAACTCAATTGCCCAAGCTACTAGTTTTAGTGGAAAAATACACCGGTCAGCCAGCTTGAAGTCAAACACTTCATCAAGGGACGGGCCCAGCTCACCCGTCATTCCCCCAACCACTACCTGCAGCTGGCTTTCAGGTGATGTACCCTTTTCCAACTGGGTCTTCAGGACCACCCCCAAAACCGCTGAGGCCCTCTCTTCCACATCGGCCTGACCCTCGACTTGTGGCTCTGCCATGGACAGGGGTGGCTCCTCCTTTAAAATAAATAAAAACAACAGTAAAAAGACAGTGAAAAATAACAGTAGCAAGGCTATATACAGTAGCAAAGCTACTATGCATATATGATAAACAGAGAGTAGCAGTAGCGTAAAATGCTGATAGCCCGGTTAGCCAATGTGCGGAGGCACTGGTTGGTTGGGCCAATTGAGGTAGTATGTACATGAATGTATAGTTAAAGTGACTATGCATATATGAGAAACAGAGAGTAGCAGCAGCATAAAAGAGGGGTTGGGGGGCACACAATACAAATAGTCCGGGTAGTCATTTGATTATCTGTTCAGGAGTCTTATGGCTTGGGGGGAAAAAGTGTTGAGAAGCCTTTTTGCCCTAGACTTGGCACTCCGGTACCGCTTGCCATGCGGTAGTAGAGAGAACAGTCTATGACTGGGGTGGCTGGGGTCTTTGACAATTTTTAGGGCCTTCCTCTGACACCGCCTGGTGTAGAGGTCCTGGATGGCAGGCAGCTTAGCCCCAGTGATGTAGTGCCTAGCGGTCGGAGGCCGAGCAATTGCCGTACCAGGCAATGATGCTCTCGATGTTGCAGCTGTATAACCTTTTGAAGATCTTTTTAGTTTCCTGAGAGGGAATAGGCTTTGTCGTGCCCTCTTCACAACTGTCTTGGTGTGTTTGGACCATTCTAGTTTGTTGGTGATGTGGACACCAAGGAACTTGAAGCTCTCAACCTGTTCCACTACGATGAGAATGGGGGCGTGCTCGGTCCTCTTTTTCCTGTAGTCGACAATCATCTCCTTAGTATTGGTTACATTGAGGGATGGGTTGTTATTCTGGCACCACCTGGCAAGGTCTCTGACCTCCTCCGTATAGGCTGTCTCGTCATTGTCGGTGATCAGGCATACCACTGTTGTGTCGTCTGCAAACTTAATGATGGTGTTGGAGTCGTGCCTGGCCATGCAGTTGTGGGTTAACAGGGAGTACAGGAGGGGACTGAGCACACACCCCTGGGGGACTCCAGTGTTGAGGATTAGCATGGCAGATGTGTTGCTACCTACCCTCACCACCTGGGGGTGGCCCATCAGAAAGTCCATGATCCAGTTGCAGAGGCAGGTGTTTAGTCCCAGGATCCTTAGCTTAGTGATTAGCTTTGAGGGTACTATGGTGTTGAACGCTGAGCTGGAGTCAATGAATAGCGTTTTCAAATAGGTGTTGCTTTTGTCCAGGTGGGAAAGGTGTCTACCTAGGTGTCTGGTTAGACTGTAAACTCTCCTTCCAGACTCACGTCAAACATCTCCGATCCAAAGTTAAATCTAGAATTGGCTTCCTATTTCGCAACAAAGCATCCTTCATGCTGCCAAACATACCCTTGTAAAACTGACCATCCTACCCTTTCTCGACTTCGGCGATGTTTACAAAATAGCCTCCAATACCCTACTCAATAAATTGGAAGCAGTCTATCACAGTGCCATCCGTTTTGTCACCAAAGCCCCATATACTACCCACCACTGCGACCTGTACGCTCTCGTTGGCTGGCACTCGCTTCATACTCGTCGCCAAACCCACTGGCTCTCATCTACAAGACCCTGCTGGGTAAAGTCCCCCCTTATCTCAGCTCGCTGGTCACCATAGCAGCACCCACCTGTAGCACGCGCTCCAGCAGGTATATCTCTCTGGTCACCCCCAAAACCAATTCTTCTTTTGGCCGCCTCTCCTTCCAGTTCTCTGCTGCCAATGACTGGAATGAACTACAAAAATCCCTGAAACCGGAAACACTTATCTCCCTCACTAGCTTTAAGCACCAGCTGTCAGAGCAGCTCACAGATTACTGCACCTGTACATAGCCCATCTAAAATTTACCCCAAACAACTACCTCTTTCCCGACTGTATTTTATTTATTTATTTATTTTGCTCCTTTGCACCCCATTATTTATATCTCTACCTTGCACATTCTTCCACTGCAAATGTACCATTCCAGTGTTTTACTTGCTATATTGTATTTACTTCACCACCATGGGCTTTTTTTGTTGCCTTTACTCACCTCATTTGCTCACATTGTATATAGACCGACTTTGCTACTCTATTATTGTACTGGGGCGGCAGGGTAGCCTAGTGGTTAGAGCGTTGGACTAGTAACCGGAAGGTTGCGAGTTCAAACCCCCGAGCTGACAAGGTACAAATCTGTCGTTCTGCCCCTGAACAGGCAGTTAACCCACTGTTCCCAGGCCGTCATTGAAAATAAGAATTTGTTCTTAACTGACTTGCCTGGTTAAATAAAGGTAAAATAAAATAAAAAATAAAAATTGACTGTATGTTTGTTTTACTCCATGTGTTGTTGTATGTGTCGAACTGCTTTGCTTTATCTTGGCCAGGTCGCAATTGTAAATGAGAACTTGTTCTCAACTTGCCTACCTGGTTAAATAAAGGTGAAATAAAAAAATAAAAAAATAGAAAAGGGCAGAGTGGAGTGCAATAGAGATTGCATCATCTGTGGATCTGTTTGGACGGTATGCAAATTGGAGTGGGTCTAGGGTTTCTGGGATAATGGTGTTGATGTGAGCCATGACCAGCCTTTCAAAGCACTTCATGAATACAGATGTGAGTGCTGTAGTCATTTAGGCAGGTTGCCTTCGTGTTCATGGGCATAGGGACTATGGTGGTCTCCTTGAAACATGTTGGTATTACAGACTCAATCAGGGACATGTTGAAAATGTTAGTGAAGACACCTGCCAGTTGGTCAGCACATGCCTGAAGCACACGTCCTGGTAAGCTGTCTGCCCCGCAGCATTGTGAATGTTGACCTGTTTCAAGGTCTTACTCACGTCGGCTACGGAGAGCTCCTCTGGTAGGCTCGTGTCACTGGGCAGCTCGCGGCTGTGCTTCCCTTTGTAGTCTGTAATAGTTGGCCAGCCCTGCCACATAAGACGAGCGCCAGAGCCGGTGTAATATGATTCAATCTTAGCCCTGTATTGACGCTTCCCTGTTTGATGGTTTGTCAGAGGGCATTGCAGGATTTCTTATAAGCTTCCGGGTTAGAGTCCCGTACCTTGAAAGCGGCAGCTCTACCCTTTAGCTCAGTGCGAAAGTTGCCTGTAATCCATGGCTTCTGGTTGGGGTATGTGCATACAGTCACTGTGGGGACGATGTCCTCAATGCACTTATTGATAAAGCCAGTGACTGATGTGGTGTACTCCTCAATGCCATCAGAAGAATCCCAGAACATGTTCCAGTCCTGTAGTTTAGCATCT
The DNA here is from genome assembly GCF_045791955.1 of Oncorhynchus clarkii lewisi. Classification (NCBI taxonomy): domain Eukaryota; kingdom Metazoa; phylum Chordata; class Actinopteri; order Salmoniformes; family Salmonidae; genus Oncorhynchus; species Oncorhynchus clarkii. Next base: position 37,527,260 of record NC_092157.1, on the reverse strand, counting down.
GCTTCATCCGACCACTTTTATATAGACGAGTCACTGGTGCTTCTTGCTTTAATTTTTGCTTGTAAGCAGGAAACAGGAGGATAGAATTGTGGTCGGATTTACCAAATGGAGGGCGCGGGAGAGCTTTATATGCGTCTCTGTTTGGAGTAAAGGTGATCTAGAATTTTTTCCCTCTGGTTGCACATTTAACATGTTGATAGAAATGAGGTAGAACTGATTTAAGTTTCATTGCATTAAAGTCTCCGGCCACTAGGAGCGCCACCTCTGGGTGAGTGGTTTCCTGTTTGCTTATTTCCTTATACAGCTGACTGAGTGAGGTCTTAGTGCCAGCAACTGTCTGTGGTGGTAAATAAACAGCCACGAAAGTAGAGCTGAAAACTCTCTAGGCAAGTAGTGTGGTCTGCAATTTATCACAAGATCTAGAACTTCCTTAGATTTCATGCACCAGCTGTTGTTTACAAATATGCACAGACCCCCCCCCCCCCCCCCCCCCCCCCCCTTGTCTTACTGGAGTGTGCTGTTCTATCTTGACAGTGCAGCGTATATCCCGCTAGCTGAATATCAATGTCATCATTCAGCCACGATTCCATTAAACATAAGATATTACAGTTTTTGATGTTCCGTTGGTAGGATATTCGTGATCGTACCTCATCTAATTTATTGTCCAATGATTGCACGTTGGCGAGTAATATTGACGGTAACGGCAGCTTTCCCACTCGCCTTCTGCAGATCCTTATGACGCATCCCGCTCTGTGTCCTCTGTACCTGCGTCTTTTCCTCTTGCAAATAACTGGGATGTTGGCCTTGTTCGGGTATTCGGAGAATGTCCTGTGCGACCTGCTTGTTGAAGAAAAAATCTTTGTCTAATCCGAGGTGAGTGATTGCTGTCCTGATATCAAGAAGCTCTTTTTTGCCATAAAATACAGTTGCAGAAACATTATGTACAAAATAAGTTACAAATATTGCAAAAAAAAAACAGATAATAGCACAATTGGTTGGGCGCCCGTAAAACTGCTGCCATTTCTTCCGGCACCATCTTACAATGATGTAATATAATAACACTGCTATAAAAAGAATACATTTCATTGACTAAATCACAATTATGAATGATATAAGAAACCGTATGAAACAGTAACTGAAGAGCTCCACAAGGGCACCACAAGGGGGAAGGGCAGGGCAGGGCAGAGCTATGCTAAACAGGCCAAATGAATACATAGGCCATGGTCATGGATACAACACAAGCTAATATTTCTCTGACGCCATTAGCATTGTTTTACAGAACTAATGGAAGATTGTAGCTAGCTACATAAACACAATTGAGTATAGCACCATAAAGTTTATGAAATCAGTGTCTGCGGTTATAAAGGAATACACACAGAATACATTATGCTCCATACCTAGATATGGTGTGCAACAGTAGAAACAACATTACATGATATACAGAAACTGTATTATGATAAAGTAATAAGGCACTTACTTTGATTGGAACGCACACATGTCCAAAGTTATTATTCATAAGGCAAGCAACAATGAAGGCAATACGGGTGCAAGCTGGAAAATGCACCAGGAGGATGCACAAGTTTGTTCTGACTTGAGATACACAAATGTTTGCATGCTTAACCTGATTCAGTTTGCTTTCCACCAGACACTGGGAAATGAATTCTCCTTTCAGCAGGGCAATAACTTAAAACACAAGGTCAAATCTACAGTCGTGGCCAAAAGTTTTGATAATGACACAAATAGTAATTTTCACAGTCTGCTGCCTCAGTTTGTATGATGGCAATTTGCATATACTCCAGAATGTTATGAAGAGTGATCAGATGAATTGCAATTAATTGCAAAGTCCCTCTTTGCCATGCAGTCCAGAAAGCGCCAGGACTGTCTCCTAAAGTTGATTCACCTGCAGGATTGGGGCACCACCAGTACAGAGCTTGCTCAGGAAAGGCATCAGGCAGGTGTGAGTGCATCTGCACGCACAGTGAGGCGAAGACTTTTGGAGGATGGCCTGGTGTCAAGAAGGGCAGCAAGGAAGCCACTAATATCCAGGAAAACCATCAGGGACAGACTGATATTCTGCAAAAGGTACAGGGATTGGACTGCTGAGGACTGGGGTAAAGTCATTTTCTCTGATGAATCCCCTTTCCGATTGTTTGGGGCATCCAGAAAAAAGCTTGTCCGGAGAAGAGAAGGTGAGCACTACCATCAGTCCTGTGTCATGCCAACAGTAAAGCATCCTGAGACCATTCATGTTTGGGGTTGCTTCTCAGACAAGGGAGTGGGCTCATTCACAATTTTGCCTAAGAACTCAGCCATGAATAAAGAATGGTACCAACACATCCTCCACATCCATCCAGGAACAGTTTGGTGACGAACAATGCCTTTTCCAGGATGATGGAGCACCTTGCCATGAGGCATAAGTGATAACTAAGTGGCTCGGGGAACAAAACATTGATATTTTGGGTCCATGGCCAGGAAACTCCCCAGACCTTAATCCCATTGAGAATTTGTGGTCAATCCTCAAGAGGCGGGTGGACAAACAAAAACCCACAAATTCTGACAAACTCCAAGCATTGATTATGCAAGAATGGGCTGCTATCAGTCAGGATGTGGCCCAGAAGTTAATTGACAACATGCCAGGGCAGATTGCAGAGGTCTTGAAAAAGAAGGGTAAACACTGCAAATATTGACGCTTTGCCTCAACTTCATGTAATTGTCAATTAAAGCATTTGACACTTATGAAATGCTTGTAATTATACTTCAGTATTCCATAGTAACATCTGACAAAAATATCTAAAGACACTGAAGCAGCAAACTTTGTGGAAATTAATATTTGTGTCATTCTCAAAACTTTTGGCCATGACAGTACACTGGAGTTGCTTACAAAGAAGACAATGAATGGCCGACTTACAGTTTTGACTTAAACGTACTGAAAAATCTATGGCAAAACCTGAAAATGGTTGTCTAGCAATAATCAACAACCAATTTGACAGAGCTTGAAGAATCTTGAAAAGAATGATGGGCAAGTGTTGAAAAATCCAGGTGTGGAAAGACTCACTGTTGTAATCGCTGCCAAAGGTGATTCTTACATCTATTGACTCAGGGGGTTCAATACTTATCTAATCAAGATATATTAGTGTTTTATTTTTCATGCATTTCTTTAAACAAATATTTAAATTTTTCTTCCACTTTGACTTTAGAGTATTTTGTGTTGATGGTTGACAAAAACTGACAATTAAATCCATTCTTATCCCACTTTGTAACACATCAAAATGTGACCGACCGCCCAGATTCGGTCTTATGTAGCAACATTTGAAATTTTGTAATAATCCGGCTGAAGTGGAGTCTTTTGTTTAGACATGTAGCTAGCTAGGTAGCTATCTAGCAAAACAATGAACCTGCCTAACCCCAACTCATACTACTACCAATGCAAACATTGTCATAGCTGTAGTATGAATCTGCTGGTAGCTTAAGCTAACAAACTAGGTTCAAAGTTAACCTGCAAACATTAGGCTATAACTAGCAATGCAAATGGATTTCTGATTCGAATAATATTACTACACAGATCATACACGTAACATTAGCTAGCGAGCCAGCAAGCTAGCAAGCAAGTTTCAGAAGAAAGTGCTTTGTTTCTGGCCATTTTTAGCTTGTAATCGAACCCACAAATGCTGATGCGCCAGATACTCAACTAGTCTAAAGAAGGCCAGTTTTATTGCTTCAGAACAACAGTTTTTAGCTGTGCTAACATAATTTCAAAAGGGTTTTCTAGTGATCAATTTTCCTTTTAAAATTATAAACTTGGATTAGCTAACACAACGTGCCATTGGAACACAGGAGTGATGGTTGCTGATAATGGGCCTCTGTACACCTATGTAGATATTCCATTAAAAAGCAGCCATTCCAGCTACAATAGTCATTTACAACATTAACAACATCTACACTGTATTTCTGATCAATTTGATGTTTTTTTCATGGACAAAAAAAACAAACTTTTCTTTCAAAAACAAGGACATTTCTTAGTGACCCCAAATCTATTTGACAACAACAGCTGGTACACAATATCTAAGGAAGCCTCGAGGTTCTGCTCGCCTGAGGTAGAGTATCTCATGATAAGCTGTAGACCACACTATCTACCTCGAGAGTTTTCATCTGTATTTTTCGTAGCTGACTATATGCCACCACAGACCAATGCTGGCACTAAAACCGCACTCAATGAGCTGTATACCGCTATAAGCAAACAGGAAACCGCTCCTCCAGAGGCGGCGCTCCTAGTGGCCGGGGACTAATGCAGGGGAACTGAAATTAGATTTACCAAAAATGTATCAGCATGTTAAATGTGCAAATTTACTCCACACACAGAGATGTGTACAAAGCTCTCCCTCACCCTCTATTTTGCAAATCTGACCATAATTCTGTCCTCCCGATTCTTGCTTACAAGCAAAAAATTTAAGCAGAAAGCACCAGTGACTCGGTCTATAAAAAAGTGGTCAGATGAAGCAGATGCTAAACTACAGGACTGTTTTGCTGAGCACAGACTGGAATATGTTCCGGGATTATTTTATATTGATATATATATATATTGATCCTGATGTTATTTCATGACTATTTAATAACTTTTTTTGTGAATGTGGGTTCCTCTCTGTCAAAGAACATTTAGAAAACTGATGGAAATCACTTGGATTACATTAAGGGACATTTCCCTTCTCTGCTTCAGTTTGATCCTCCTGATGTAATGGAGTTGGAGGTCATTGGTAACTTAAAGATATTAACAGCAGGTCATGATGAGATTGGTGCCTCTTTGGTGAAATCAGTGTCTTCTTCGATTACTGAGCCTCAAACGTACCGTACCAGTCAAACATTTGGACACACCTACTCATTGCAGGGTTTTCTTAATTTTACCATTTTCTACATTGTAGAATAATAGTGAAGACATCAAAACTATTAAATAACGCATATGGAATCAATGCATTTGAGCCTATCAGTTGTGTTATGACAAGGTAGGGGTGGTATACGGAAGATAGTCCTATTTGGTAAAAGACCAAGTCCATATTATGGCAAGAACAGGGGCCATTACCTCCACACAGCCTCGTTCACCAGGAGGAAGTCATCTGGGGCTGAAGCCATAACTCTGGATCCGTCCACGCTCTCAGACAAAGCCCTGTAAGGAGCATGGCGCAGGGAGAAGTAGGGAGGGGCAGGAGAGAGTACTGCTAGCTAAAGGTCCTGAGTATTTTTAACTGACCTAGTAATGGACTGCAGTCTCCATTAAGGAGCATCTGCAGGAGTCAAGCATAAACTAAACTGGGCAAGCATAAACTAAACGGTCTTTAATTGAGAACGATGTGGAGAATTAGGACCACATAGACTCATTCACAGCCTTAGTGTAAATCTCCAGCAGCACATCCAGACACCAGTCTGCTCCCAGTCCACATGCACCCGGCTGGAGAGCACACAACTTGTCTATAATTAGATACATGCAGCTTCTCTTCTGTCATTACTTGTTTCCCTAGAAGACTAAATAAACCCTTGTTCACCAGAATAATGTCATAAATCCATAACATTTATCCTTCAATCTATGTAGTTGACATCGGTAAAACATTTCTCTTCCATCTCTACTTCTCTCACAGAGCAAAGACATTTAGGGACTTGGGAGAAAATGCAATAGGCTAACAAAATAAAACAGGAAAGATTTTTCAAATGAATTCAGTTTGACTGGTTTTATGGAAATTAAAAGCTTTGAAAACAATAAGATTTCAGTTCGGCTTGGATGCATTTTTATGTGGTTGAAATACTATCAGCTTTTATGATGCTGATAAAGATAGCTGCTTTACAGACAGTCCCTAACCGCACATTCATTCTCTCAAGACGCTAAAAGAAATCTTAACCTACATTTGGTGTATCATTTTACTGCAAGAAATGCTTAATTCTGAAGGAGTTCATATATAAAGGCTATTAGGCTATCTGAGAGGTTATAGACCTAACCTACAGTCAGTGTCCATATTTACTATTCCATTTAACCCTTCTGAACTGTAGGCTACAGTTCCCTTGGCATGCCATATTTGAAGTCCCCTTCTTGGGACTTTCTCATTTTTATAGCGCCTCACAATCTTCAAACAACATAGCTGCTATCATCCACTTTTACCACTTCACCAAATCTATCCCAACCATTCCTGTTCTGGTCCTCCTTCCTCTTTATTTTCAACTCTCCATTTCACAGTTTTTGTCTTATTGAATTAAACTCTGACATTGGTTTTTTTGCTCAATGGATCAATGTTTTTTTTTTTCTTCCCAAGTTCCCAAAAGCATTTGGCGATTGGTGTGTATTTGGAGCATACAGTTAAACTCTAAAGCTTAGGCGTACGCACAAGACTCATGCCAGATAAGAATAATGAAAGAAAAACCTTGATGTAGCCTATAGATATGAATTGCACATAGCTTTCTATTTATTCAACCTGCCCGCCAATCCCCCGCCCTTTATCCACACAATATCTCATAACCCTAAACCCACCCATACCAGAAATATACTAATGGCTGTGCTAACATTTCAAAATGTAATTGCAAGAAAAACACAGCTTTGGAAGCTTCGTCCCCTTGTACCTGTCAAAAAGAGAAGGGTCTCAGCTTTCTGTAGGAATAATTTTTATTTCTCAACCTTCAATATTCATCTCAATAGCAACCAAGATTTTTTATATGGCTTTGAGATATGGAGTGGAGCACATGCCCCACAGAATCTGGCCCTTTTTTTCAATTTCAGCCAAAAATGACATACCCAAATCTAACTGCCTGTAGCTCAGGACCTGAAGTAAGGATATGCATATTATTGAAACCATTTGAAAGGAAACACTTTGAAGTTTGTGAAAATGTAAAATAATGTAGGAGAATATAACACATTATATCTAGTAAAAGATAATACAAACAAAAAAACATGTTTCATTTTTTTTGCATCATCTTTGAAATGCAATGGAAATGCCAAACAGTAATGTGGGATTTTAGGTGTCATTTAGATGTTGTACACAAGGTGGCAGCAGTGTGTGTGCAAAGTTTCAGACTGATCCAGTGAAGAATTACATCACTACACAATATTTTGTATCAAGTCTGCCAGGAGATTGCCCAAAAGTGCCGAATTGGTCAATGTATACATTTTCAAGTACATAACTATATAGAACATAAACAATGCTATGGTAATAAAACATTTTTATCTTTACACACTCCCAGGAATGTCAGCTAATGATCATTAGCTTCCCTAAAGAAAAGACACCAACCTTCACACATCTAGATGCCCGGCCGGGGTGGGTGTGGAGCCAGAAACAGCAGTGGAGTCAAACTGTAGAACCCAGTTCCTACATTTAAATATAAAAACAGATTTTATCAAACAAAACTACGCTACTATTACGACTCAGGATATGACCCAGATGCAGACACGGGAGGCGGATAGTACATGTCTCGGATGATTTATTAGAAACACAGGGCAGGCAAAGGGCAGGTCGAGGGCAGGCAGAGGTTCATGATCAGGTCAGAGTCAGGCAGATACAGGATGGCAGGCAGTCAGGGGTCAGGGCAGGCAGAATGGTCAGGGTCAGGGCAGGCAGAATGGTCAGAATGGTCAGAACTGGGAAAAACTAGGAAACAGAACTAGAGAAACAGGAAGGCGGGAGTTGCTGGTGCGCGAAGATATATTGAATCATGCGTTCCTGCTTGGACGTGTTATAAACAACACATTTCTTGAATACCTCAGTACTGTATTTATTATACCTCTTAATAAAGCACTATGAATTACTTTATAAGATGAGTTGGGGGCGCGTGCAGTGATGTGGGCTGGTGTAGATCAAACGCCAGTGATGAGTTCTTGTCCTAGTCCACCCCTGGGAAGTGAATAGGGCTTAGGCTTCCTTCCAGACCATAGCACTGAAGTGTGATGGGTGCTCTTCTCATTATGAATACAAAGTCAAATAAAACTGTCTGGCACAGTTACAAATTCCAAGATGCCCTACATACAGTTGAAGCCGGAAGTTTACATGCACTTAGGTTGGAGTCATTAAAACTTGTTTTTCAACCACTCCACAAATTTCTTATTAACAAACTAGTTTTGGCAAGTCGGTTAGGACATCTACTTTGTGCATGACACAACTAATTTTTCCAACAATTGTTTACAGACAGATTATTTCACTTATAATTCACTGTATCATAATTTCAGTGGGTCAGAAGTTTGCATACACTAAATTGACTGTGCCTTTAAACAGCTTGGAAAATTCCAGAAAATGATGTCATGGATTTAGAAGCTTCTGATAGGCTAATTGACATAATTTGAGTCAACTGGAGGTGTACCTGTGGATGTATTTCAAGGCCTACCATCAAACTCAGTGCCTCTTTGCTTGACATCATAGGACAATCAAAATAAATCAGCTAAGACCTGCCAAGTCTGGTTCATCCTTGGGAGCAATTTCCAAATTCCTGATGGTACCATGTTCATCTGTACAAACAATAGTACGCAAGTATTAACACCATGGGACCACGCAGCCGTAATACCGTTCAGGAAGGAGACGCGTTCTGTCTCCTAGAGATGAACGTAGTTTGTATGCAAAAAGTGCAAATCAATCTCAGAACAACAGTAAAGGACCTTGTGAAGATTCTGGAGGAAACAGGTACAAAAGTATCTATATCCACAGTAAAGCGAGTCCTATATCGACATAACCTGAAAGGCAGCTCAGCAAGGAAAAAGCCACCGCTCCAAAGCATGCCATAAAAAAGCCAGACTACGGTTTGCAACTGCACATGGGGACAAAGATCATACTTTTTGGAGAAATGTCCTCTGGTCTGATGAAACAAAAAAATAACTGTTTGGCCATAATGACCATCTTATGTTTGGAGGAAAAAGGGGTGAGGCTTGCAAGCCGGAGAACACCATCCCAACTGTGAAGTACGGAGGTGGCAGCATCATGTTGTGGGGGTGCTTTGCTGCAGGAGGGACTGGTGCACTTCACAAAATAGATTGCATCATGAGTGAGGAAAATTATGTGGATATATTGAAGCAACATCTCAAGACATAAGTTAAAGCTTGATCGCAAATGGGTCTTCCAAATGGACAATGACCCCAAGCATACTTCCAAAGTTGTGTCAAAATGGCTTAAGGACAACAAAGTCAAGGTATTGGAGTGGCCATCACAAATCCCTGACCTCAATCCTATAGAAAATTTGTGGGCAGGACTAAAAAAGCGTGTGCGAGCAAGGAGGCCTACAAACCTGACTCAGTTACACCAGCTCTGTCAGGAGGAATGGGCCAAAATTCACCCAATTTATTGTGGGAAGCTTGTGGAAGGCTGCCTGAAACGTTAGACCCATGTTAAACCATTTTAAGGCAATGCTACCAAATACTAATTGAGTGTATGTAAACTTCTGACCCACTGGAAATGTGATTAAATAAATAAAAGCTGAAATAAACCATTCTCTTGTCACGTTCTGACCTGTATTTCCTTTGATTTGTATTTATTTAGTATGGTCAGGGCGTGAGTTGGGTGGGTAGTCTATGTTTGTTTTTCTATGTTTTGGGTTATTTCTATGTTTCGGCCTAGTATGGTTCTCAATCAGAGGCAGGTGTCATTAGTTGTCTCTGATTGAGAATCATACTTAGGTAGCCTGGGTTTCACTGTGTGTTGGTGGGTGATTGTTCCTGTCTTTGTGTTTGTTGTCACCAGATAGGCTGTTTGGGATTTCGCACATTTATTGTTTTTGTTAGTTTATTCATGTACAGTGCCTTGCGAAAGTATTCGGACCCCTTGAACTTTGCGACCTTTTGCCACATTTCAGGCTTCAAACATAAAGATATAAAACTGTATTTTTTTGTGAAGAATCAACAACAAGTGGGACACAATCATGAAGTGGAACAACATTTATTGGATATTTCAAACTTTTTTAACAAATCAAAAACTGAAAAATTGGGCGTGCAAAATTATTCAGCCCCCTTAAGTTAATACTTTGTAGCGCCACCTTTTGCTGCGATTACAGCTGTAAGTCGCTTGGGGTATGTCTCTATCAGTTTTGCACATCGAGAGACTGACATTTTTTCCCATTCCTCCTTGCAAAACAGCTCGAGCTCAGTGAGGTTGGATGGAGAGCATTTGTGAACAGCAGTTTTCAGTTCTTTCCACAGATTCTCGATTGGATTCAGGTCTGGACTTTGACTTGGCCATTCTAACACCTGGATATGTTTATTTTTGAACCATTCCATTGTAGATTTTGCTTTATGTTTTGGATCATTGTCTTGTTGGAAGACAAATCTCCGTCCCAGTCTCAGGTCTTTTGCAGACTCCATCAGGTTTTCTTCCAGAATGGTCCTGTATTTGGCTCCATCCATCTTCCCATCAATTTTAACCATCTTCCCTGTCCCTGCTGAAGAAAAGCAGGCCCAAACCATGATGCTGCCACCACCATGTTTGACAGTGGGGATGGTGTGTTCAGCTGTGTTGCTTTTACGCCAAACATAACGTTTTGCATTGTTGCCAAAAAGTTCAATTTTGGTTTCATCTGACCAGAGCACCTTCTTCCACATGTTTGGTGTGTCTCCCAGGTGGCTTGTGGCAAACTTTAAACAACACTTTTTATGGATATCTTTAAGAAATGGCTTTCTTCTTGCCACTCTTCCATAAAGGCCAGATTTGTGCAATATACGACTGATTGTTGTCCTATGGACAGAGTCTCCCACCTCAGCTGTAGATCTCTGCAGTTCATCCAGAGTGATCATGGGCCTCTTGGCTGCATCTCTGATCAGTCTTCTCCTTGTATGAGCTGAAAGTTTAGAGGGACGGCCAGGTCTTGGTAGATTTGCAGTGGTCTGATACTCCTTCCATTTCAATATTATCGCTTGCACAGTGCTCCTTGGGATGTTTAAAGCTTGGGAAATCTTTTTGTATCCAAATCCGGCTTTAAACTTCTTCACAACAGTATCTCGGACCTGCCTGGTGTGTTCCTTGTTCTTCATGATGCTCTCTGCGCTTTTAACGGACCTCTGAGACTATCACAGTGCAGGTGCATTTATACGGAGACTTGATTACACACAGGTGGATTGTATTTATCATCATTAGTCATTTAGGTCAACATTGGATCATTCAGAGATCCTCACTGAACTTCTGGAGAGAGTTTGCTGCACTGAAAGTAAAGGGGCTGAATAATTTTGCACGCCCAATTCTTCAGTTTTTGATTTGTTAAAAAGGTTTGAAATATCCAATAAATGTCGTTCCACTTCATGATTGTGTCCCACTTGTTGTTGATTCTTCACAAAAAAATACAGTTTTATATCTTTATGTTTGAAGCCTAAAATGTGGCAAAAGGTCGCAAAGTTCAAGGGGGCCGAATACTTTCGCAAGGCACTGTATAGTTTTTCTTCATTAAAAACCATGAATAACCACCACGCGGCATTTTGGTCCGACTCTCCTTCACCTAAAGAAAACCGTTACAGAATCACCCACCACAACAGGACCAAGCTGGACTTGGGAGGAAATCCTCGATGGGAGAGGACCCTGGGCAAAACCAGGGGAGTGTCGCCGCCCCAAGGTGCAGCAGGAGAAACGGCAGCAGGAGCAGCGAGAGGAATGGACATGGGAGGACGTTTTGGACGGCAAGAGTATAGACTATACTACTTGGGAGGAAATAGACAGGTGGGCGGTCGACCCAGGAGGAGTGCCGGAGCCCGCCTGGGATTCGCTGGAGCAGTGCGAAGAGGGGTATCGGAGAATGGAGTTGGAGAGACAAGCACGGCGGCGCGGTAGGAAGCCCGAGAGTCAGCCCCAAAAAATTATTGGGGGGGGTAGGAGACCTACGCCAACTTCCTGTGCTTACCGGGGGGCTAGAGAGACCGGGCAGGCACCGTGCTATGCTGTGGAGCGCACAGTGTCCCCAGTGCGGGTGCATAGCCCGGTGCGGTACATTCCAGCTCCGCGTATCGGCTGGGCTAGAGTGAGCATTGAGCCAAGTGCCATGAAGCCGGCTCTACGCAGCTGGTCTCCAGTGCGTCTCCTTGGGCCGGCTTACATGGCACCAGCCTTGCGCATGGTGTCCCCGGTTCGCCTGCATAGCCCAGTGCGGGCTATTCCACCTCGCCGCACTGGCAGGGCGACCGGGAGCATTCAACCAGGTAAGGTTGGGCAGGCTCGGTGCTCAAGAGCTCCAGAGCGCCTGCAGAGTCCGGTCTACCCAGTACCACCTCCACGCACCAGGCTTCCTGTGCGTGTTCTCGGCCCAGTACCACCAGTGCCAGCACCACGCATCAGGCCTACAGTGCGCCTCGCCTGTCCAGCGCTGCCAGAGCCTTCCTCCTCTCCAGCGCTGCCGGAGTCTCCCGCCTATCTAGCGCTGCCAGAGCCTTCCTCCTCTACAGCGCTGCCGGAGTCTCCCGCCTGTTCAGCGCAGTCAGAGCCTTCCTCCTCTACAGCGCTGTCGGAGTCTCCCGCCTGTTCAGCGCAGCCAGAGCCCTCCTCCTCTACAGCGCTGCCGGAGTCTCCCGCCTGTTCAGCGCAGTCAGAGCCTTCCTCCTCTACAGCGCTGCCGGAGTCTCATGCCTGTTTAGCACTGCCAGAGCCAGCCGCCTCTACAGCGCTGCCGGAGTCTCCCGTCTGTTCAGAGCTGCCAGTCTGCAAGGAGCTGCCAGTCTGCAAGGAGCTGCCAGAGCTGCCAGTCTGCAGGATGCCGCCAGAGCTGCCAGTCTGCAAGGAGCCGCCAGAGCTGCCAGTCTGCAAGGAGCCGCCAGAGCTGCCAGTCTGCAAGGAGTTGTTGTTAGTTGTCGCTATTGTTATTTTACTGCTGCTCTTTAATTATTTGTTACTTTTATTTATTTTTATTTTTTCTTTATTTTTTCTTAACACTGCATTGTTGGGCTTGTAAGTAAGCATTTCACTGTAAGGTTGTATTCGGCATATGTGACAAATGAAATTGTATGATTTGAAATACCCAGCCTAAAATCCAGAAGAGCAACCAATGCAGATGTAGAAGCAAAGTGGCTAGGAAAAACTCCCTAGAACAGCAGGAACCTAGATTTTAAAAAACTTGAACCTACAGATGTAGGATTTTAATTTGATCACCCTGTTGCACCCTGTTGCAGGGGAACTTTCTTGCAATGCAGGAAATTTAAAGTGGCACTCCAGTCTTTCCTCTTTTGTTCTCTATTGCTCCACTATTGTTCTTCAAGCAAAGGGGAGGCTGATGACATCACTTTTTTTTTAAAGCATTTACGCTTTCCTATCTGACCAACTCATTGAATGCCCTACTCCTTGAAGTTTTCAGTTGTCTAAAAAACAATATTTTGCTCAAAACATATACATTTTTTACCCTTTAGTGTGTGTCCTTTACTGTATTTATACTTGGGATATTGCTTTTCAACAGTAAAAGTTCAAAAATAGCTGGAGGGCTTCTTTAAAACTGGTAGTGTATTTGAGGTTAAAGGCTTCGGATATTTGTAATTTCCACTTTATTTGAGACTTGATTTTTCCTTATGAAACATGTATCTACCCCTACAAAAATGCCCATTAACTATAATCCACATAATAATTCACATTTACTGTTGCTGCAGGATTATTTACCTGTTGTAACAAACTGGCTAAAATTAAGATCATTTATATGTAACCTCAAACTTAGACTGTAACTGTCCTGTGAACGGCGCTTAACTTGGGCAGGAGCTCACCGGAACTGAGTACGGACACCTTACTACTTTAGTTCCTGCACCTCTTACATACTATTAACTAAATATTAACATATTAGCTAAATATAAACCTATTAGCTAAAAATAACAACCTACAGGGTTTAACTCTGAGTACCGCCACCTATTTTAGTCCAAGTCAAGCACTAACTGTGAAGTGGTACATAAATGCTTGATTATGATCACTTTGCTCTGCTCTTTGACCTCTCAGATTGTAGCAGTCAGATGTAATAACATTGTGTCAATTGTGTTGGGCTGATATTATTAGATCAGAGATGGATTGTGAGTGACAAATCCCAGTGGTGGGAACACCTGAGAGATGACCCTGGTCTTAGGTTTCTGCTTTTAAACTATGAAAAACTATACAATAATCTCTGAAACTGGAAACACTTATCTCCCTCACTAGCTTTAAGCACCAGCTGTCAGAGCAGCTCACAGATTACTGCACCTGTACATAGCCCACCTATAATTTAGCCCAAACAACTACCCCTTTCCCTACTGTATTTATTTTATTTTATTTTATTTATTTATTTTGCTCCTTTGCACCCCGTTATTTGTATTTCTACTTTGCACATTCTTCCACTGCAAATCTACCATTCCAGTGTTTTACTTGCTATATTGTATTTACTTTGCCACCATGGCCTTTTTTTTGTTGCCTTTACCTCCCTAATCTCACCTCATTTGTTCACATCGCACTTGTTTCACCTGTATTATTGACTGTATGTTTGTTTTACTCCATGTGTAACTCTGTGTTGTTGTATGTGTCTAAATGCTTTGCTTTATCTTGGCCAGGTCGCAATTGTAAATGAGAACTTGTTCTCAACTTGCCTACTTGGTTTATTAAAGGTGAAATAAATAAAAAATAGACCGACACTTGGGTAAAGTCAAAGGCTAAGACTAGTAGAGAATGTACCTCCTTCTCCTTGTCACTGTCAGCATACTCTGATACATCACTGTCCCCTGGTGAACAGAAGTAGAACGTTTGCATTTTCAGTCAACACAGTACGTCGCCGGTGCTGTAGAGGGCAGATGTACAATTTATTGCAGTTGTGTGTACAGTGTACAATACTTTGAAAGGAAGGACCCCCGCCTTCCCCGGCTGAGGAAAATGGCCGACGTAGAGCTGGGAATCGAGTCTACAAGAATGAATAATAATGGGAACGAACACGTGTAAGACATTTTAGAAGATTACACAGTCATGCAATTTATTTGTTGTAGGTTTATTCGGCTCAGTGATTTTGGCAAGTCAACGTTGTGGTCGTTGTATCTGTTTTCTTCAGCATTAAAACAGTACTAGGCTAGCTAGCTTGCTAACTATATAGAGCTAGCCTGCCATCTCGACTTAGCTAGCACCGAGTGGTCGAACGTGTTTGCTGACATGTTTACATGTTTTCTATACATAAACCCCAGACATAAACCCCAGATAAACTATACCATAAACCATTCAAACCCTAGTATCATAACATGTGACTTTATATTCTAGCTATTTTGCTCGCTAGCTATCTAGCTAACAATACCAATTGCATCAGTAAGAAGTTAAGGTAGCAAGCTAGCCAGTGTTTGCGAGCAAGCTAACACGTTAGCTGGGTAATTCTCACAAAACTTGACATTTGACCAAACAATTTACATTTTTCAAGAAATGTTATATTGGATCACTGAGATTAGGATATGTACTTATCTATTTCATGATTATTCTTATGTTGTTTTGTTTTTACAGTTATGCATTTTACCTACTTTTCCACAACTACCAATACAAAAATGCTTCATACCTTAACGTTACACTAACAGTTCTCAGTCCAAAAAAGTTTAACAAATCCATATTTTAATATATTTTTTTACATTAATATTTTTATTTTCCCGTAATGAAAAGGCCTGAGTTAAACATAGCACTGAAAATAAAAAATATTAAAAATACAATTATTTTGTAATTTCTCATTACCATCACATAGCGGTTTTAATATTTTGTCATCACTTGTGTATACATGTTTATTTTAATGTACACATATTTGGATAAGGAACAAAAGTAAAACTATTAGATTAAGCCAAAGTTTTATTTTTCCTAATATTTCAAAAACAAATGGTGCATTTTATGGCAATGATGAGCAGGTTTTGGAGACTGCATGTTTCGGTAATGAATGTTGGATAGTTTGCCATTGAAAAACTACTGATCTCTCTGAGATTTTGTAATTTGTTAATCCCAAATGATTTGCATAATACTAAAATCACTAATGCAATTTACTAAAATACCCCTTAATTACAGTACAAGTACTGTAATCACATGCATATATTTTCAAAAGTAAGAATTGTATTTTTAAGGTCTTTACAGGTAGTATTGCTGTATTTGGACATTTGTGGTTGTAAGGCATTTTAGATGTATTTCTGGATTGAATGGGATGCTAGGGGCAAACGGCATAACACAATATGCCTATAAAGTATCTAAATACATGAGATATGGACCAAAAACTGTCTTGGGAATATTAAAGGTAGACTCGGCGATATGACGTAGCTGCAGAAAGTAAACAGCATTAGGGGGTCAATTTCCGCCACAACTAAGAGCGTTGAAGCGCAAACCCCAACTTCTCCTCTGTTCTGGTGCCCTGACTACCATGCTGTGAACAGCGTGAAGCGAACCCATACACAGATACTGTGTATCACTGTTTTAGAGCTAAGTCTTGCATCTCGCTCATCTCAATATCTGCGGTGCTGCTCGGGTCAATGTCATTTTGCTGAGTCTACCTTTAAACAACAGTATACAGTGGCAATAAAAAGTATGTGAACCTGGACTTCTGCATAAATTGGTCATAAAATTGGATCTGGTCTTCATTAAGTCACGACAATAGACAAACACAGTCTGCTTAAACTAACACACAAACAATTATACGTTGTCATGTCTTTATTGAACAAACCATGTTAACATTCACAGTGCAGGGTGGGAAAAGTATGTGAACCCTTGGTTTTAATAACTGGTTGACCCTACTTTGGCAGCAATAACCTCACCCAAACATTTTCTGTAGTTGCGGATCAGACCTGCACAATGGTCAGGAGGAATTTTGGACCATTCCTCTTTACAAAACTGTTTCAGTTGAGCAATGTTCTTGGGATGTCTGGTGTGAACTGCTCTCTTGAGGTCATGCCACAGCATCTGTCAGGACTCTGACTGGGCCACTCCAGAAGGTGTACTTTCTTCTTCCTGTTGCATCACCAAACTTCTTTTGAGCTTCAGTTGGCAGACAGCCTTACATTCTCCTGCAAATTGTCTTGATAAACTTGGGAATTCATTTTTGTGTTGATGATAGCATGCTGTCCAGGCCCTGAGGCAGCAAAGCAGCTCCAAACCATGATGCTCCCTTCACCATACTTTACAGTTGGGATGAGGTTTTGATGTTGGTGTGCTTTGCCTTTTTTCTCCACACATAGTGTTGTGTGTTCTTTCCAAACAACTCAACTGTAGGGCCTCCCGGGTGGCGCAGTGGTTAAGGGCGCTGTACTGCAGCGCCATCAGAGTCCTGGGTTCGCGCCCAGGCTCTGTCGTAACCGACCGCGACCGGGAGGTCCGTGGGGCGACGCACAATTGGCCTAGCGTCGCCCGGGTTAGGGAGGGCTTGGTCGGTAGGGGTGTCCTTGTCTCATCGCGCACCAGCGACTCCTGTGGCGGGCTGGGCGCAGTGTACGCTAGCCAAGGTGGCCAGGTGCACGGTGTTTCCTCCGGCGCATTGGTGCGGCTGGCTTCCGGGTTGGATGTGCGCTGTGTTAAAGAAGCAGCGGCTTGGTTGGTTGTGTATCGGAGGACGCATGACTTTCAACCTTCGTCTCTCCCGAGCCCGTACGGGAGTTGTAGCGATTAACAAGATAGTACAACAACAACAACAATTGGATACTACGAAATTGGGGAGAAAAAGGGGTAAAATTTAAAAAAAACACAAAAAAAACAACTCAACTGTAGTTTAATCTGTCCACATCCAGATGCTCTTTTGCAAACTTCAGACGTGCAGCAATGTTTTTTTGGGACAGCAGTGTGTCCTCCCATGAACACCATTCTTGTTTAGTGTTTTACGTATCGTAGACTCGTCAACAGAGATGTTAGCATGTTCCAGAGATTTCATGGGCCGGCAGGGTAGCCTAGTGGTTAGAGCGTTGGACTAGTAACCGAAAGGTTGCAAGTTCATATCCCGTGTGTCGTTCTGCCCCTGAACAGGGGGCAACTCACTGTTCCTAGGCCGTCATTGAAAATAAGAATTTGTTCTTAACTGACTTGCTAGTTAAATAAAGGTAAAATAAAAATTTCTTTAAGTCTTTAGCTGACACTCTTAAGATTCTTCTTAACCCCATTAAGTAGCCTAGTGGTTAGAGCATTGGACTAGTAACCGGAAGGTTGCAAGTTCAAACCCCTGAGCTGACATGGTACAAATCTGTCGTTCTGCCCCTGTTCCCACTGTTCCTAGGCCGTCATTGAAAATAAGAATTTGTTCTTAACTGACTTGCCTAGTTAAATGAAGATAAAACAAATTAAGCATGCTGTGCTCTTGTAGTCATCTTTGCAGGACATCCACTCCTAGGGAGAGTAGCAACAGTGCTGAACTTTCTCTATTTGTATTACTGTTGCAAACATCAAGGCATCTAGAGATACTTTTGTAACCCTTTCCAGCTTTATGCAAGTCAACAATTCTTAATATTGGGTCGTCTGAGAACTCTTTTGGTCGAGGTATGGTTCACATCAGGCAGTGCTTCTTGTGAAAAGCAAACTCAAATTTTGTGAGTGTTTTTTTATAGGGCAGGTCAGTTCTAACCAACATCTCCAATCTCGTCTCAATTATTGTACTCCAGGTTAGCTGACTCCTGACTCCAATTTGCTTTTGGAGAAGTCATTAGCCTAGGGGTTCACATACGTTTTCCAACCTACACTGTAAATGTTTAAATTATGTATTCAATATAGACAAGAAAAGTACAATAATTTGTGTTATTAGTTTAAGCAGACTGTGTTTGTCTGTTGTTGTGACTTAGATGAAGATCAGATCAAATTTTAAGACCAATTTATGCAGAATTCCAGATAATTCCAGAGTTCGCATACTTTTTCTTGCCACTATAGGTGAGTGTGAAAACAAGTACAGATGTAAAAATGGTGGATATCCTACTTTAAGTGTTTGGGTTGCTCTTTGCTGAAACACGAACTGCCGATTGTGGCTTAAAGTAAGTTATATTTCTTATACGTAATCAAATGTTGTTTTTACAAAAAAATCAAGATTTAAGGAATGGGCCTAGTAAATAGATAAAGTTTCCAGTACAGCTCACCAATTGACTATAAATGAGACTTAATTTATTATCATTACTGAAATTAAGGTTCTTATTATCTAAACTGACCTAAAAATGATGTTGTAATGAGAAATGTGTTTTGGTAATGAGTACCTTAACTCAATATGCAAATATTAGGAGACAGCCATTATGAGTCAGAAAACAATTGACCCATTCACGCCTCCATGTTGGTAAGATAATGGTTCTGATTTTTTCACAATTTGAGCTTTTTAGCCGTGCTGGTAATGAGAAGTCCAAGGGGGTGTTTGAGAATAAGAATCTCATTTTGAAGGCATGTAAGTGAATAAATTAACAATTTGTGCTCATCTAAGGACTACCCTTCTAGATTAGTGGTTCAGAAACTCTGGGGTGCACCCGTGGGGAAAATATTTTGGGGGATAGAAATGCCCCAAAAAATGTGGGAAAGTACTGCTTCCTCATGGCTAACTACCAGGAAGTTTGAAAAGACAGACTGAGAGGGCGGGGAGCTTATATTAATGGCATGTCTCTTGTGATGCGGTTCACAGCAGCACTGACAGATGTGTTGACATGACAACTGTGTCAGAGTTTTGAACTACCCGTCACCCCCTTTTTATTCCATGCTGGCTGAAGACCTAGCTAGCCAGTAACTGTCTAACACCAGACACAGATGAAAGGGGAGACATATAACACAGGAGGTTGGTGGCACCACGCCTCTCCGCAAACACGCCTTCTCCGATGTTGGTTACAAGGCTGCACTTATTTAAATTCGGTAAGAGAATATCATGTTACCATTGATGTATTAAAATGAGAGTTTGGGTGATGTCACCCTATCCCCTTAATAATCCTGCCTCCTGAATCCAAGTGTTTGACATGGGGAAGAGGACCAGTAACTTTATGATCAAACTTCATCAATGTAGAAGCAACAGTGATTTTTCATACTTTGGTAATTTTACTTGTTTTAAAAAAATAATCCTTTATTTAACAGGTCAGTTAAGAACAAATTCTTATTTACAATGATGGCCTACCCCGACCAAACCCTCCCCTAACCCGGACGACGCTGGACCAATTGTGCGCCGCCCTATTGCACTTTATTTTGGTTTAATCCAAATATCATCCAATTTCATGAAAAACGTGATTTTTACTGTTCATGACCTTGAACAAAATTTCAACTTACTCCTGAAAGTTTTAAATTGGGTAGTGCATCATCAGTTTTCCTCTTGTCATGTCAGTCATTACAGACCTATTTAAAACATTTCATAAATGTACAGATCAACTAGCCCATTTTGTTGTAATTGAGTTACTCAAATATCACATGAACACACAAGACATGTAGAATTGTAGGAAATTGCCTTTAAAACAGACAAAAAAAATCTGCACCCCATGACAAAATGTGTAGAATTGCAGGAGATAAGCTTTAACCTGGTACAAAAATTATCCACCAACAAGAGGGGTGCGGTAATGAGACATGTCCACAGTCAGTGTTTTTACGTAATAAATATTATAATTTAATGTAAACTTCAACGAGTATACCATTTTTATGATTTATGGACAAAATTCGGCAACATATTTAGTGTTTTATTCAAGTGAGTTAGGTTTCTCGAAAGTAACATTTTATAAAAATGTTCTGTGAATTTAATCCGAAAGCATTTCAGTAATGAGAATTTTGGGTTAAAAATGTGCATATTAATTTATTTAAAATAAGACACTTTGGCAAAAAAGTTGACATCTTAGTCTTCAGAATGATAGTGGATTTTTGCATATGCATCATAGTTTTGTAACTCAATTTTCTACAGATATGTTTAAAACTGGTTTTATGAGAATCACCCAGCTAGCAGTAGGCTAAGTAACGTTAGCTATGGCGGTAAAGTCAGGAAGCAGGATAGTAATGTTTTGGTCGATGAATGTTGTAGCTAACCATGTTACAAAAAGTTATTTGTTTAAATTATATCTTTGACCAATCTCTTTTTATCTCCACAGGAAAGAAGATTTGGAGAGTGAGAATGAGAAGAGTGGGAGCGAGGAGGAGAGTGTTGAAAATTCTGAAGATGAAGAGGACGATAAAGAGGTTGGAGAGGGGGCAGCTGAAATGAATGGAGAAAAGACAGCAGAGAGGTCCAAACATTACAGCAGTGGCAGCAAACACAAGAAAAAGAAGCACAAACACCGCAGCAAGCACAAAAAACACAAACACGCCTCCGAAGAGGACAAGGACCGCAAGCGCAAACATAGACACAAACACAAGAAACACAAACGTAAAGATGGCTCCTCTCCATCCGCCCCTGGCATCAACAGCTCCTCCAGCCACAGAAAAACGGACATATCCCCTGTATCTGATGACAAGGCTTTATTGGAGGAGTTGGAGAAACAGAGGGCCATGATCAAAGCAGAGCTAGACAGCCAGATGATGGAGGGGGGCAAGGTGCAGTCAGGCATGGGCCTCATCCTACAGGGTTATAACTCTGGCTCTGAGGAGGGAGATGGAGATGGGGGGGTCCGGAATGGGGAGCAGCACCAGAGGGGCAGCATGGCAAAGCCCCCCTCCCCCAGGGGTAGGAGTGGTAAATCCAGACGGGACACCACAGAAGCAGGCAAGTCCAGCTCCAAGCGCCACAGTCGGAGCAAGTCCAGGGAGAAGACTGGCAAGGAGTCCAAGTCAGACAAAACGACCAAAGGCACCAAAAACACCGCCGCCAAAGACCGTGGCCGCAGCAAATCAAAAGAGAGGAAACGCTCCCGGAGCAGGTCCAAAGAGAGAAGCAAGAAGTCTCCTTCCCCCTCTAGCAGGAGATCAGAGCAGAGGGGCGGCCGCTTGGATAAACGCTCCTCGCCCCAGAACGATGACAGACCAAACGCGGTGCGCGGCAGCCGGAAGTCCAGATCACGGGAGCGTCCAGGACGATCGGAGGCGGAGAAAGAGCCGGACAAGAGGCCGACCAAGTCCCCGTTTAAGGACACCTCGTCAGGGAAAGAGAATCGCTCTCCCCAAAGGCGAGGAGGAAGGGAGCTCAGCAGCCCCCAGAGGAGACGCAGCACCTCCCCACGCTCCACCAGAGACTCCCAACGGGCATCAGCTTCAGCCTCTACCTCCAAACAGGGCTCTCCTTCCAGAGCAGCCAGGTCCCCAGCCAGGAGAGGCAGCAGTCGCTCCATAGACGCCAGGAGGAGGGATGCTGACAGACAGGGCTCCTCACCACTAAGGTCCGTTACTATGGAATAACCTGCAGTCCACCCCCTATTTCTCCAACTTTGAGTCCCAATGTTTTTATTTTTTTTAATGAGCCATCATTTATTTAAGCCTATATTATTATGAAATGTTTATGCAGTGCCTGTTTCTTGTCCCGTACTGAACAGCAGTAGAGGTCTGTACATGGCAAGGGCAACTATTACTTTTGTGTTTTAGGATTGGGCATTAAGAATGTGCTACTATCCACCACTGATCTTTTAAGCTTTCTCTCTCCTACAGGAAGCGAATACGGCCAGAAGCAGGACCAGGGGGTAGAGCGAGGTCACGGGAGACCAGCCCCAGAGGTGCTCCCCAAGGTCGCAGGATGAGCCGCTCTCCCTTCAGAAGAAGGTCTCCCTCGCCCTTCCGGAGACGGAGTAGATCTCCACTGAGACGCAGGTTAGATGAGACAAGCTGAAACTTTGTGTGTGTGGATGAGCTGGGCAAAATGGAATCTGCAAGAGTTCTTCCTCAATCCTTCAGAAATGTATTGAGATGGTGCCTGTAAATAATAATAGTAATAATACTGTATTATTATTGAAGATACTAGATTCGTATAGCTAGCTCCTTTCCGACTGATTCCCTTTCAGATTCTGTCTGGCTCTATTGATGAAGCTTTAGTGATGTCAGAGTAGGAGGCTCGTAAGCCAAGGTTGTCTAAGGGTTTGTTAAGTGTTTAACAAACCATTCAGAACAACACAAAGCGTTTCCTTTCCTGTGCGCTGCAGGTCACCAGAGAGGGACAGGTACGGCCGTCTCAGACAGTACGGCAGGCGCTCCAACTCCCGGGACCGGGACAGGAGGAGGAGACATGGCCGGGACGAGGACAAATTCAAGGGCAGCCTCTCTGAGGGCATGAAGGCCGACAAGGAGTCCTCCGAAGAGGAAGTGTGAGTAGAGGGAGAACACACACACACAAATGCTATACTCGGCAATATGGTAATTCTCTGGGTGATTGTGTGTTCTTGTAAGTGGGTTTATTTTGTGCTCAGGTTTGAGGATTTTGACGGTGAGGAGGTGGATGAAGAGGCCCTCATAGAGCAGCGCCGCCAGCAGCGTCTAGCTATCGTCCAGGTCAGTTCCTCTCTCACTCTGCTGTTGGACTGTCCATAGCTGTTTCAGGGATCCCCAAGTCCAGTGTTTCGTTTGTTTACAGACACATCCTCTATTTTTTTCTACTCAGATATGGGAATTTTCACGATTTGATTTTTCATGATACACCGCTGAAATTGTCCCACATCCAAACCAATATCTTATTTTTCCGGATCTCCATTGTTGTGACCTCTCTATGCCTGACACCTTTCTCCCTGCGCAGAAATACCGTGGCGGCAACGAGGACAGCATGACGTCTATGGCGTCGGATCCCAGTAGCCCCCAGAGCAGCACGCGGAGCCGCTCGCCCTCACCAGACGACATCCTGGAGCGCGTGGCGGCCGACGTGAAGGAGTACGAGCTGGAGAACCTGGACACGTTTGAGGAGAACATCAAGGCCAAGCAAGGCCTCATCACACAGGAGAAGGATGGTGAGTAAAGGGTCAGGCAAGGTGAAAATATATGCGCCCTATTTCCTACAGTATATGGTTGATACAACCATCCCAGCTCTGCAGATTTTGCTGTGAAGAGACAGAATCATTAGATTATATGTTTTGGTACTCTCCATATGTTGCTTGTTTTTGGTTGCATGTCCAGGGATGGCTGTACAATTGCAACATCTACTTGGAGCTAACTCTGCAGAAAGCGCTACTGGGTGATCTGAAAAGTCATAGTCAATCGATCAATATTAATACTTTTAGCAAACATTTTTATCTTTAATTTACAGTCTGTAGATACTATGACAATAGAAAGGTTCAGAACTTTTGTGAAACATCACAGAACAGTTGAAAAATATATGGCAAATAGAAATCCAATATGGATGGTGTTAAGAGACAGATGAAAGGGGTTGACTGGAGCTGAAGGGTGGGACTAATAACAAGGTAACTAATGTAAAATATACTGTGTCCATAAAATGCATATACAGTTGAAGTCGGAAGTTTACTTACACCGTAGCCAAATACATTTAAACTCAGTTTTCACAATTCCTTACATTTAATCCTAGTAAAAATACCCTATCTGTGGTCAGTTAGGATCACCACTTAATTTTTAGAATGTGAAATGTCAGAATAATAGTAGAGAGAATGATTTATTTCAGCTTTTATTTCTTTCATCACATTCCCAGTGGGTCAGAATTGTAGTATTTGGTAGCATTGCCTTTAAATTGTTTAACTTGGGTCTAACGTTTCGGGTAGCCTTCCACAAGCCTCCCACAAGAATCCCACAATAAGTTGGGTGAATTTTGGCCCATTCCTCCTGACAGAGCTGGTGTAACTGAGTCAAGTTTGTAGGCCTCCTTGCTCACACACGCTTTTCCAGTTCTGCCTACAAATTCTCTATAGGTTTGAGGTCAGGGATTTGTGATGGCCACTGTGATGGCCAATACCTTGACTTTGTTGTCCTTAAGCCATTTTGACACAACTTTGGAAGTATGCTTGGGGTCATTGTCCATTTGGAAGACCCATTTGCGACCAAGCTTTAACTTCCTGACTGATGTCTTGAGATGTTGCGTCAATATATCCACATAAATTTCCTGCCTCATGATGTCATCTATTTTATGGAGTGAACCAGTCCCTCCTGCAGCAAAGCACCCCCCTCAACATGATGCTGCCACCCCCGTACTTCATGGTAGGGATGGTGTTCTTCAGCTTGCAAGCTTCCCCCCTTTTCCTCCAAACATAGAAACTGGATGGTCTTCAGAGATAGATGGGAGGGGTTGAGGAAGGATAGGTGTAAAAACAAACAACGTATAACTATTGTATAATAGATTGTCTCCGTAAAATGTATATAGTATGTATGAACTGGAAGTAGAAGCCTAAGTGTTGTTCATTAGTTTAGTCCAATTAGGGAAGGGGTCATCGAGTTAGTGGAAAATGAAGGAAAATATAAGAACAATACAACAAATAAAAAATAACTGTTCCCAACCGCTGTCGCGCAATGTTATTTTAGGGCTTATGTGACACAGCTCACTTGCCAGCAATTTTCTGTCCAATGGGCAATATCAAATGTGCAAAAATACCTTAAGAAATAGGTTGAGATTTGCACGTGGCCCATTATATTAGGCTTTCTGCATTACTGGGGTATAACAGTCATATGATAGATGTAGTTTGAAGGGAGCAGACTTAATTTCTTTCAAGCTATTTTTATAGCCAAACTTTTAGGAGTGGTATGTTTTCAGACTGAGAAATATATTTATTTCCAGGCAATGTAGTGAACTATAGCCAAATCATATTTAGGAAGTACATGTCCCTGGAAAGATAACTGACCTGTGTTTCTATGACCATGCATAGGCTATAGCCTACTATACTTAATTGAGACCACACACACGCACCTGGTCTCGCAGGTATGGCTACTGAACTGGAAGCAGCAGGAATGATGACAGCCACACTTGCTACGTTTTGCATATAGGATATAGCCTACGTTTTAGGAGGACGATTTGCAGGCAGAGACAAAATAAATGGGTAGTCAATACTTATTGAAAATGAAAAGGCGCAACACTCACTCACCATAGTAGCCTAACCTATGTGTGCGTTGTGCCTTTGCCTTTTCAATGATGATTTAAAAAATTGATTGCACGTCGACTCATGTTGGTTGAGCGCCCTCCACTTTCCATTATCAGTATTTATTTGCGGACACCAGTAAACTACAGTGTAATCATATTTAAGTTAACAGCCACGTGATTCTCCGCTCGTATAGACAGCCTACTCTATTTCCCTGAGACCACACATACTAGGCACGCTACTAGGGAGTTAGGCTACTGAAGTTGAATAATGCGGAAAAATATGTGCTTTTAATACAATTCCGTAGGATAACGCATACAAATCAGATAGACGACCGTTTACAAATAATCTGGCGGACAACAAAAGTATTTGCCCGCTCCCGCCCGCAGCATGAAAATTGCTGACAGTGCCGTAATGATTCTATTGTGTAGTTTCTGTGTTTTCATGTACCGTCTTTTTAAGCACATGGCCAAATTAATTTCCCCCTAGTGGGATAATAAAGTTGATCTGAAATTGAATCTGTCTGCTTGGGAGAAAGCTGACAATGCAGTAGTGACTTAACACATACGACTAACATGCAGGGTTTGTAAATTAGTCTTCGGTCCCCTATAGTCATTCAGTTGCATTCCTTCAGGTCATATTTTTAGGCCAAAACATGTGCCAGTCGGAGCATGTTTCTACTAATAACTCACAAATGTAACATTTTAAAACAAAATCTTGTTTCCTCCTCCCTCTTTCCTTTAGGACTCAAAAAGCCCTCAGCCCCTGATATGTTTACAGAATCGGACGACATGTTTGAAGCAGCCATTGATGTAAGTCTTACAGGAGCCTCATTCCCCTCCATGTTTGTATCTCTGATCTTTAGAGTGCAACTCTGGACTAGACACGCAAGCCCGTCCTTATCTTCTGAATGATCTGTCTGTTGCAGTAGATCATTATGTGAGTGTGGTTGAATGTTTGGTCATGTTGTGGTTGAACCATTGGTCATATATATCTCTGTACAGAGTGCCAGGATGAGAGCAGCAGGTGTGGGGGGGAAGGACTTCAAAGAGAACCCCAACCTCCGGGACAACTGGACCGACGCAGAGGGTTACTACCGTAAGTGCCCTTGACTGTACACTACAAATGTCACTGTCATTCACTAATTCATCAATTAAAGGCTGCTGAGCTTTCTTTTCTCTATAAATCAGCCCTGTTTGGAAACAGTCCATGTAGTCTTACAGTATTCAGTGTGGTCCTTTGATTTCACGATCATTCAATATAGTGTTATTTTAGGCCTGGAAACTGGATATCTCATTGAGAAATGTCCAACACTTTATAAACATGCCCCTCATCTCTTCCCTCTGTGTGCCACCTGTATGTTAGGTGTGAACATCGGGGAGACGCTGGACAAGCGCTACGACGTGTATGGCTACACAGGCCAGGGAATGTTTAGCAATGTGATCAGGGGCAGGGACACGGCCCGCGCCGGACAGGATGTGGCTGTCAAGATCATCCGCAACAACGAGCTCATGTAGGTCCTCATGCAGGCAAGCCTCAGGACACAAATGGCACCCCATTCCCTATATAGTCTACTACTTTTGACCAGCACTCTTGACCAGGGCCCATAGCTCTCTAGTCAAAAGTAGTGCACTATATAGGCAATAGGGTGCCATTTGGGTTTGTCTGGTCTCTGTTTCATTTATTGTTATGGGAGCATATTGCCTTTACCACCCATACATTTGAATGTGCACTCTCATTATAAGTATTCCATCTACATCTATGTGAAGCATCCGGGGTTTCCTTGAACGAGGGGAATTTATCTGATTTATTTATACAAATAAATAAAAAACAATCAATGCTTACCTTGCTGATTTTGTTTTGGGTCTCCAGGCAGAAGACTGGCCTGAAGGAGCTGGAGTTCCTCAAGAGGCTCAACGACGCCGACCCCGACGACAAGTTCCACTGCCTGCGCCTCTTCAGACACTTCTACCACAAGCAGCACCTGTGTCTGGTGTTTGAGCCCCTCAGGTACTGGCTGGGAGACTACCACTACTGCACTGTCACCACACTATGGCTATGTATTAAATGGCGACCTATTATAGGGCACTTCTGGTCAAAATTAATGCAATTTAAAGGGAATAGGGTGCATTTTCAGACACACCGTATGTCCTTAGTGGCTTTAATGGCACGCTGCAACGTGTTTGTCATCTAGCACACGGCTTCACTGGCTGTAACTCATGTCTTTCTTTTTCCAGTATGAACTTGCGCGAGGTGTTGAAGAAGTATGGTAAGGATGTGGGCCTCCACATCAAGGCTGTCCGCTCCTACACCCAGCAGCTCTTCCTGGCCCTCAAGCTCCTCAAACGGTGCAACATCCTCCACGCTGACATCAAGCCCGACAACATCTTGGTACGAGGCCCATACTATCACTATATTAGGAATGTGACATATGGAACATTTTGCTTAACTTTTAAACTGCATTTTTTTTTTACGGTTTTCAGTAAAAAAATAAAATAAAAAAATTCCACATTAATTCACAATGCAGAATAATGGTCCTATTACACATGTATGACCGCTAGGTACCGGGCAATAAAGTAACATCTTCCGCTGTTAGATATACCATTGAAAGCGCCTTGGTTACGGTATGTTTGTTTGTCTGTAAGGGTATACTACGGCTTTTTACATGCCAACGCGAAACCTTCTCTGGAGATAGTTTCGAAACGCCACTGAATGGGCATTTTACTTATCTGAAAAGGGAATGCTGCTTCTGAAGCAGGACTAATGTCCATCAATAGGCGACCAGAAGTTACAAGACCCAGCTCACAGATCACTGCACCTGTACATAGCCCATCTGTAAATAGCCCATCCAACTACCTCATCCCCATACTGTATTTATTTATTTATCCTGCTCATTTGCACCCCAGTATCTCTACTTGCACATTCATCTTCTGCATATCTACTATTCCAGTGTTTAATTGCTATATTATAATTACTTCGCCACCATGGCCTATTTATTGCCTTACCTCCCTTATCCTACCTCATTTGCACACACTGTATATAGACTTTTTCCTACTGTTTTATTGACTGTATGTTTATTTTGTTCCATGTGTAACCCTGTGTTGTTATATGTGTCGAACTGCTTTGCTTTATCTTGGCCAGGTCGCAGTTGTAAATGAGAACTTGTTCTCAACTGGCCTACCTGGTTAAATAAAGGTGAAATTAAAAAATTACAAATAATCTTGACCTGTCTGCATGCAGACCACTCTCTCCTAAAAATGTACTTCAAAGTTGGTTAAATACCGTGACTTAACAAGACATTTAGTCTAAAGAAAATGCATCTTCTGCAAGGAACCGACTCCTAAGATTCAGTCATTTTGAAACGGAGGAGCCTTATTAATTGCTGTACTTCCAAGAACACAAACAATCGTATATTTTCATAGCGAGGGACAAAGAGAGAGGGGAGCTTCACAGTATAGGCAGGTCGGCCACCAGGCAGACATAGTCAGAACCGTGCACTAGGCCTATCTATTGACAATCAAATGCTCTATCTCACAATGGAATGCTGTTTTTTGCAATTTCTTGGCATGCAATGTCTCGCAAATTCAGTAAAGCAGGGCCCGTCATCAAAGAATAGGCTAGGATATTCTACACACAACAGACTCATATCATTAGCGAAGAGAAAGAGCAGGCTAGCCAGCTGCACTGTGATTAACATTTTTGGGGGGTAAAAAAGTTACGGATCCCAATTTTGCTTATAAACGTTCACACCCCTACATTTATATATATCATCACATGACTGTTAACCACTGCACTGAGGCTGGGTCGTGTTCATAAGGCACCAAATGGAAGAAAGCGGACTGAAACAGGGAGGGACTGCCTGGATTCGTCCTATAAGAATCACTTGGTTTTTTTTCTTTCTCGTTTTCTGTAGTTTTTTTAAAAATGTATTTTTATTTAAGCGTTTTGCTACACTGCCCTAATGAATAAGATCCTGGTTTGATAGTGTCTGTTTCTCTATCTCTCCCCACAAGGTGAATGAGTCGAAGACCATCCTGAAACTCTGCGATTTTGGCTCGGCATCCCACGTGGCGGACAACGACATCACACCGTACCTCGTCAGCAGATTCTACAGAGCTCCCGAAATCAGTAAGTTGTGTTTGACTATGAAGATTTTTCTGTAATAATCAGGGATGTAAAACTCTTCACTTTAAACCTGCTTTGATCTCAAAATATATATATTTTTATTTAACCTTTATTTAACTAATGGAGACATATGTAAATGCCAACAAAATAACTTTTTTGTTAGTGTGGTGTGTGTGTAACCATTATTTAACTAGGCAAGTCAGTTAAGAACAAATTCTTATTTATAATGATGGCCTACCAGAAGGCAAAAGGCCTGCTGGGACGGGTGCTGGGATAAAAATATATATGACAAAACACACATCACGACAAGAGAGACACCACAACACTACATAAAGAGAGACCTAAAGACAACAACTTAGTACACATGGTAGCAGCACAAAACATAGTACAAACATTATTGGGAAGAGAAAACAGCAAAAAAGGACAAGAGAGTAGAGACAACAATATATCACGCGAAGCAGCCACAACTGTCCCATCCAATTTTATTGGTCACATACACATGATTAGCAGATGGTATTGCAAGTGCAGCGAAATGCTTCTAGTTCCGACAGTGCAGCAATATCTAACATGTCATCTAACAATTCTACAACTACCTAATACACACAAATCTAAGTAAAGTAAAGGAATGGAATAAGAATATATACATATAAATACTGTCAGTAAGTGTCCATGATTGAGTTTTTGAATGAAGAGATGGAGATAAATCATCCACGTGAATTGTGTTGATCTGTCTGACAAAAAGTTTATCACCCATTGAGCTATAAAATAGGCGTGAGCAGACCTTCTTGACTTCTTCTCCCTGTGCATTCATAAGCGGCCGCTTAGTGCCCCAGCCCAACACATGATGGGGGGGCAACCAAATCTTGCTATAACCAGCCCTGTCCCTGTGTGATCACTAAATAATGTATGTTTCTCATATCAAAATTCATTACTGAGCACAGAATGCATCCCTATACGTCAACTACAAATCAAAAAATAATATACAGTATGTCCTATCAGAATGTGTGTGTGTGTGTGTGTGTGTGTGTGTGTGTGTGTGTGTGTGTGTGTGTGTGTGTGTGTGTGTGTGTGTGTGTGTGTGTGTGTGTGTGTGTGTGTGTGTGTGTGTGTAAAGTTGGTTTCAAATAGGCCTAGTGTGTTTTTTCCTTAATGCCACAATGAAAATTAAGATCATTATGCATTTATACTCCTTTCTACATTCCTTACTGCCCAATCACAGGTAGGTCTTTGGATATGAGCAAATCAGCCATTTTCTGCAGTAGCCGATTTCTATTATACACTAAAAAGTGTGAAGTTAAATTAAATTTGTTGTATTGGTGTGAATATCAGGGACAGGTTTGTGTGCAGAACATATAGAACACGGGAACAGGGTGGCAGGGCAAACCCTGTGGTATCACAATACTAGTGTAGTGATGCACCAATATTACATTTTTGGCAGATACCGATCATTTCCTCGCCAAAAGAAACGCTACCATAACTGATATTTCAAATTTTAGCGGCCTTTTAAGCATTCTAGTACAGTTAAATAGTTAACACACACACATGGACGCAGTGGTCTAAGGCACTGCATCTCAGTGCAAGAGGCGTCACTACAGTCCCTGGTTCGAATCCAGGCTGTATCACATCCGGCCATGACTGGTAGTCTCATATGGCAGCGCCCAATTGGCCCAGCGTCGTTCGGGCCGTAATTGTAAATACGAATTTGTTCTTAACTGACTTGCCTAGTTAAATAATGGTTACACACACACCACACTAACAAAAACATTATTTTGTTGGCATTTACATATGTCCCCATTACCAGTAAAACATAATCAAAACCTATTTCTTTCATTTACTTGCTGTGCTATTTCATTGTTCATTTTTGTCGTTTCATTCTCAACCAGGATTTCTATGGAATGCCTTTTGAGTCTTTGCGTGTCAAAAAAGATACGTGTCAAATAACACGACATAATCTGTTTCAGTAGCTATAGTTAGCTGCCTAACTATACAGCTAGGTGTCATCATCTAAAATAACCCTAATTTAAAAGACAGTTCTTATTTGATTAATGGTGGTCGGACCCATCTATGTGAAGCTAGCCACAATAGTGGACTTTGCAGTTAGCCATCAAAATATTTGTATTCATTTGCATCACTGTCAATTATATACTTTTATTTTGAAGGCAAACTGCAAATTCCACTATTGAACCTAATTCTTATTGTGGCTAGCTTCACAACACATAGTCCTGTCAAGCCTCACTAGCCAGGTGAAGCTAGCTGGCTGCTTATAAAGTTAGCTTTGGGCAACAGGGTTAAGTAGCTGGCTAGCTATTTATTTTCATGAACTGAAGTTCAATTTCAAAGGGGAACAAGTGACATCCCAGCTAATACTTGCTCACAAAGATTCCTGAATCATTGCTAAGAATAATGAAAATTACTACAGTTTCTACTGGTCATTGTTTTCAGGCTGGTTGTATTGGTGCTAGCTAGGTACCAAGCTAAAGCTAGCTATCCCAGAAGTTGCGGTCGAACAAATGCTGCTTTATTATCAACACGGTATTGTAAACACATCGTTTGTGGCCGGTGTTTGTTTGTTTGCAGACTTTTTTATACAGCTTTGACAGTGCTACTGAATCTTTTTTTGACACGCAAAGAACCAAACGGCGTTCCATAGTATGTATGTCGTGAAGCTAATAGCAGTGACGCTATTACTGTGTAACTCCAGTAGGGCAACATCTGAAAATAGCGCACTTGGTAACGTTAGTGTGTACCGGTGCTCGGCCAGTCGGTCGAAAGCCAACATCACCCACGACAGAGAACGGTTGATTGTCAAGTGTAATGAATTCCATTATTTTGGCTTTAATGGCTTTCACCTTTTGAGTTGTATCGCTGAAAATGTCTTACTCTTTCAAATGGCTGCTCGATTTGTTGACTGCTCGATCCACACAACAGACATTGTGGGCTATGTTAGAAATGCTGTGTTGCACGTGTAGCGCAACATTTTACGTGGCGTCATTACGTCATATTACGTTATATTACGTTATATAGGTTTGCACGGTAGCATTGACATTGGTTTTTAACATCGCCGTTAAATCGGGCCGATACCGATGTTGCCATTTTTAGCTAATATCGTCCGATTCCGATATGTTCACCGATTATATAGTGCATCCCTTCCACTTAGTATCGTGATACTTAACCTAGTATCACATCGTTAGTGAAATGTTGGTATTGTGATTAACCCCACTCTGAAAATTGCAGTTTACACAGATTTTTTTGAGTGTTTCCTTGCAGATTTTTTTTCTCACCTTTTTGGGCCCTCACCAGTTTTCATCGCTGAATGATGGTCTCACATATTTGGATCACATTCATTATGATGTCTCTCTCTATCACAGTCATTGGGAAGCCGTACGACTACAGCATAGACATGTGGTCGGTGGGCTGCACCCTATACGAACTCTACACTGGCAAGATCCTGTTCCCCGGCTCCTCCAACAACCACATGATCAAACTTGCCATGGACCTCAAGGGCAAGATGCCCAACAAGGTAAACTGTCCACATTACTAGACCTGGCTAGTTTCCTAGCCTCAACATTTTTCTCAAATTTAGATTTTGAGAGGAAGTCATAACCTGGGGCATTGTACACTGTGCTGTAAGGTACAGATTATGTAATGTTTCTTCCTTTCTTCTCAGATGATCCGGAAAGGCCTGTTCAAAGACCAGCACTTTGATCAGAACCTCAACTTCCTCTACATTGAAGTAGATAAAGTGACTGAAAGGGTTTGTATATGTTTTACTTTTCACCTGCTACGTTTTCAAGAAACAATCTAAGAAAGAGGGCAAAGCGGTTCCCTGATTCTATCGATCTTCAGTCTGTGGTTCAAGCATAAATAACTTGCTAGGTTTGCCAGGGCTAATCATGAAGGCTCATTCAGATGCTTAATGGTTTTTGAATGGTTTCACTATCTTACAAAAAATCTCACTTCTGCTTCCACCCCCTCCAACTACCGCCATTCCACCCCTCCACCTCCCTCCATCCACCCCTCACCGTCCCGTCCACAGGAGAAGGTGACAGTGATGAGCACCATCAACCCCACCAAGGACCTGTTGTGTGACATGGTGGGGGGCCAGCGGCTGCCCGAGGAGCAGAGGAAGAAGGTCCTGATCCTCAAAGACCTGATCGACGCCACTCTGATGCTGGACCCGGCCAAACGCATCAGTATCAACCAGGCCCTGCAGCACCCCTTCATCCAGGAGAAAATCTGACTTCAGACCAGCTCACACTATACCACTAGCCTGGTTCCAGATCCATTTGTGCTGTCTCGCCAACTATGGTCATTCTGATGTCAATTGCATGACAACAACAACCGTTGGCAAAACAGATCTGGGACCAGGCTACTATACCACCACCACCCAGAGCAGCGATGTCAGGTTGAATACTGCAGTATGGCAGCCAAAAAGACAAGACCAGACTCCTCATTAAGAATGTTATGGATGTATATTTTTCCCTCCCCTTATTTTGATTGATGGGTACTATAACCTGGTATCTAGTTTTATTGTAAATAGGTCATTGAAAATTGACATTCAAAAAAATGTTTTAACTGGCAATGAAATGACAGACATTGACAGAATATAATTACTGTAAATATGTCTATTGCATTGTTGGAAGAATCAGTGTTCATCAGTCTAGAAATTTGGGTCGTGTACTAGTCGCATCAAGAAGATGATACATAATGGCACATCTTCTGCAGTTTCTTTTTTATGATTACAAACATTGCTCATTCTGCTACGATGCATGCTTTTGAATGTGCATTCTTTCATTGTGCCCTAGACGTGTGTAGCGCAGGCCTGTGTAATGTAAATGCTCTGTGTGCGTAGCAGCAATTATGTCCCATATGTAATGGCAGTACAATACCAATTTCACAGGTCACAGGCCTGTGCTTAAGGAATGGACTCTCCTCAGAAAAATAGGAATGTTCCATTTCAAGCACGGTCATTGTGTTATTTTACAGAACAGCCTCGATTGACTCCAATGATTTCACAACTTCTCTTTATTTCTCACTTTTTCTCTCTCTCTGACATGGTCCTGGCTATAGGCTCTCAGCCTTGTGCATGAGCCTTGTGTGTAAAACACATAAATGCCAGCTTGTGGAAGCCACCACTCTCCCTCATTGCTCTCCTATGTTGTGTTCACACAGTTTATTAGGTACACCCATGTAGTACCGGGTCGGATCCCCCTTTGCCTCCAGAACAGCCTGGATTATTTGGGGTGTGGAATCTACAAGTCTGAAACGTTCCACAGGGATGTTGGTCCTTGCTAACGCAATGGCATCACACCACCGCAACCAGCCTGTACCGTTGACACCAGGCAGGATGGGTCCTGCTGCGTATGCCAAATCCTGACTCTGCCATCAGCATGACGCTTCAGGATTCGACAGACCAGGCAATTTTTTTCCACCTCTTTTTATTTCTTTTTTAACCCCTTTTTCGCCCTAATTTCATGGTATCCCATTGGTAGTTAGTCTTGTCTCATCGCTAACCCGGACCACGCTGGGCCAATTGTGCACCGCCCCATGGGTCTCCTGGTTGCGGCCAGCTGTGACAGAACCTGGACTCAAACCCATAATCTCTAGTGGCATAGCTAGCACTACGATGCAGTACCTTAGACCACTGTGCCACTCGGGAGGCCCTATTTTTCCACTTCTCAATTGTCCAGTGTTGGTGATCGCGTGCCCACTGGAGCCTCTTCTTCTTTTTAGCTGATAGGAGTGGAACCTGGTGTGCTCGTCTGCCGCAATAGCCCAACCGTGACAGGAATCGACGAGATCTGCGCTCCGAGATGCCCTTCTGCACACCACACTGTGCCATTATTTGTCTGCTTGTGGCCAGCCTGTTGGCTTGCACGATTATTGCCATTCTCCTTCGGCCCCTCACCAATGAGCTGTTTTCGCACCATTCTCGGGACACCCTACACACTGTTGTGTGTGAAAAGCCCAGGAGGCAGCTGTTTCTGAGATACTGGATCCGGCGTTCCTGGCACCGACGATCATATGACATACAAAGTCGCTTAGTCTTTTTGCCCATTCTAACGTTCAACCGAACAGTAACTGAATGCCTCGATGCCTGTCTGCCTGCTTTATATACAGTCGTGGCCAAAAAAATTGAGAATGACACAAAAATGAATTTCCACAAAGTTTGCTGCGTCAGTGTCTTTAGATATTTTTGTCAGACGTTACTATGGATACTGAAGTATAA
Organism: Oncorhynchus clarkii lewisi; assembly: GCF_045791955.1. Taxonomy (NCBI): domain Eukaryota; kingdom Metazoa; phylum Chordata; class Actinopteri; order Salmoniformes; family Salmonidae; genus Oncorhynchus; species Oncorhynchus clarkii. Next base: position 37,491,138 of record NC_092157.1, on the reverse strand, counting down.
TTACAAGCATTTCATAAGTGTCAAAGGCTTGTATTGACAATTACATGAAGTTGACGCAAAGAGTCAATATTTGCGGTGTTGACCCTTCTTTTTCAAGATCTCTGCAATCTACATGCATGCTGTCAATTAACTTCTGAGCCACATCCTGACTGATGGCAGCCCATTCTTGCATAATCAATGCTTGGAGTTTGTCAGAATTTGTGGGTTTTTGTTTGTCCACCCGCCTCTTGAGGATTGACCACAAGTTCTCACTGGGATTAAGGTCTGGGGAGTTTCCTGGCCATGGACCCAAAATATCAATGTTTTGTTCCCCGAGCCACTTAGTTATCACTTTTGCCTTATGGTGGTCCATCATGCTGGAAAAGGCATTGTTCGTCACCAAACTGTTCCTGGATGGTTGGAAGAAGTTGCTCTCGGAGGATGTGTTGGTAACATTCTTTATTCATGGCTGTGTTCTTTGGCAAAATTGTGAGTGAGCCCACTCCCTTGGCTGAGAAGCAACCCCAATGGTCTTAGGATGCTTTACTCTTGGCATGACACAGGACTGGTGGTAAGCGCTCACCTTGTCTTCTCCGTACAAGCTTTTTTCCGGATGCCCCAAACAATTGGAAAGGGGATTCATCAGAGAGTCCTCAGCAGTCCAATCCCTGTACCTTTTGCAGAATATCAGTCTATATCAGAGAAGTGACTTGTTTGCTACCATTCTTGACACCAGGCCATCCTCCAAAAGTCTTTGCCTCACTGTGCGTGCAGATGCACTCACACCTGCCTGCTGCCATTCCTGAGCAAGCTCTGTACTGGTTGTGCCTCGATCCCACAGCTGAATCAACTTTAGGAGACGGTCCTGGCACTTGCTGGACTTTCTTGGGCGCCCTGAAGCCTTCTTCACAACAATTGAACCGCTCTCCTTGAAGTTCTTGATGAACCAATAAATGATTGATTTAGGTGAAATCTTACTGGCAGCAATATCCTTGAAGCCCTTTTTGTGCAAAGCAATGATGACGGCACGTGTTTCCTTGCAGGTAACCATTGTTGACAGAGGAAGAACAATGATTCGCTGCAAAGCATTTTTCAGGTCTCTCCCGAGATGTTCGATCGGGTTCAAGTCTAGGCTCTGGCTGGGCCACTCAAGGACATTCAGAGATTTGTCCCGAAGCCACTCCTGCTTTGTCTTGGCTGTGTGCTTAGGGTCGTTGTCCTGTCGCAAGGTGAACCTTCGCCCCAGTCTGAGAACCTGCTCCAGAGCAGGACTTCATCAAGGATCTCTCTGTACTTTACTCCGTTCATCTTTCCCTCGATTCTGACTAGTCTACCAGTCCTTGCCTCTGAAAAACATGCCCACAGCATGATGCTGCAACAACCATGCTTCACCATAGGGATGGTGCCATGTTTCCTCCAGAAATGACGCTTGGCATACAGGCCAAAGACTTCAATCTTGGTTTCTTTAGACCAGAGAATCTTGTTTTTCATGGTCTGCGAGTCCTTTAGGTGCCTTTTGGCAAACTCCAAGCGGGCTGTCATGTGAGTTACTGAGGAGTGGCTTCCGTCTGGCCACTCGACCATAAAGGCCTGATTGGTGGAGTGCTGCAGAGATGGTTGTCCTTCTGGAAGGTTCTCCCATCTCCACAGAGGAATTCTGGAGCTCTGTCAGAGTGACCATCAGGTTTGGTCACCTACCTGACCAAAACCCTTCTCCCCCGATTGTGCAGTTTGGCCTAGTGGACAGCTCTAGGAAGAGTCTTGGTGGTTCCTCTATGTTCTTGGGGACCTTCAAAGCTCCAGAAATTTTTGGGTACCTTTCCCCAGATCTGTGCCTCAATCAATTTAATTTACACCAATTAAGTTGTAGAAACATCTGAAGGATAATCAATGGAAACAGGATGCACCTGAGCTCAATTTCAAGTCTCACAGCAAAGGGTCTGAATACTTATGTAAATAAGGTATTTTTATTTTTAATACATTTGCAAAAAAATCTAAACCTGTTTTCGCTTTGTCATTATGGGGTATAGTGTGAGAACATTTTTTATTTAATCCGTTTTACAATAAGGCTGTAACATAACAAAATGTGGAAAAGGGGAAGGGGTCTGAATACTTTCCGAATGCACTGTATCAAGCCACTGCCACATGACTCACTGTCTATAGGCGCGATCCATTTTGGGAATGGGATGGTGTACCTAATAAACTGAGTGTATATTCCTTTGTTATCATCGTCTTCATTTTAAAGATTTTCATGTTTGATTCGTTTGTTTTTTCACGGAGGAATAAAATTGTGATTTATGTAAAGAATTGAGTTTCAGCTGATGTAAATAGAGCACCTTCAGTGTACCAAAACTTTTAGTAATAAAATATTTCATATTCAATATTGTTTTGGCGCTCATCTTTTCTCAAGTACAATACAAATGTACAGCACAGTGTATTTTCTCCAATATCTATTTCCTGTATTGAGCATTGTGTTCTAATTATTGATTTTTGTGGTGCTGTGGCTAAGGAAAATCGATAACTGGATAGGGGGCTTCATTGTATTTTCTATGCAATACTAGTTGAGTTTCTCTTAAGGTTTGGATGCTGACTGAGGAAGGGGAAACCTGTGAAAATATGAATTCAGATTGACAGGTATCCCCATTTCTCTCCATTTAGCATTGAAGTTCTTGCTCTGTGAGAGCACCAACCAGGGCCCTGACAGGCTGGCCCCTGACACCCCTACCATTTCAGACAGACTGAGGAAAACTAGAGCTAGAGACGGAGTCAAAAGGGGATAGAAATGACTCTGAAGGGAACTGTTCTTGTCTGAAACATTTGCAGCCTTGGAGCTTCAAAGTCAAAGTGCCCATCTCACGTGTCCAGTCTTCTGATGCTACCCAAAAGCTACCCTTTTGAGTCTTCTATTTAATCTCGGTGATTGCCGTGTTCAGTCACTGTGGCTTCTAAAAGGCAGAGAGCATTTAGGAAGTCTTACAAAGTCCAGGGGAAAGGTAAAATAAAATGAAGCCTAGCTCTACTGATGTCAAGGGCACCGAAAGGACTTGAAATGGGTGCTAATGGGTTGAGTTGCCACTTTAAAGGATTGGTAAATTATGGGCATTGTGAAATGGCGAGGAGGTCAATCCGAGAGTCTCTCACAAGAGGACAAGATGATCCATTGCCTGTGATCTCTGGAGCCACAGAGAATCTTCAGAGGGAAAACCTTTGGTCAAAATACAAGAATGTCAGTGTATTAGAGAAGATTAGGGATTTTCTACCAAAACTATTCCATATCACAGAATGGCTTAGAAATCCTTCTTTAACCTGTCCCCTCCCCTTCATCTACACTGATTTGAAGTGGATTTAACAAGTGACACCAATAAGGGACCATACTGTAGCTTTCACCTGGTCAGTCTATGTCATGGAAAGAGCAGGTATTTCGAATTGTGCACTCAGTATAGGTCAACCTCACTGACTGGGGTCTACCATATGGGGGTCATCCCAGATTATAAAAATAAAAAATCTAATTAATGTGTGTCAACCTGAATCTCCTTGCCATCCAAGTGAGAGGATAAACCCACAAGTACACCATGGCATATCTGCATAAATAAAATTAGATTACTAAATGTTACACTTCATTTTATGTAGCTAAATATTGTGTATCTTGAGCGGTACTTACTTGTAATTAATGTGTACTTATTAGTGGAGGCTCCTCAGAGGAGGAAGGAGAGGACCATCCTCAGTGAATATCATAAAATGTTTAACTATAAAACATTAAAAAATGTATCCATTTTAGATAAAACTACACAAAATATAATCATGTCACCAAATAACTGATTAAAACACTATTTCGCAAAGGTCTACAGTAGCCTCAACAGCACTCTGTACGGTAGCACCATGGTGTAGCTGGAGGACAGCTAGCTTCCCTCCTCCTCTGGGTACATTGACTTAAATACAAACCCTAGGAGGCACATGGTTCTCACCCCCTTCCATAGACTTACATGATAATTATGACAACTTCCCGGAGGACATCCTCCAGTCTATCAGAGCTCTTGCAGCATGAACTGACATGTTGTCCACCCAATCAAAGGATCAAATAATTACTCTAGTACTGAAAGCATACGATACAGCTAGCTAGCACTGCAGTGTATAAAATGTGGTGGGTAGTTGACTCAAAGAGAAAGACAATAGTTTAACAGTTTGGAACAAATTAATTTCTTCCAAAACGAAGGAGAAGCATTTTTTTTCATTTTCAGTTTCACTTACTTAGCTAGCAAATGCAACTAGCTAGTTTAGCCTACTGGAGCATCCTGTTCAAACAGAGGGTTGCTGTGTTAGCTAGGTGGCTATGACTTTCCAACACAACACTGGAACTCTTCCAAGTCAAGGTAAGCTTTTGGTATTACTAATTTATTGCCACCGGGGCCCACCGGTATAACTGCTTACTTGACTGTACACTGTAACGTTACTGCATGATTGTAGCGGGTTTAGTAACGCATTAGTTCCAGTAGCTACGTATGCTGACTATGACGTTACCTTAGCTAATATGGTGACAACGATGTAGGCTCTGTGTAGAGGTTTGGCTTGGAAATCGCCTGGTCACATACAGCTGATGTGTTGTGCATTGAAGTCCACAAGCGAAGGGAACAGGTGAGAAGGAGAGCGCATGGATGCAAAAAGGAATACAACGGAGCCCCTAGTTCCACTCTTCATACCCCTGATACCTCCTTTGTCCCACCTCCCACACATGCGTGACCTCACCCATTACAACCAGCATGTCCAGAGATACAACCTCTCTTATCATCACCCAGTGCCTGGGCTTATCTCCGCTGTACTCGCACCCCACCATACCCCTGTCTGCGCATTATGCCCTGAATATATTCTACCATGCCCAGAAATCTGCTCCTTTTATTCTTTGTCCCCAACGCTCTAGGCGACCAGTTTTGATAGCCTTTAGCCGCACCCTCATACTACTCCTCCTCTGTGATGTGGAGGTAAACCCAGGCCCTGCATGTCCCCAGGCATCCTCATTTGTTGACTTCTGTGATCGAAAAAGCCTTGGTTTCATGCATGTCAACATCAGAAGCCTCCTCCCTAAGTTTGTTTTACTCACTGCTTTAGCACACTCTGCTAACCCTGATGTCCTTGCCGTGTCTGAATCCTGGCTCAGGAAGGCCACCAAAAATTCTGAGATTTCCATACCCAACTATAACATTTTCCGTCAAGATATAACTGCCAAAGGGGGAGGAGTTGCAGTCTACTGCAGAGATAGCCTGCAAAGTAATGTCATACTTTCCAGGTCCATACCCAAACAGTTCGAACTACTAATTTTAAAAATTACTCTCTCCAGAAATAAGTCTCTCACTGTTGCCGCCTGCTACCGACCCCCCTCAGCTCCCAGCTGTGCCCTGGACACCATTTGTGAATTGATCGCCCCCCATCTAGCTTCAGAGTTTGTTCTGTTAGGTGACCTAAACTGGGATATGCTTAACACCCCGGCAGTCCTACAATCTAAGCTAGATGCCCTCAATCTCACACAAATCATCAAGGAACCCACCAGGTACAACCCTAAATCTGTAAACAAGGGCACCCTCATAGACCAACTGACCAACTGGCCCTCCAAATACACCTCCGCTGTCTTCAACCAGGATCTCAGCGATCACTGCCTCATTGCCTGTATCCGCTACGGATCCGCAGTCAAACGACCACCCCTCATCACTGTCAAACGCTCCCTAAAACACTTCTGTGAGCAGGCCTTTCTAATCGACCTGGCCCGGGTATCCTGGAAGGATATTGACATCATCCTGTCAGTTGAGGATGCCTGGTCATTCTTTAAAAGTAACTTCCTCACCATTTTAGATAAGCATGCTCCGTTCAAAAAATGCAGAGCAAAGAACAGATAGAGCCCTTGGTTCACTCCAGACCTGACTGCCCTCGACCAGCACAAAAACATCCTGTGGCGGACTGCAATAGCATCGAATAGTCCCCGCGATATGCAACTGTTCAGGGAAGTCAGGAACCAATACACGCAGTCAGTCAGGAAAGCAAAGGCCAGCTTCTTCAGGCAGAAATTTGCATCCTGTAGCTCTAACTCCAAAAAGTTCTGGGACACTGTGAAGTCCATGGAGAACAAGAGCACCTCCTCCCAGCTGCCCACTGCACTGAGGCTAGGTAACACGGTCACCACCGATAAATCCATGATTATCGAAAACTTCAACAAGCATTTCTCAACGGCTGGCCATGCCTTCCTCCTGGCTACTCCAACCTCGGCCAACAGCTCCGCCCCCCCCCCCGCAGCTACTCGCCCAAGCCTCTCCAGGTTCTCCTTTACCCAAATCCAGATAGCAGATGTTCTGAAAGAGCTGCAAAACCTGGAACCGTACAAATCAGCTGGGCTTGACAATCTGGACCCTCTATTTCTGAAACTATCCGCCGCCATTGTCGCAACCCCTATTACCAGCCTGTTCAACCTCTCTTTCATATCGTCTGAGATCCCCAAGGATTGGAAAGCTGCCGCAGTCATCCCACTCTTCAAAGGGGGAGACACCCTGGACCCAAACTGTTACAGACCTATATCCATCCTGCCCTGCCTATCTAAGGTCTTCGAAAGCCAAGTCAACAAACAGGTCACTGACCATCTCGAATCCCACCGTACCTTCTCCGCTGTGCAATCTGGTTTCTGAGCCGGTAACGGGTGCACCTCAGCCACGCTCAAGGTACTTAACGATATCATAACCGCCATCGATAAAAGACAGTACTGTGCAGCCGTCTTCATCGACCTTGCCAAGGCTTTCGACTCTGTCAATCACCATATTCTTATCGGCAGACTCAGTAGCCTCGGTTTTTCTGATGACTGCCTTGCCTGGTTCACCAACTACTTTGCAGACAGGGTTCAGTGTGTCAAATCGGAGGGCATTGCTGTCCGGTCCTCTGGCAGTCTCTATGGGGGTGCCACAGGGTTCAATTCTCGGGCAGACTCTTTTCTCTCTATATATCAATGATGTTGCTCTTGCTGCGAGCGATTCCCTGATCCACCTCTACGCAGACGACACCATTCTGTATACTTCCGGCCCGTCCTTGGACACTGTGCTATCTAACCTCCAAACGAGCTTCAATGCCATACAACACTCCTTCCGTGGCCTCCAACTGCTCTTAAACGCTAGTAAAACCAAATGCATGCTTTTCAACCGTTCGCTGCCTGCACCCGCACGCCCGACTAGCATCACCACCCTGGATGGTTCCGACCTAGAATATGTGGACATCTATAAAGTACCTAGGTGTCTGGCTAGACTGTAAACTCTCCTTCCAGACTCATATCAAACATCTCCAATCTAAAATCAAATCTAGAGTCGGCTTTCTATTCCGCAACAAAGCCTCCTTCACTCACGCCGCCAAACTTACCCTAGTAAAACTGACTATCTTACCGATCCTCGACTTTGGCGATGTCATCTACAAAATAGCTTCCAACACTCTACTCAGCAAACTGGATGCAGTTTATCACAGTGCTATCCATTTTGTTACTAAAGCACCTTATACCACCCACCACTGCGACCTGTATGCTCTAGTCGGCTGGCCATCGCTACATATTCGTCGCCAGACCCACTGGCTCCAGGTCATCTACAAGTCCATGCTAGGTAAAGCTCCGCCTTATCTCAGTTCACTGGTCACGATGGCAACACCACGCGCTCCAGCAGGTGTATCTCACTGATCATCCCTAAAGCCAACACCTCATTTGGCCGCCTTTCGTTCCAGTTCTCTGCTGCCTGTGACTGGAACGAATTGCAAAAATCGCTGAAGTTGGAGACTTTTATCTCCCTTACCAATTTCAAACATCTGCTATCTGAGCAGCTGTACATAGTCTATCTGTAAATAGCCCACCCAATTTTACCTACCTCATCCCCATACTGTTTTTATTTATTTACTTTTCTGCTCTTTTGCACACCAATATCTCTACCTGTACATGACCATCTGATCATTTATCACTCCAGTGTTAATCTGCAAAATTGTAATTATTCACCTACCTCCTCATGCCTTTTGCACACAATGTATATAGACTCTCTTTATTTCTACTGTGTTATTGACTTGTTAATTGTTTACTCCATGTGTAACTCTGTGTTGTCTGTTCACACTGCTATGCTTTATCTTGGCCAGGTCGCAGTTGCAAATGAGAACTTGTTCTCAACTAGCCTACCTGGTTAAATAAAGGTGAATTTAAAAAAAATAAATAAATAAATAAAAACGTGGCTGCCATGAAAGTGAACTGTGTTTACGCATGATTAGGGGTGTATTAATTTTGCAGATTCTGTTGAAAGCGTTTCTTAAAACCTCTTACTTCTACCCCCTCCTTTTTCGAACATTCTGTTAAAAATCGCGCAACTTTTCAGCGTCCTGCTACTCATGCCAGGAATATAGTATATGCATATGATTAGTATGTGTGGATAGAAAACACTCTGAAGTTTCTAAAACTGGTTAAATCACGGCTGTGACTATAACAGATCGTGTGTTTCATTGAAAAACGCAAGAAAAACTGCTCTCTGAAAGCTAAAAATAACTTCCATAAGTCACTTTCATGGGTTGTTAAAAGAGGACAAAATAATATCGACCTGCATGCAATTCATACAAATTCCACACGATGTCGCCATTGTCGTCATTTTCAATTGAATTTTTTGTTGGAAAATCCAACTATCTGGATTCCGTTTCTTCCAGTCTCCACCAGGATGCTGTGAATGTGGACAATGGCAGCCATTGATTTGCAGACGAGGAGCTATTGAATATACATCGCCCTGTAATCATTTTGATAGATTATAAACGTTTACTAATACCTAAAGTTGGATTACAAAAGGATTTCGAAGTGTTTTGTGAAAGTTTATCGTCGACTTTTTTAATTTTAAAAAATGACGCAGCGTTTAAAAACGATGTTTTTTTCTGAATGACACAGCTTCCATAGAAAGCTATTTTGGGTATATATGGACCGATTTAAACGAAAAAAAGACCCAATAGTGATGTTTATGGGGCATATAGGAGTGCCAAGAAAGAAGCTCGTCAAAGGTAATGAATGTTTTATATTTTATTTCTGCGTTTTGTGTTGCGCTGGATAAGCAAAGTCTTTGTTTACGTCGCATTCAGGCATTTTGAGGTGTTGCATGCTATCAGATAATAGCTTCTCATGCTTTCGCCGAAAAGCATTTTAAAAATCTGACTTGTTGGCTAGGTTCACAACGAGTGTAGCTTTAATTCAATACCCTGCTTGTGAATTTTGATCAAGGTTTGAGTTTTAACGAGTACATTTAGCATTTAGCGTAGCGCATTTGCATTTCCAGGTGCCTACTTGAGACATATGCGTCTCAAGTAGAATCAAGAAGTTAATACGGAAGCAAACCCCTACATTTGTCCAAAAGAAACTCTAATTTGCAACTGTTGGACTTATGATTACACCCTTATATCAGATAGATAATGGCAAAGAGTGTGCAAGGCGGTATTGAATGTCACTGTCTGTCACCTCAAATTTGTCGCTCGACCTGTGCGCACCTATGCTGTAAACGTTCATTCATTGGCTAGATTTTAGCAACCTCATGATGGGTATAGGGAAAATTTGAGTATCATCTAATAGCCTAAACCTATTGCTGTTACATTGAACTGGGTGAATGGAGTATGAATGAGAGTCATCTGATATGCTGTAATAGAAATAAGGCCATGCTCATGAAAAACAAAATTGTCCTCCCTCATCTTAAACTGCACTGACTGCCACTGGTACTTATATACTTCAGTACATTACCCATCCTTTAACCTGGTCCTTATGTTAAAGCTTCCAGAAAGCGGCATCCAAGTGTGAGGATAAACAAACTAGTACCCCACAGAGTACATGTAATATCTGTACAATGTAATTACTAGGTGTTATAAAGGATTTCGCTAGTTAAAAGGAAATGTATCTTGAGGTGTACCTACTTGAAATGATTGTGTACCTACAAAGTACGTTACCCATTCTGACAATCTAACGTCAGCTTCTGAAAGCGCCATCCAAGTGAGAAAGTGAACACACCATATAGTACATATCTGTAATATCATAAGTACAAGGTTGCCTCTAGTTACACAGGATTTAGGATTTAGTCTTTACAGTGTTGTTTTGTAGTTAACTATGAGCAATTTCTATATTATTACTTATTACTCATTATAAACTGGGTGGTTCGAGCCCTGTATGCTGATTGGCTGACAGCCGTGGTACGACAAAACATGTATTTTTACTGCACTAGTTACGTTGGTAAGTAGTTTATAATAGCAATAAGGCACCTCGGGGGTTTGTGGTATTTTGGCCATATACCACACCTTCTCAGGCCTTATTGCTTAATAACCAAGTGAAAATACCTACAAACAAAAGATGAGCTCCTACCTCAGTCAACTTTATTGCAAAACGTACATTTCTTAGATTAAACAAAGATATAGGCCTACTAAATACCATAAAAATAACTATTCTAGCGGTGACTCAAATATGTAGCCTAAACAGTATGGTGAATAGCCTAGAGCAGTGGTTCTCCATCCTGGTCCTGGGGAACCAAAGGGGTGTACATTTTTGTTTTTGCCTTAGTGCTACACACCTGATTCAAATCATCAACTCATCAGGCTTTGATTATTTGAATCCGCTGTGTAGTGCTAGGGCAAAAACTAAAATGTACACCCCTTTGGTTCCCTAGGACCAGGATTAAGAACCACTGGCATAGCTAGCTAATCTTGAAATATTGGATTGTCTTTTTTCTCCCTTTTTAACATTACAAGTACCAATGGAAATCGAGAACTCTGTCTGACTGTCTTCATCTATTTCTTTCTGGTAAGCATTTCCCATCCTGGAGTCTGAGACCTTGTGGGAAACTGTGGCAGAGAAGAAGAATTGATGACAATTTAGCATAGAAACTGCAGTACTCCTAGTTATCATCATCATGGTTTCTAAAGTTTAGGCATATACAATGCCTTCAGAAAGTATTCACACCCCTTGACTTTTTCCACATGTTGTTATTACAGACTGAATTTAAAATAAATTAAATTGAGATTTTGGGTCACTGGCCTACACACAATACCCCATAATGTCAAATTGGAATAATGTTTTTAGAAAAGTATTCAACCCCTATGTTATGGCAAGCCTAAATAAGTTCAGGCGTAAAAATATGCTTAACAAGTCACATAATAAGTTGCATGGAATCACTCTGTGTGCAATAATAGTGTTTAACATGATTTTTTATGACTACCTCATCTCTGTAACCCATACATACAATTATATATATAAGTCCCTCAGTCGAGCAGTGAATTTCAAACACATATTCAACCACAAAGACCAGGGAAGGTTTTCCACAATGCCTCTCAAAGAAGGGCACCGATTGGTAGATGAGAAGAAAAAAAACAGACATTGAATATCCCTTATTAATTACACTTTGGATGTTGGTATCAATACAGCCAGTCACTACAAAGATACAGGGGTACTTCTTAACTCAGTTGCCGGAGAGGAAGAAAACCATCGTTTTTGGCGGGAATAAAAAGAAACAGAATAGAGAAAAGTAAAAACAAAATCCTAGAGGAAAACCTGGTTCAGTCTGCTTTCCAACCAACAATGGGGGACAAATTCACTTTTCAGCAGGACAATAATCTAAAACACAAGGCTAAATATACACTGGAGTTGCTTACCAAGATGACAGTGAATATTCCTGAATGGCCTAGTTGCAGTTTTGACTTAAATTGGCTTGAAAGTCTATGGCAAGACTTGAAAACAGCTGTCTAGCAATGATCAACAACCAAATTGACAGAGCTTGAAGAATTTTTTAAAGAATAATGTGCAAATATTGTGCAATTCAGGTGTGCAAAGCTCTTAGAGACTTACCCAGAAAGGTCATTCTAACATGTATTGACTCAGGGGTAACGAATACTTGTGAAAATTAGATATTACTGTATTTCATTTAAATATATTTGCAACATTTTCTTAAAACATGTTTTTAGAAAACACTAATCTGTTTTGCAGATGGTCAGATCTTGACACAATGCCTTTATCCTGGGATACTTAAATAATTGCACCAATCCATCCCATCCGAAAGGGAGAATGTTCCTCAACAGTGAAACCCTTGCAAGGTTACATGATGGATTAAGAGTTTGTCTTGTGACAATTTTAAGTGCATTTATAAACCATTATTCAACCAAGCTTAATAGGCTTACAATTTGGCAAGCACAAATGACTAGCTCACAATTTTAATCATAAGTGTTTTTTAATGTGTCAAAAAAAAATGTATGGTTAAAGTAATTGACCTATCAAATGCACAAATAAATGATTTAACAATTTAAAGTATTTATTTATGTGAACCTGTTTTTGCCTTTGGGCCTAGACATCTGACTCCAGATCTTCATTACAGAGTTTTGTCAATGATGTGGTCGGTTTTCAATTGGCTAACACTCATCGCGTGGTTTGTGCAGGCTGAAATATGGGATGCTACCAGAAACTTTAACATTTGTAAAAAGCATGATAACAAGCATTCGTTGTTACACCCCTGTAATTACAAACTGCAATGTTGTTACTGCAGTGTAACCATAAATTATTACATTAACTGCAATACGTGTTACAGTGTAATTACATATGTAATTACCAATGATTTCTACCCTACCGGTCAAAAGTTTTAGAACACCTACTCATTCAAGGGTTTTTCTTTATTTTGTACTATTTTCTACATTGTAGAATAATAGTGAAGACATAAAAACTATGAAGTTGCACATATGGAATCATGTCGTGAGACCCCAAAAATTATTTGATATATTTTATGTTTCAGATTCTTCAAATAGCCACCCTTTGCCTTGATGACAGCTTTGCACACTCTTGGCATTCTTTCAACCAGCTTCATGAGGTAGTCACCTGGAATTTATTTCAATTAACAGGTAGGCCTTGTTAAAAGTTAATTTTTTGAATTTCTTTCCTTCTTAATGCGTTTGAGCCAATCAGTTGTGTTGTGACAAGGTAGGGGTGGTATACAGAAGATAGCCCTATTTGGTAAAAGACCAAATCAAATCAAATGTTATTTGTCACATACACATGGTTAGCAGATGTTAATGCGAGTGTAGCGAAATGCTTGTGCCTCTAGTTCCGACAATGCAGTAATAACCAACAAGTAATCTAACTAACAATTCCAAAACTACTGTCTTATACACAGTGTAAGGGGATAAAGAATATGTACATAAGGATATATGAATGAGTGATGGTACAGAGCAGCATATAGGCAAGATACAGTAGATGGTATTGAGTACAGTATATACATATGAGATCAGTATGTAAACAAAGTGGCATAGTTAAAGTGGCTAGTGATACATGTATTACATAAGGATGCAGTCGATGATATAGAGTACAGTATATACGTATGCATATGAGATGAATAATGTAGGGTAAGTAACATTATATAAGGTAGCATTGTTTAAAGTGGCTAGTGATATATTTACATAATTTCCCATCAATTCCATTATTAAAGTGGCTGGAGTTGAGTCAGTGTCAGTGTCAGTGTGTTGGCAGCAGCCACTCAATGTTAGTGGTGGCTGTTTAACAGTCTGATGGCCTTGAGATAGAAGCTGTTTTTCAGTCTCTCAGTCCCAGCTTTGATGCACCTGTACTGACCTCGCCTTCTGGATGATAGCGGGGTGAACAGGCAGTGGCTCGGGTGGTTGATGTCCTTGATGATCTTTATGGCCTTCCTGTAACATCGGGTGGTGTAGGTGTCCTGGAGGGCAGGTAGTTTGCCCCCGGTGATGCGTTGTGCAGAACTCACTACCCTCTGGAGAGCCTTACGGTTGTGGGCGGAGCAGTTGCCGTACCAGGCGGTGATACAGCCCGCCAGGATGCTCTCGATTGTGCATCTGTAGAAGTTTGTGAGTGCTTTTGGTGACAAGACAAATTTCTTCAGCCTCCTGAGGTTGAAGAGGCACTGCTGTGCCTTCTTCACGATGCTGTCTGTGTGAGTGGACCAATGCAGTTTGTCTGTGATGTGTATGCCGAGGAACTTAAAACTTGCTACCCTCTCCACTACTGTTCCATCGATGTGGATAGGGGGGTGTTCCCTCTGCTGTTTCCTGAAGTCTACAATCATCTCCTTAGTTTTGTTGACGTTGAGTGTGAGGTCCATATTATGGCAAGAACAGAGAACCGACAGTCCATCATTACTTTAAGGCATGAAGGTCAGTCAATACGGAAAATTTCAATAACTTTGTGCAGTCGCAAAAACCATCAAGCGCTATGATGAAACTGGCTCCCAAGAGGACCGCCACAGGAATGGAAGTTACCTCTGCTGCAGAGGATAAATTCATTTAGTTACCAGCCTCAGAAATTGCAGCCCAAATAAATGCTTCACAGAGTTCAAGTAACAAACACATCTCAACATCAACTGTTCAGAGGAGACTGTGTGAATCAGGCCTTCATGGTCGAATTTCTGCCAAGAAACCATTACTAAAGGACATCAATAATAAGAAGAGACTTGCTTGGGCTAAGAAACACAAGCAATTGATATTAGACCAGTGGAAATTTGTCCTTTGGTCTGGAGCCCAAATTGGAGATTTTTGGTTCCAACCGAAAAGCAGCCAACAAGTGCTCAGCATATGTGGGAACTCCTTCAAGACGGTTGGAAAAGCATTCCAGGTGAAGCTGGTTGAGAGAATTCTAAGAGTGTGCAAAGCTGTCATCAAGGCAAAGGGTGGCTATTTAAAGAATCTCAAATATACAAAATGTAAATATTTTTTGGTTACTACATGATTCCATAGTTTTGAAGTCTTCACTATTATTCTACAATGTAGAAAATAGTACAAATAAGAAAACCCTTGAATGAGTAGGTGTTCTAAAACGTTTCACCGGTAGTGTATATACACTAAATGACTGATAGAGGGCGCTGTGTTGAAGCCGCTGTGCCTCCATCTTGGCACTCCCCCGCCATTGTAAAACACATTTTGGAAGCTATAGAAATGCATTTATGAATGTCTATATTAATTTTACACACATTTTTCTATTACAGACACCTTAATGAATACTTTAAAAATTATATTATGTCATGAATACAGTACCTTTAAATTGTATTATGTGAGCTAAAAATAAAAATAATATCTTAAAACATTGTCCATAAAGTCAAATCAAATGTAGATAATTAATGTTACTGTCCCCACTACAAAAATACATACACACTCCAGGGTTTATATACATCACTGGTAATTAGAATGTAAAAAGGACCCCATAAAATGAAGTGTTACCCACAGTATTTCTACATTTGCTTATATATACATTTAAAAGCCAATTGAGGAGAAGATTTGACAATATTTTTGGACAAACCCGAAGGTAATACATCTATTTTTATGTTTTTGGATAGGCACTGGCTTGTGGTCTGAAGTGCATGCATGACTGTTAGTGTAGAATTTAAATTCTTACTGATGATCAGAAGGGGGCAACAAAAGCACAGACTTCGATTATCCATAATTCAATGTGTAAGAATTGAGGGTACATGGAGGTTGGTACAGACAATCAGTGAGGTCCAACAGAAGTTGCATTTCCTTTTGATGTGTGTGTAAGTTATCCTCTTTAAAATTAAAATTAAAGATTTTGACCCAATATGTTGGAACAAGATTTGATTTGAGAGTACAGAGGCTCTCAACCTGATAGCCTGAGGTTTAGACAGAGATTGTTCAGTGATTTAATCCCATTACAAGGACAGTGACTTTATTAGTAATGCTTGGTAATGCAGTAATTCTTACCAATGTAGTTTGTCGTATGCAGAAATGGCAGTGACGTTCGCAGTCAATGGATCATTCTCTCATTTATTTGTTTGTCGTGGTGGGTTAATGACTTTAAATCCAACAAACCTATGTAACCTATGGAAGATCGGTTCACATCCATCTGAGTCTGTGTTTCATTGTATCCAAACCAGCACACATGCAAGACAGAAGACTTGAAATATAATTTCTTTTTTTTATTAAAACCATACAAACATTTGTGGTCAGTTAGAAAAGAGCAAAGTGGCTCTTCACCACTCAGAGCCAAATCTGCCTGGTCTGGGAATCCCTGCTTTTAAGAGTCATTTCTTTATTGACCCCTCTGCCTCATCCTCATATCTGAGCTAAACCTACAGAAAGAGTCATATATTTACAGGTATAAAAAAAAAGGCAATAGTAAAAAAAGAAAGAAAAAAGATTAACAAACATGAAAGTTAATGCATTTCACACATTTCAGTCTTTTCGATAATCCGTTTTAAAATTTAAATGTTTGTGAATTTTACAGGTCTCACAAGACACTTAACATGTGTTTCTTTTCAGAATTAACAATGGAAGATTGGCAGTGATCTTTTTATTTTCCGACAGGCAGGTTTTATTAAGGCACATACCTCATGGCCATTCACTCTGGTCCTTTCACGAGGGAATGAGTTCTTACTTTTTCCAAAACAAAACACCGATGCACAGCTACAACTACAGCTACAAAGACAAAAAAGTACCAAAAAACATCAAAACAATTCTGTACCTCATTACTTTGCCACTGAAACTATTTAAAATACTGTACACTGTCATGTGGGATTGCAAGGTGATACTAACACTGTTGAAAGGGTCACTGCACTCCATAGTGGCAGGACATATATTGTACTCTTTTGGAGAATAGAATATGGATGATCCACTATAAATGTCTATCAGACAAAAAAAGGATCACATTTCTAAAATGGTCAAATAAAATTGTGGATAAAAAAACAGAAAACAAATGGTACCCTTTTTTTAAAATCAGTGAATCATGTGCTACGCTTAGAATTAATGGATGATCTGTTGTATAAAAAAAGTAAAAAGAATATGTCCCATACTGTCCATAAATGCTTGTTTTCTACAGAAAGCACCTCAAAACAAAAATCTGATTTTCACAAACAAAATATGGAGAAAAAACCCACATTGGTATATATACACCTGTGAGTACCATTACAGACATTGCAAATCAAGCCATTGGAGTATGAACTAAAGGGCTACGTTTTGGCGCTTGTAATTCAAAGACTTTGAATATTATCGTAATACTCTGTCAAACACACCAACTTGGTAAGACTTGGTAGAAGCACTGAAACACTAACATTTACATATTCTCAAAAGTAACATACTAACAAAATTAGAATCTTTCTATAACAAGTAAATATAGAAAGATAACAACCAGGGGACCTTTGACCCTCTTATGACCTGATAACATAAGGATTTATATGACGCGATTGTTGGACCATAATGGTAAATGGTACATCCAATAGGATTAGATACTTAGCATGTGGGCTAGTCTATGTACTTATGAAGACAGTGTTTATGTTTGACCTTGAATACAACATGCATTTATATCAACAGTGTACAGCAAAAAAAACAGCAACGATACACAGAATAATGTTCCAAAGGGACAAGACCAGAAATGCCATCAGAGGCCTCACTCGCTCATCAGTAATACAAAGGGAAGGGCTTCCAAAAATAGCCTTCATTACAGAAATTGAATATACCTATATATAATTTTTGACACATCCCCTGCCTCAGAAGAGAGGGGATGACACTTTTACAAAATAAATCATTTTGGCAACAAATCTGTTTCGGGAAACACTTTAGGTAAGTATAATAAACTGTGATAATTTGTCGCTTTGTCATAAGTGTTGCCATCTTTTTTCCTCTTTTAGTTCTTTACATGCATCAGGTTTTTCCTCTATTTCCTTTTAGACAGGGGAGGGAGGGATAGAGCGAAGGAAGGACGGAGTTAGTTACTGCATGATGGCCAGGAACTTGCTCTCCTCGGCGAGGGTGGTGAGGAAGGAGCTCATGTCCCCGATGGCCATGTTGCTGAGGTTAGAAGGCACCATGCCTGCGGTGCTGTGGAAGGTGGCAGAGGCCCGGGGAGTGGTGAGGCGGGACGAGGTCCAGGACAGGCCTTGGAAGATGGAGGGGCTGATCAAGCCCGATACCAGACTACTCTGGTCGTAGCCCAACCCCACATTATCCAGCATGGTGTCGAAGTCCAGCGCCACCACGTCGTCTAGCACATTGGCTGAGCCGCCCACGCCAGTGTCCACCGTACTGGTCACCTGGTCGGCACCCGGAGATAGTAGGCAGGCCGGGACTGAGGAGTGCACGTCTAGACCCACCTGCTCGGTCATGGTTTCCAGCAGACACTGCTCCTCCAGGGGAGGGAAGGACGAGGCCTTTGCCTCCACCGGGTCAAAGCATACAGCCTGGTCGCTGAAGCCCTGGTCCAGAACTTCCAGCTTTAGCCCGGATACCTGACGGGCCAGGGAGCAGTGGCTGCCTTGGTTGCTCAGACTCTGCTGCTGCTGGGAAATGTTCTGATGGGTTAGGTTGACATGGCTACCGTTGGTGGTGCTCGGTTGGAGATTCAGGTATTGCTGTGGTCTGGCCGGGTGCCTGCTGTTGGCCTGCTGCAGGCGGAGGGGGGCGGCGGCGGCCAGGAGTTGGTGGTGGAGTGCCGGGGAGAGGCTGGATAGGCTGTCCATGGAGGCCCGGCTGAGGAGCAGGTTTTCTCCGATCTGCCTGGAGGTTCTGTGGTTCTGGGTCTGGTTGTGATACTTCTGCTGGCGGCAGCCCTGGGGCAGAGGCCCCAGGGTGATCTGGGAGAAGTCAGGGCGGCCAAAGGTGTGTGTGGGGTTGTGGTCATTCCCTTTCATCTCCATGCAGGAGTGGGTGGTCACCTCTGACTTTAGCCCGCATGGAGGCTGAGGTTGGGACTGGGCTGGCTGGGCACAGCGTTGGTTCTGGAACTCTCTGGCGAATGATTGTTGCGGCTGCACCACCATGTTCCCAAACCTCCCTAATGGCAAACCGGCAGCCAGACCTTGGTGCTGCTCAGTGGCGGCCCATCGACTACACCTCTGCTGGGACTGGGCCTGGGGCTGTCTCTGTGGAGACCTCTCAGCGCTCCCTGAGCTCACCTCATTCCACTGGATGGGCATGCCGTCTTTACTAGGGCTCTTTCTCTCCAGTTCCTGCCGCTGTTGGTGCTGCTGGGGGCTGTGGAAGCACTGGTTCAGCCCTGGGTCCTGGTCCTGTAACTCCCCCCCAGGGAGATGTACATTGTCCCCAGCCACCTGGTTCTCCATGTAGTTGTTGTAGGAGTCTGCTTTGTCCTGTGAGCGGAGGTACTGCACCATGTCGTCAGGCAGCATGTCCTCATCCCCCAGCATCCCCCCTTCCTCCATGGCCAGGGCCTCCAGGGCCGTGTTCTCCATGATGCTGGGGGGGCAAGGCGAGGAGAGCAGGCCCCCTCTCTGTAGGTTCACGTCGGAGCGCGTGTAGTTCTGCAGACTGAAGCTGCGGCCCTTTGCCGTGGGGTGCTGGAGGCCTGATAGCGGGGGCAGAGGGTGTATGTTGTTAAGGCTGCTGAAGCACTGGACCTGGGGCAGCCCAAAGAACTCCGGTGCTTGCTGAGGGTGGGTCCGCACGGGGTCGCTGGCCCTCCGGTCCGGACCGTTCCCTGGGCCCTCGCCGGGGTAGAAGCCCCTCCGCCAGTAGTCTCGGTAGCCACCGTGGCACCCGTACCTGTTGGTGGTGCTGCCATCGCTGCAGCGGCGCGACCTAACCAGTTGAGGCATCACATAGTTGCCTCCAGCTCCGTCCTGGACCTCGCCCATCATGGCCATGCGGGTCTTCAGACTCATGCACTCTATGTTGGGCAGCGGTGTTGGGGGTGGGCCGCCCGTGGCAGCAGCGTACTTGGCCTTCAGGTAGTAGTGCTGCGCAGGCGTGAGGTTGAGCATCCCCTTGGTCCCTCCCCCAACACCCGCCCACCCCCCACTCACAAACACCCCTCCTCCTCCACCACCTCCCCCGCACTGACTGGCCTCGCTGGAGCGGCGTGAGGCGTCGGTAGAGATGGGGTCGTAGGAGTCGGCGGAGCTGAGGTTGTGGTGGCGGTAGTGGTGACTAGGGGTGTTGGCTGCCTCGCTCTGGGATGCCTGGCTGGAGCGCCGCGACGAGAAGCACGGCGATATACCCGAGGAGCGCCGGCTGCTGCTCAGGTATGCTGAGCTGGTGGCGCTACCACAGCTGTCCCGCCGGTCACCGCGCTCAATGCTGTGGAGCATGCTGAGCACCGTAAGTTCTGTGCTTCCCAGCTCGGGACGAGGGGGAGGCTTCGGCTGGGATAACCTGCCCAGGTATGGATCTGAGGAGGGCGAGAGAGAGGGAGGGAGAGACAGAGTAGGAGAAAGATAGGGGAGGGAGAGAGAGAGGGGAGACAGAAAAAGAGAAGAAGAAGGAGGGGTAGTGGAGGTGTGTGGGGGGGAGAAAGAAAAAAAGAGGGCGAGAAAGAAGGGGGGCGGGGATAGAGAGAAAGATGAGCACAATATAAGTGAAGAGAGATCCCTCAGACAGATGCAACCTTCTCACAAATACAACTGGCACAGTTTGGCCATGAAATTCTATTACATGCTTTAATCACTGATATGATATATGGCGTGATACGATATGGGTTTGAAAGTGATTTCCAGCGGAACAGAGAATTTTAAGAATTTTTTACGTCTGTGTATTCAAGTCCGATCTGCCAGGGGGAAATTCCAAGTAATCAAACTGAGATCTGCTGAGACATTTGGAGTTATTTTCACAACCCAATACTAGTGTCAATATTATTTTACATATCTATTCGCCTTTACAGCGTCCAGGGATGTTTAATAGCGATATTGAATGCCCATGGAGTACAGCATGTAAAACACACTTCACACCCTTACTAAGTCCCTGTAATGAAACACTATTTTTCTTTGTGTATAGCCTCAGAGGACCCAGATAGGGTGGTGGATATGACCATGGTGGGTCCTTACCCTTCCCCAGGATGGCAGGCAGCGTGGCAGGTCCCTTGGGTGGCGGTGTGGGTGACACCCTGGGCATGGGGCCTCCTCCTCCGTTCACCTGCTTCAGCCTCTCCATCTTCATGTGCTCCATCCATCTCATGGGTCGGCCCACACTTCTCCTCGCCTGCAGCGCCAACGTAGCCGCTGTGGCTGTGGACACAGTGGAGTCCATGATGGGGGCCCCACAGCCCCCTTCTAACTCCTCCAACACCTTCTCCTCCTCATCCTCCAGCTCCTCGTACTCTCCCAGTCCCTCGCCCAGTCCTAGTCCCACCCCTCCCCTCACAGCAAGCTGGACTCCACGGCTGGGATAGGCGCTGATGGAGGACTGGTCACTGCTGCATGTAGACTGACCGCCAGGGCTTGGCTGAGACGTCTGCCGGGGGGGAATAGGGGTGTGAGTATCAAGTAAGTGATGAAAACAGGTGGAAGAGGGAGGTGAAAAGAAAAGACGGGAGGGGAAGAATAGGAGAGCTCAATTATTATGGGACACATAAAAGGGATTTTTATGTCTCTGTTTCCAGTATGAAGGAAGTTAGAGGTAGTTTCGTTAACGCTAGTTAGCAATTGCGCTAGAGCTGGTTTGCAACTTCCTGCACGCAGAGACATGTAAATGGTATCCACAAGTTCATCTGACTCTGGGAAAGAAGATAAAGGGCCTCTTGCCAAAATCCCGAAGTATCACTTTAAGGACCATTTTATTTTATTAAAGGTCTGAGCCATGTGATAAAAACGCACAATGACACCATGTGATGCAGCTGCCTGGGACATGTTTTCCACAGGATTAAACAATAACACAATGATTGATCATATTAACGCATTCCGTCTGATCATAACCAAATACCACCTTCAAATCTACAGGCCACAGAACCATCGGAGGTTTGCTTTCAACTGTCATTACAATATGTGTAAACACAGACAATCTTTCCCTCCTAGAGCTGTGGGTTTGTCCAATGTCTTTTCTTCTGTAAACCACGTGGACAAAGGATTATTTTCAGACTGACTAAGGAAGGGCTTACTCTGATTTACCCAAATGGAGTGAAGAGAAAAATTCTAATTTTTTTGGCATCATACAAAATTGCAAAACAAGAATTTGTAGTTTGAATGGGCCTAGTCTCATCTCATCTTGGTTCCACCCAATGCATTTGGCTGCACAATAGAGCCCTAGGCATTGTTGGGCATTCTACACATAAACATTATTGGAAATGGTTGGAAATGCAGTTAGTTCTGCTCTAAGGCATTTAACTTGCTTTGAGCAAACGTTACACTTCAAAATAAAGAAAATGATTATAATCAAGAGAATTTCTCAATCCCAAGTGGCGACGACCATGGACAGCTTTGTAAAGATGACTAATGAGACAAATGCTGATGCCACATGGAAAGAGGAGATAAGGAAAGCGGCCAACAGGCTACTGAATGGGTATTACAAGGTGAGTGAGAGACATACGTTTACATTTTTTTTTTTTTTTACAAACGCAACATGGCAACATGAAGAGACACCTAATCTCACCTGATTACCCACTGTCCATAGAGAGAGAGAGGGACGAGTAATGCATGGAAAATTGGACAGAAGAAAACATTAATTCGTTAAAGGGTTATTCGTAAGTGGTATGATTGCACACAAAACACACGTACGGTCCACGGGTTTACGTGAACATCACGGTACATTACACAGTTAGAGTTAAAGTAAAAATAGATGGAGCGTTGTTAGAAGCTACTGTATTAGGGTGACATTTCAGATAGAGCTGGGCTGTTACCCCCATAGAAATATAATTACTAGAATGGGCATCCCCATTCAATTCAACGATTCGTGTTTGGTGGACCAGCGGCAGTAATTCTATTTCTATGGTTATCCCATTATGCAGTGTTAGAGAGGGGCTCACCATGGGTTTCTCTGTCTTGATGGACTTGACCTGCAGACATTCGTCCTGTTTCGAGGTAGAGTGGTTGTACTCCCTTTGGTCTGCGTACCCTCCCAGCTGCCCTGGTGACAAGCCCTGTCCATTCCCCCCGTCCTGGGGAGGGGGTCGTGGGTAGGTGTCGCCGCGCTGCTTCTTGGTAATGTGCGCCTCGGGCCCGTGCACGGTCTTGACGTGCTTGCGTAGGGAACTGGGGTCTGTGTAGCGCTTGGTGCAGCCCGGGATCTTACACACGTAGGGTTTCTGGAACATAGAAATACATTATATTGTATTATTTTGTTAGTATATAACATTATATTAGTACACTGTTCTATTTAATTAAATGTTCTGGAAGGAGAGTAGATGGGGATGCTTCTGTTTCTAAATTTGTATATTTTAGTCATTTAGCAGACACTTTAATCCAGAGCGATTTACAGCAGTAATTAGGGTTAAGTGCCTTGCTCAAGGGCACATTGACGGATTTTTCACCTAGTCAGCTCAGGGATTCTAACGAGAGACCTTTCGGTTACTGTCCCAAAGTTCTTAACCGCTAGGCTACCTGCCGCTAAAGGCCTCCAGCAACGGACAGCATGTTCACATAAAGTCAGTGGTGTAGGTAAATTACCTGTCGCTGAGCTGTGTGTGTGTTTGTGCGCACACGTATGTTTCCCTGCATTTGCGTGAGTGCATACATGTACTGTATGTGTGTGCGCGCGTGAGTGAGTGAACGTGTGTTTGTACCTCGTTGGAGTGTGTGCGGTTCTGGTGCTTGGCTCTGTCTGAGGCGTTGGAGAAGGCCTTGTTGCAGCCCTCGTGTTCACAGACGTACGGCTTTTCTCCAGTGTGGGAGCGCAGGTGGGTCTTCAGGTTCTCCAGGCGAGAGTAGGCCTTGGGACAGCCCTCAAACTGCACAGAAGAAGAAGAAGAAGAACACACACATCAAACACAGCTCTGCGTCATCCTGGCAGACAACAATTACCCCCAAAATATTACTGACCTATGCAGTAATGTGACAGATTGTTGATTAAATGTAATCATCACAACCATTTAACAACGACTATCTCTTTATGTATTCCTATATCTAAGGCCATGGATGTAAAGTCAACTTTGTGGGAGTGTAGAGCTCTACTACCCGACCCGAGCCCGACGGGCCCCAACATTACACATCGGGTTAGGGCCCGGGTTGGGCCTGTTTTTTCAAAAACTAGGGTATGGGCAGGGCTCGGGTATCACTAAATTGATCACCGTGCTCTGCTGTGCAGTACAGTCAAATCTGAGTAAGATCTTAACATGGCTTCAACCTCATCACGATTATTTCACAGAAAATAATAATGTTCCTTGAGTTTTGTCGTAGTCTAGAGTGAAAAGTAACTGTCTCATCATTGAGCAGAGTAGCCCAAGTCGAGCCATTTCTATGGATACTCACA
This sequence comes from Oncorhynchus clarkii lewisi, assembly GCF_045791955.1. Taxonomy (NCBI): domain Eukaryota; kingdom Metazoa; phylum Chordata; class Actinopteri; order Salmoniformes; family Salmonidae; genus Oncorhynchus; species Oncorhynchus clarkii. The sequence goes on along the minus strand of NC_092157.1, from coordinate 37,467,009 downwards.
GAGCGCCATGAGCAGAGCAAGCTGTGAGCAGGGAGCGAGTGTACAGAGAGGAGCAGCTAATGTATTTACTAAAGGAGGAAGTTATTTCTGATTTCAGGGAGGGCCGGTCTTAAATTTGGCAGAAGCAATCAGGCCTGGGGAGGGTACGGCCTGAACGCCGCGGGCATGGGTAGGGCTCGGCTTAAAAGTCAGGCCAATGCAGGACTCTAGTGTTGTGGGAGTGTGCTTACGGTGCATCGGTGTGGTTTCTCCCCGGTGTGCCTGCGCATGTGGACCACCAGCATGTACTGGGCCTTGAAGGGTTTCTTCTCCCGTGAACACTCGTCCCAGCGACACACAAACTCCTTCTTCTCCCCGTGGATGTGGTCATTGTTAATGTGCTGAGAGAGGAAACCAGCAGAGGTCAATCACAGGTCAATCTGGATTTTGATTCAATTGATTCATCCATCATTGTATTACCACTCATTTTCCCTCACTCTCTCTACCGTTTCGTACTGTTTCATATTCTCTCTCTCTATTTCTTCCATTGTATTTAGTACTCTGAGGAAAAAATGGGAGACTTGTGAGTCTCAGTGTCCGATCTGAACTGGCTTTTCAAATAAAACCCTGTCACTTCAAATCACATGGGGCTCCTGCTGACAGATGTGCTGCCGTGGCAACTTCCGATCTGAGGCTTAGGGGTGTGGGAGGAGGGGAGGGAAAGGGGAGAGGGAGGTGAGGGGATGGGGCATTTCAAAGCGTTTCAAATGCCATGGCTTTACAACTCCAGCAAAGCATTATACAGTATCTAGTGAGCATGCATTCTCCCCTGATTTCTCTCTGTCACTCTCACACCCTCTCTCTCTCCCACTCGCTCTGTCTTTGCACACTGACCAGTAAAAGGGGTACAAGTGGTGGCAGTGGATGGTTGAAGGGGGATGAGAGAGGGCTAAAGAAAAAGAGAAGAAAAAAGGCAGACATGGAATCCTCGGGGAAAGAAGTCAACATCTGGCCCTCTCACAAAGACAACAGTGTTAGTGTGGTGGCCTCTGAAGGGCCTTTCCGAGAGCAATTTTAACCCAGGGAGACAGACACAATATCCTGAACAAAAGGAACCCGTCTTATTACATTCCTGAACAGAGATGGGGGAGAGAGACATTTGCCTTACGGGGAAAACAGAGCGAGAAAGAGAGGAACGGGAAAGAAAGACAGGGATAAATAGAGACTTGACTTTGAGAGGTCTTAAATGTCTAGGAGAAACAAACGGTTGTTAGAGTATCTCTATATTTAAAAACCTCAAAAGTGGAGGGAAAGAGCAGAAGAGAAGAGGAATTGAGAGGGTATATATTTGTCCTGTTACACACAAGTGTGTAGTGGAAATGTGTTTCTTGCATATCCCAACTCCCCTTGAGACACCCACAGGGAGTGGGGTCACAGCCAGGGTCACCATTGCACAGCACCCCTTGAGCAATTAGGGCACAGTGACAGATTTTTTTACCCTAACTGTTCCGGTATTCAAACCAGCAACCTTTCTGTTACTGGCCCAACTCTCTAACCTCGAGGCTACCTGCCGCCCTGAGAAAAGTGTGTGTGTGTATCTGTGTGTGTGCGCCTGCAACCCTGTTTGACCTGCTAGTGCGTCACTGGCCATGCACCTCCAGACAAGACGGTCCCCAGACAACGGCAGAATTATCCCCAGCCTGGAGCCCCTTCCCCTGGCCAGCTAGTAACCCAACACATTAGTCCAGTGGGGCCCTGACCAGGCCACCGTACATCCCCTCCTCTTCCTATCAGAGGAGGGGATGTACCCCCAAACAGACAGTATCATATGAAGTCTGACCTTACTTCAAGAGAAAGACCCCCATGGGCCCTCAAGTCTCAGAACAATTGCACTTAACTAACCCCCTATGCAGTGGGAGCCAGGGGTGTCGTACACCGCCCCTATGACAAAAGAAGTGCATTAAAACCGGCATCTCTTCGCCAGCCATGTGCACTTTCCTGCCCTGCTCTGCTCTTACAACTACATCGATATGTTAGCCAATGCAATCGTTCATTTCTGTCTCCAATTGACTTTATGTATCAACAAAGGCCCTCCATTCAATTCAACTTGACACATTTTAATTTTGGTGCTAAAAAAATTTCAGAGAGGAAAGAAATGGGGAGGTAAGATCGAGGGCATCGTTTCCCTCAGATTGATCTTCCCTCCCCCATCACAACACGGAAAACCGATCCTAGCTCCTCTCCTCCTTTTTTCCCTTCCGCCTCTGTGAGGGAATTCCTGTGGAAAGCGATCAGTCTGCGCCGTGCCGTTCGATATCCCCTGAGTGATAGGAGTGCCCCGGTGTTGCTGTGCTGTTGGCACACGCTCTCCTGTCCCCCCTCGTCCCTCCCACCAGCCCGTACAAATGACCAGGGGCCGCTGACGGTCGTGATGCATGGGCCCCGTGCTGACAGAGAGGGGCCCGAGCTAGAGACGACACTAATGGTCATGATCTAATGGCAATTTGTAATGAATCAATAATCTCCATGCTGAGCGTATGGGTAGGCAGTGTTGGCCCCGGCGTCATGGACAAACAGGTGGTGATAGCAGTGGTGGTGGCGCGTTAGCAGCTAATTCATTTTCACCCTGCCAGCTTATCCGCCAACATACTGTAAAAACGCCACTGAGATGGATTTAGGAGGGAAACGGGCGGAGGGAGACATGCGCTGAATGGGGACACAGAGGCTGGCTGGGATGAGCACAGAGTGCATAGACACACACACGCAGGCATGCAAACACACACACACCCTAGAGTACACATGCGCTTACAGGTATAGACTGACATACCAATAATACAGTGTATAACACACTGATATGCAAACACACACAATTTGATGTGAACTATTTGTATAGGGCATGTAGCTACTACATACTAAAGGAAATGTTTTTTAGATTACTCTAGACTTTTATGGATTTACACCCCCATATAATAGCTACACATGCACATAAACACACTGACACCAGATACACAGAATCACATCAATACTTTCCTCAATTTTGCCCGACTTCAAAATCCCTCTACAGTCTCCCCTTATCAAGCACTTTCTGGTATATACACCTCATACATTAGAATGCAGGCGTGCATGAAAAGAAGGCCTGTTTACAAGGCAATTTCACTAAGCTGTGGGACCCGCAACACCGTTTAGCTTTATCAAACAGAGCCTAATAAATCATATGCTCTTTTGTGATGTCAATTGCTGAAGCGCTTTGTGTAAAGAAAAAAAAAAAGAGGGAAAAAGAGGCAAGGGAGGGAGGGAGATGGAGGGAGAAGAGAAGGGGGCTAGAATTTGTATGTGTAATTCAGCAGAGCCTTTTCATCTTGGAGTAAGATACTCCAGACAGATAAGGTGCCTAATCCTTCTCCTGATCAAAAAATTATCTGCATTTTACCAATTAAAGGGCTGTGCCAGCAGGCAGGAGAGGGGACCGCATTCTGACTGAGCCCAACTTTATCTCCCCTCAACACAGAGGAGGCACCCAGGCCGCAAACACCGCCATACAGCATGCTTGAATACTGGGGGAGCTAACGCTAACATCACGTAATCTTCATCCTTTTAGAACAAGGAAATTACAGCTCCACCTAAGGAGATGACCCAGAAAAGCACAGTGTCAAGGTGGGATTGAGTGGATGTTGACTGTGTGGATTGTGTGCACGTATACACATATGCACACACACACGCACGAACACACACACCCTATCTCAGGGTCACCCCATTTGAGACCCTTTCTGTATTCCCCCATCTTAGTCTTTGTACCATCTCTCCAAAGCATCCCCAGTTCCAAACCCCCCAAACATCTCAGACGGAGACATTAAATAATCCAGCACCAACGACCTTATCTTTAAAAGTGCTCCCTCGAAGAGGAGAGAAAATTAAAGAGATAGGGAGAGAGTGATGCCAAAAAAAGGTACTGGAGGTTGAGGGGGTTGAGGGAGGGAGGGTGATGTAGAGAGGCAGAGTTAAAATAAGTGATGGAGAGAGAGGGAAAAATTAATGAAATAAATACAGCAACCGAAAATTGACACCCGCCTCGCTTTTGCTGACTGGGAAGGCCAGATAAGTGAGCTAAATTGCATAGATGCGATGTTTATCTTATCGGCGGCACCGAGAGCGCTTAAACGAGGATGATAAAGGAACGGCGCAGCGCGTCATGGTGCGAGCGCGTTTGTAGAGTGTAAAAATATGCATCAGGAGCGAGGCAGGAGAAGCTTTTGAACAGGGTAGAAAGCAATGAGGGTGGTGCACAGCGGCATTTATTTCTAGAATTAGGCCATGCGAAAAACAAAAAGGGATTTCTTTGTCTTCATCTACGTAACCATCACTTTTTTTTAACACTTCAAATAGTTAATAATTTACCTCACTTGTTTCAAACAGCAGTTTAATTTTTAAGTTTTCACCTCACTAATATCAAAGACTATCTAATGAACAATCGATAGAAAATCCATAAATGTATCAGAACTGAAAACGATGTTGCATGAACACTACCAATCAAAGCCAGACTGGAAGCATATTATAGTATTATGTTTTTTCTCCATTCAAGATGACAAGTTGAAAACAGGGGGAGGGGCATTGGATGTGGTCCAAATACTGTATTTATCCTATTACTGAGGGGGGGGGGGGTGGGGGTTTAGGAAGGGGTGGGGAGATAAGAGGGTTTTCTCCCCGCTCACCGAATTAGAGGCAAACCGTTTTATTAGCATGTCTCTCCCCCTATCTGCATGGGCATATAAAATGAGTAATTCAAATACAACATAAAAAAAATGTAAAGGGGAAAAGACAATGAGGATGTGTTGATTCTTTTCTTCATGGAGAATATCTTGTGTGATCAAGCTCTTTCCCAGTATGATGCCCCTCCCCTTCTCCCAGCCAAACTCCCCCTGCCCCTGGCAACAGGGGCAAGAAGTTGTCAAGATCCTCAACCTTTGAGCAGAGCCCTTCAAACGCGGGAGGCAGCCCATTCCGTGCTGAGGATATCAATTATAGATAGGGGTTACTGCTGCGGCTGCGGATTGCAATGTCAGACGCCGGGATAGACAGCCGTGGAGAGCTGGGGATCTTTCTGATGTGTGCTGATCAGAATCAGAATCAGAATCACGTTTATTGTCCTACAAGAGGAAAATCTTGGCACAGCTCACATGAAATGGTCAGCTGTGTGAGCTCAGCTCCAGCTGTCATGTAATAAACATGAGTGTGAAGTAAAATCTCACCTCACAGTGGACCTAGTGGTAAGTAGCACACAGCAGGTCACAGGGGAGACCAGTCCAACGACAGCAGCAGAAGCCGTAGTAATAGTATCAGTGTAAGTGGCGTCCATAGTGCTTGTGATACAGTATTACTGTAATATCATTAATAGTTAGGTTAAGAATAGGCCCTCAGGCTATACCAGATGAGAGTCATCCATCTCCTGGGTAGTGTGAGGAGCTGTATGACAGAAGGGGGGAGTATATTACAGCCAGTACGGTACAGACTTGTATACAGTACAGAAGAATGTAAGGCTTAAGGCCTGATTGTGCAGGGCTCGTAGGTCGAGTCGGTGCCGGCCAAATCAGTTAGCGCCATAGCTCAACAGCGACGTGCTCGGCAGCCTTTGAGCCCATTAACCATCGTCCCCGAAACCAATCTGGAATCCGGCAGGGGCATTACTCAACGCCTGTAGGCTGTAGCACACTGTACTGAACGCTGAACATGGTGACATACAGAAGAGACTGCTGGACCAGAGAGGGCTGGAGCCAGGCGTCCAGGAGACTTGTTGGGGGCTCCTAAAATATACTTCTAAAACTTGTTTCCTATTTATTGTGCTGTTATCTGCACAGTATCTGCATTCCAAATGGACCATAAAGCTTTTGAACTTGAACTTGATAGAGGTAGAGGGAGTTTAGCGAAGCCAGACACCATAGTCATATGGTTTCTGCCTCCTGCAAATCGAGGCTACTTCCCTATAGTGTCCTGGTAGGTACTCACATGCACTAGCTGTTCCTGCGTGTCAAACTCCCGGTGGCAGCTCTCCCAGTGGCAGTTGGTCTCGTACACCATCTCTGGCTCCTGCTTGCTCTCGTCCTTGTCACCTTCCTCCTTCACCAGTGTCATCCCATCCGGATGGTCCTACAGTACAGAAACCACAACGCAATTACAGCAAGGACACAACACTCACAGTGTTACAGAAATGACCCAGCAGAGATCTGCAGAATATTAAATATTGTACAGTGTGTACAGTAAGTAAGCCCTTATCAATTCAGAACGTATGGGTCCGATTAAAAAAAATCTAAAATACTATGGTTAGGTAAACGACTTAATATATTATGTTCACAACACACTTGACAGGTAACAAAGTCATATCCCAACCAAAACGTTCCCTCCTCCTACTCTAACCTTCCCTAACCCAACAGACCGATTTAGTTTCACTTTTCCACTTGTGTAATCGAGTGAATCTGGCCAATGTGGCCCTGTTCGGCACACAGGGAGTAGAATGTCTGGGAGTGGAAATGTAGCGCTGCAAGCTCTGCTCTGGGTTGGCAGTTGATCTACGACAGGTCTGGGGCAGAGTATTTCAGGAATCTAACCCCCTCTTCCTGCTCTAGCTTGCTCCATTAGTCTAGACATATTTTACTGTCACTGTTAGCATTACATGGCTGGGTAGCCTGGAGAGTACTGGAGAGAGACTGTAACAGGGGAGACCAGGGGTGTACAGGGGTTTCTCTCTGGGCAAAGTTGTGGTTTGTAAAAACCACCTCGGTCTACTGTTAGTACCTGCCTGCCATGGTGTTAGGAGAGTGTGTGAAGGTGGGGAACAGAGAGAATAGGAGTTTCATTCACAGAATGTGGAACTCTCTACAGGCTTGCCTCCATTGTATGAGCTCAGAGACACTTTAAGAAGCATCATTCCAGACACAAGCACACAGAGAGCCCTTTAGAAAACCTGCAATCTAATTTCAAAAAATGTTTCCATTCACTTAAGCATCTGATTAAAAGGAAAACAATTTCCTTCTGGTACCTCCAAGATCAATGGGGCTTATCGTTTCAGAGGCAGCAGCCTGAACAAGCAGCCGAATGAAACAGGCAAATAAATAAATAGTTTTACAATAGATCACATAATTGGCCCCAAAGCTCTGCGTCTGAGAGAGTGACTGAGTGCGTGTATGGTTGTGTGTGTGGTTATGTGTGTGCGTGCGTGTGTATGCACACGTGTGTATGTGTTTTCTGTGTGAACAGAATTTAACAGCAGAAGCACCACATCCTATTCTGTTGCTACTGACGCAGTAAACCATCTCGTCTTCTGATCTCATCTTTGAATACCATAAACATACCCCTTTTCTAACACTAGATAAGAATGTCTGTTCATTGGACTATACGATAAATGCTGGCGAAGTTCAATTTACCTGGCAACTTACTGAGTTGGGTAGCTCCTCATCCGGTTTGATCTTGGAGCGTTTGTGGTGCATGGGTTCCCCCGTGCTGCTCACCGCTGACTCACTGGTGGGTTTGGTCTGTGGGAAGAACCACAATAAAATCACTTAGTTCAAAATTAATTCCAACATACTATATGATAGAATGACCATGAAAGTTGAGCAGAAAATAACATTTACATGCAGTTGTATAACGACATCCTGTATGATACTGTTCAAGGGATCTAGTTAATCCTACGACAAGGTAGCATAGTACAGCCTGTTGTCTATTCATTCGAGGTCATTGAATAAGCCAATGATTCTATACAGCAGTTTACTATCTGACCTCACCTTTGATAGACCTGACTCTGGCCTGACTGGTCCTGGCCTGAGAGCCAAAGGGGAGTTCCCTGTTACAAGGCAGGCGAGCCAGGAAAATAAATGAACTAGTAAAGCTGAACTGGCCTGGAAAAACAGGAGAGATTCCTTGGTTCGGATCTGTGCTACTGGCCTTCTCAGAATGTTTACTCAGGGGAATCTGGAATGTAATTTCCCCTTTAACTTCTTTGGGACTGGGGGGTCAGTATTGAGAAGCTTGGATGAATAAGGTGCCCAGAGTAAACTGCCTGCTACTCAGGCCCAGTTGCTAATATATGCATATTATTAGTAGATTTGGATAGAAAACACTCTGAAGTTTCTAAAACTGTTTGAATGATGTCTATGAGTATACAAGAATTCATATGGCAGGCAGAAACCTGAGAAAAAAATCCAACCAGGAAGTGGGAAATCTGAGGTTTGTAGTTTTTCAAATCATTGACTATCGAATATACAGTGTCTATGGGGTCATATTGCACTTCCTACGGCTTCCACTAGATGTCAACAGTCTTTAGAACCTTGTTTGATGCTTCTACAGTAAAGGAGGGGGGAATGAGAGCTGAATGAGTCAGAGGTCTGGCAGAGTGGCATGAGCTGATCATGCGTGCTTTTCTACAGACAAACAAATTCTCCGGTTGAAACATTATTGAAGATTTCTGCTAAAAACATCCTAAAGATTGATTCTATACTTCGTTTGACATGTTTCTACGAACTGTAATATGACTTTTCGTCTGGACCTTTGAGTTTGGATTGTGTACTAATCGTGCGAACAAAAAGGAGATATTTGGACATAAATGATTATCGAACAAATCAAACATTTATTGTGGAACTGAGATTCCTGGGAGTGCATTCTGATGAAGATCATCAAAGGTAAGTGAATATTTATAATGCTATTTCTGTTGACTCCACAACATGGCAGATATCTGTATGGCTTGTTTTGTTGTCTGAGGGCTGTACTCAGATTATTGCATGGTGAGCTTTTTCCGTAAAGTTGTTTTGAAATTTGACACAGCGGTTGCATTAAGGAGAAGTGGATTTAAAATTCCATGCATAAGTATTTCTGTAAATTGATGTGGCTCTCTGCAAAATCACCGGATGTTTTGGAACTATTGAACATAATGCGCCAATGTAAACTGAGATTTTTGGATATAAATATGAACTTTATCGAACAAAACATACATGTATTGTGTAACATGAAGTCCTATGAGTGTCATCTGATGAAGATCATCAAAGGTTAGTGATTCATTTTATCTCTATTTGTGCTTTTTGTGACTCCTCTCTTTGGCTGGAAAAATGGCTGTGTTTTTCTGTGACTAGGTACTGACCTAACATAATCGGTTGGTGTGCTTTCGTTGTAAAGCCTTTTTGAAATCGGACACTGTGGCTGGATGTACAACAAGTTTCTGTTTAAAATGGTGTAAAATACTTGTATGTTTGAGGAATTTTTAATTATGGGATTTCTGTTGTTTTGAATTTGGCGCCCTGCAATTTCACTGGCTGTTGGCGAGGTGGGACGCTACCGTCCCACATATCCCAGAGAGGTTAACAGTGGTGCATCTTGACACTCGAGCCACTGAGCTCCTGCTTATAGACACAGTGAAAATGTATTTGTCCTATTTGGACTAGAAATATCAAATCGGTAAAGTAGTATATGATTCTGGTTGTTTCCTCAGAGCTAGAAAGAATTCTGTAATAGATTGAGAAGGTACATTTACATAATAAGAATAAGAGATCTCATCCACCAACTACTTCATAGCTAGAAACAGCAGTGAGTGTGGATCTGTGTCATTAACATGCCACAAAGTAGCAAACTAAAATGTGAGCTTTAAATGCGAGCCCCCACATACAGTCGGAATGGAGAGACATTGTGGAATTCATCCATTCCATCTATTCCCATTTGAATCCCTGTTTCCTCCTGTGTGATTAATGGTGTCAGTGGTGGGATCCTATGCTAACAAGTCCCTTGTTGTTTCTTATGTAAAAAATCCGATGTTCAAAAACGACGTTCCCAGTCGAAAATAACACATCCAGGGGACCGTAACTCCCATGAGGCCAGAGCGCGGAGGGGAGCCTACTTTTACCTGTCTAAGCCTTGTATCTGTTTAGCCTACCACGGACGCAGCTAGCACGTGGCTAGCACATGGCAGTGCTATCTATCTATTACCTGTGATGATGAATCGCAGAGGCTTCTGATGTGGAGGGAGGAGTCTCTCACCTGTGAGGTGTCGTTAGAGATGACAGAGCGCTCTCTGGGTGTGAGGCCAGGAGGAGGAATGCCAGGGATGGGCCGCTGGGTGGTGAAGACCGGGGAGGGGTGGATGAGCGGCGGACTGTGGCCAAACGCAGAACCCACCATCCCTGTTTGCCGACCAAGCAGCTGCTGATGCATCTGAAGTGCCACAGGGTTCGGAGGGTAGGCAAAACTCAATGCCGGACTGGAGGGAAACAATATCACAATCAGTGTTAGGTAGACGAAAAAGGGTTAAACATAAAACATACAACAAGGTTTTGTGCAACAAGGCTTTGTGCAGAACCCCCCCTCCCCCCTCCCCTTTTCCATTATCAATATTTATAAAGTTAACAATTAATGTACCACTATCAAACTACATTCTGATATATTTGAGCGGCAAATGCAATGGCAACGAGGCAAAATGAGGGACAATAAATTGTTCTGGCTATCTGACAGGAGATGGGATGCTCTTGTAACACTGATTTTTATTTTATCTTTATTTAACTAGGCAAGTCCGTTAAGAACAAATTATTATTTACAATGACGGCCTACCCCAGCCAAACCCTAACAATGCTGGGCCACAGCCAGTTGTAATACAGCCTGGAAGTGAACCAGAATCTGAATTGAACCAGGGTCTGTAGTGACACCTCTAGCACTGAGATGCAGTGCCTTAGACCCCTGCATCACTTGGGAGCCCACAGGGCCCTGGCAATGATTGTTCAGATTGTTAGCACTGTGAATTCATGCTGTGTCCCTTGCCAGGCCGCCTTTGTAAATACGAATTTGTTCTTAATTGACCTGCCTGGTAAAAGAAAAGTAAAAGAAAAATGTAAGTTTATACTTAGTTGGAAAATTCTGCTAACTTTCCAAAAATTCCCAGGATTTCCAGAAATCCCTGTTGGCGGATTCTCGGAATCAGAAGGGTATAAGCAGTAAATCTGGGAAAATTTGGGGGAACCTTATGCAACCCTAGTTAAATTAACCCATCGCTCCACTGTAAAAAAATCTATGACACTGACAATGACAGAAAGACTGGGTTCTGTCAGAAATAAAGCACAATTATAACAAGCCTTTATTATAGTAACAGTATAATCGGGCCTATAATTTAGTATATATCTACATCAGCCATTTCACATTGTATTGTCTGCTTGCTAGCTCTCCCCTACTGTGAAAGAACTAGATCATGGATACCCTTCCTTTCTCATAGATCTACATTGAGGTGAGAGTGTTAACATCAAATCACATTTTATTTGTCACATGCGCTGAATACAACTGGTGTAGACTTTACCGTGAAATGCTTTCTTTTTTACAAGCCCTTCCCAACAATGCAAAGTTTAAAAATAAAAATAGTAACACAATGTGCCAGTACCAGATCAATGTGCAAAGGTCGAAGGTGTTTGAGGTAGATACTGTATGTACATGACGGCAGGGTAAAGTGACTAAGCATCAGGATTATAATAAGACTAAAATAAAGAACTGAGTAGCAGCAGCAAATGAGGAGTATACAAGTGTGTGTGAGAGAGTGTGTGTGTGTGTGTGTGTGTGTAATGTGTATGTAGGTATGTGTGTTTGTGTTGTGTTGGTCTGCATGTGTGTCTTATGTGTGTGGGTTTTGTGTGGGAGAGTCAATGTAGTGTGTGTGAGTGAGTGTGTATATGGTTGTATATATAGTCTAGTGAGTGTGTCACGTTCTGACCTCTATTTCCTTTGTTTTGCATTTATTTAGTATGGTCAGGGCGTGAGTTGGGTGGGCAGTCTATGTTTGTTTTTCTATGTTTTGGGGCAGTTCTATGTTTTCGGCCTAGTATGGTTCTCAATCAGAGGCAGGTGTCATTAGTTGTCTCTGATTGAGAATCATACTTAGGTAGCCTGGGTTTCACTGTGTGTTTGTGGGTGATTGTTCCTGTCTTTGTGTAGTGTTCACCAGATAGGCTGTATTAGGTTTCACGTTCCGTTTGTTGTTTTCGTATTCATTTAGTTATTTCATGTATCGTCATTTATTTCATTAAAGAACATGAGTAACCACCACGCTGCATTTCGGTCCTCTCTTTCAACAAACGAAGAACGCCGTTACAGAGTGTGTATATGGTTTGTATATATAGTCTAATGAGTGTGTATATGGTTGTATATATAGTCTAGTAAGTGTGTATATAGTTTGTATATATAGTCTAGTGAGTGTGTATATGGTTTGTATATATAGTCTAGTAAGTGTGTATATAGTTTGTATATATAGTCTAGTGAGTGTGTATAGGGTGTGTATTTGGTGTGTATATAGTCTAGTGAGTGTGTATATGGTTTGTATATATAGTCTAGTGAGTGTGTATATGGTGTGTATATATAGTCTAGTGAGTGTGTATATGGTTTGTATATATAGTCTAGTGAGTGTGTATATGGTTTGTATATATAGTCTAGTGAGTGTGTATATGGTTTGTATATATAGTCTAGTGAGTGTGTATATGGTATGTATATATAGTCTAGTGAGTGTGTATATGGTGTGTATATATAGTCTAGTGAGTGTGCGTAGGGTCAGTGCAAGATAGTCAGTGCAGATAGTTTGCGTACCATTAAATGACTATTTCACTTACATCATCGGTGAAGTCAACATCCAAACCTCCCACTGCTCACCTTCACATAGGCTCTCTCTATAAACATAGGTAGCTCCAGGTAAACACAGGTCCTATGTTTCAATAGCAGTCACGCGTGGTGGGGCTCCATTCATCCTGCCTCCTTGATGCCTGCTCTCAGCCTGGCTCCATACGTCTGCTGATCTTATTACCGGCCCCGAGTGGAAATCAATGGGCCAAGACGCATTTGGGGGCCCATCTGCTTGTCATATCACTCATCAGTCTGGAGGCCCTATCATTGGCCCTGACACTGGGGCCACAGAGGCATGTGATTGATCAGGGTGTCCTTCCAGATCGCTGATCAATGGCTACGAGTAGGGCTATGGATCTACCTCTCTCTCTTTCTCTCTCTTTGTCTTTCTCTGTCATTTCGGTGTGTATTAGGGGGGGGGGTGTTTGGGAGGGTGTGTGGATGACTGACACATGCCACCGGGGACGCTGGGTAAATAGGGGGACAAGGCCCACCAGGAGGGGAGAAACACATACGCACGCCCATAATAACCTCACTGGTCCACCACATCCTAATACAGCCCTCCACCTTCAGTAGACCAAAGTCCCACAAAAAAACATAGCCTCTGCCACAGGCCCTCCGTCCCACTCCATTCCTATACCTACATCGCTCTTCAACGTTAAGCGTGATGGAGTCATACGTTTGTGTGGAATGTTGGTTGTCTTTATCATCCCATACATTACTTTTTCCAGAAACCCCCATTGGAAATGATTCCTGCAATCAGGAAGGTTTAAACAGGAAATCATTGAATCCTCCAACCAAAATGTATTGAAAAAAGGTACTGGAATTTTGCAACCATGATCCCATACCTGATGGCCCCGGCCGAGAGGTGTCCGTAGGAGCCGCTGGTGGAGGAGCTGGAGCGGGAGTTGTTGAGGATGGTGACAAGGGAGTTGGGCGAGTTGCGGATCATGGTCTGCAGGTCAAAGCTGTGCTCCGACAGGGGAGAGATGGGCAGGGCCCGCTTCCTACTTGGCCTTGCCGTCAGCCTGGGGCTGGGGAACCTGGAGCCTGGAAGAGAAGAAGGCAGTAGAGTAGACAGTAGAGACATTAGACGCAAGAAGTTGTAGTCTACAGAACCTCTCTGGATAGAAACCTAGTATGTGAAAGAGATAGTGATTTATCTATTGTGTTTAATCAGATTCAATGTTTTGTATGTTAATTTGTGGCTTGACTTATTTTTCATAGATTTGAGTGCTTTTATAGCATTGTAGCCTACTTCTAATTTAACAATAGACAAACATAGAGGGGCGGTAGAGTGAGCTTCACTGCCTCAGAAAAACTTAATTCAATCCAATCAACAAACAAAATGTCTTCTAACAAATGGCAAATTTGAATGAAAAAGTGCAACTGTCAATGCATGAACTTCATACAAGACAACATAGGGTGCCTAGTATGTCAGAGCACTTTACTGACTGGGTTATGGCAATCAAGTATCTAATCAAATCTGATGTGCCTCCTTATTCAAAAGCAGTCAATGTTGAATGGAAAAGTGGCTTTGAAAAAATACCAAGCAGCCAACAACACAAGCTTTTTTCTCTCTCTCTCTCTAAACACATAATGAGATGCAATGTTGCCTTTTCACTCTGAGATGTCACAAGACGGGGAAAAACAGAAGGAAAAGTAAAGAAGCGAAGGGAGGAGAAAAAGGATAGAAAAGACGCTGAGGGGATGTTACGCTTTGTGAGTGAACTGACACAATGACTTCGTGACAGAGTAGGTCGGGAAAAAAATGTCAGCTGTTTTTTCTTTTTTCGTGGGCAAACAAAACCAGCTTACGCAGCCCCTGTACTCCCTCCCTTTTCCCTCCCTCCATCCATTCTCCCTCCCTTAAATTCAAACACTCACTCTTGCCTGACACATCCAGCGATTACAGAGGCTTCCATTCACATGGAAATCAGTCGTATGATTGTGTGTGTGTGTGTGTGTGTGTGTGTGTGTGTGTGTGTGTGTGTGTGGTGGAGTTCCTGGCATACGTACGCCTGTGTTTGGAGCATGGCGCTCCAGGGAGAGAGGAGGGAGGAGGAACACCCCTCTACATTGTCTCTGCTCTGGCCTCTTTAGAAAACCTGCCTCTCTCTCTTTAATGTCTCAGAGAGGGGATTTGGGGGGGCAAACACACACTCACACATACAAACACACAAATCCCCCTACGCACATACATACATGCAATCGCTCACATTTGAGGAATTTGTTCCTTGAAATCTGACTCAGTTTTATCATCCAGTTGTACTCACACAAACACTGCATCTCACATACCTGCGATAACCACACTCCTCAATCAAACTTCTACCCCCTGGTTGACCTAAGACACGCCCTCCCAAACCATGCCCCCATACCTCTCTATGACAAACCTCCTAAAAACCACGCCCCAGGTGAGGGACTGCCTCCACTTGTGGAGAGTTAGAAGGGGGGAAGGAACAGGGGAGGGGGTAGAAGAGGGTAGCTGTCCCATCATAGCTGGGCCTCCTGGGAGTTATGTTTATTAATGCTGCAGCCAAATGATAAATCGGCCAACCAGGAGGAGAGGAGAGGGAGAAGTAGAAGAGAGGGAGAAGGGAGCGCCTTGGCCCGTAACAGGGTAGCTGGAGTGTCCCTCTAATTTCACTGTGATTTATGGACTGGGCTGGGCTGGTTAGGTACAGCGTCATTAATTCACACGAACAGGACAGCGAGGGCCCAGACAGGCTGGACTGACGGTGGTGGTGGCAGTAGAAAATAAACCAGGAGCCTGGAGCCCAAAAGCACAACAACTCCCTAACCCACACAGCTGAGTTAGGGACACCTGAGAAGACCCTGGCCCTCTCAAAGCACAGCACAACTCCACACCCCTTCTCTCCCCCTCTCATTTCCTCCTCTCGTATCCTACACGATCATCATAACCATAAACTGGCAGTAATATGAAAACTAAATAGGACACAGCTATACTGTCCAACAACTAATCCACTCCCTCAACAGGACTGAATAAAATAAAATACTGTCATTCATAGGGTTCGAGCAATAGTGGGAAGGACAGGATGGGATCTTATTTTTAATATATATTTTTTTAATTTTACCCCCTTTTCTCCCCAATTTCGTGGTATCCAATTGTTTACGTCCTCTCACTTAATGTGTGTAAATATTTGTATGAACATAACAATATTCAACAACTGAGACAAACTGCACAAGTTCCACAGACATGTGACTAACAGAAGTGGAATAATGTGTCCCTGAAGAAACAGGGGTCAAAATCAAAAGTAACAGTCAGTATCTAGTGTGGCCACCAGCTGCATTAAGTACTGCAGTGCATCTCCTCATGGACTGCACCAGATTTGCCAGTTCTTGCTGTGAGATGTTACTCCACTCTTCCACCAAGGCACCTGCAAGTTCCCTGACATTTCTAGGGGAATGGCCCTAGCCGTCAACCCAACAGGTCCCAGACGTGCTCAATGGCCATGGCAGAACACTGACATTACTGTCTTGCAGGAAATCACGCACAGAACGGGCAGTATGGCTGGTGGTATTGTCATGCTGGAGGGTCATGTCAGGATGAGTCTGCAGGAAGGGTACCACATGAGAGAGGAGGATGTCTTCCCTGTAACGCACAGCACTGAGATTGCCTGCAATGACAACAAGCTCAGTCCGATGATGCTGTGACACACCGCCCCAGACCATGACGGACCCTCCACCTCCAAATCGATTCCGCTCCAGAGTACAGGCCTCGGTGTAACGCTCATTCCTTCGACGATAAACGAAAATCCGACCATCATCCCTGATGAGAGTAAACCGCGACTTATCAGTGAATAGCACTTTTTGCCAGTCCTGCCTGGTCAAGCGACGGTGGGTTTGTGCCCATAGGCGATGTTGTTGCCAGTGATGTCTGGTGAGGACCTGCCTTACAACAGGCCTACAAGCCCTCAGTCCAGCCTCTCTCAGCCTATAGCGGACAGTCTGAGCACTGATGGAGTGGTTGTGCATTCCTGGTGTAACTCGCGTAGTTGTTGTTGCCATCCTGTACGTGTCCCGCAGGTGTGATGGTCAGATGTAACGATCCTGTGCAGGTGTTGTTACACGTGGTGTTTCACTGCGAGGATGATCAGCTGTCCACCCTGTCTCCCTGTAGCGCTGTCTTAGGCGTCTCACAGTACGGGCATTGCAATTTATTGCCCTGGCCACATCTACAGTCCCTATGCCTCCTTGCAGCATGCCTTAAGGTATGTTCATGCAGATGAGCAGGGACCCTGGGCATCTTTCTTTTGGTGTTTTTCAGAGTCAGTAGAAAGGCCTCTTTAGTGTCCTAAGTTCATAACTGTGACCTTAATTGCCTATCGTCTGTAAGCTGTTAGTGTCTTAATGACCGTTCCACAGGTGCATGTTCATTAATTGTTTATGGTTCATTGAACAAGCATGGGAAATAGTGTTTAAACCCTTAACAATGACGATCTGTGAAATATAGATTTTTACAAATTATCTTTGAAAAACAGGGTCCTGAAAAAGGGATGATTCTTTTTTTGCTGAGTTTATATACACCCCAGAGTCTGCAACACCACTAAGCAAGGGGCACCACCAAGCAAGCGGCACCATGAAGACCAAGGAGCTCTCCAAAACGTTGTGGAGAGGTACAGATCAGGGTTGGGATATAAAAAATATCCAAAACTTTGTACATCAGACGGAGCACCATTAAATCCATTATTAAAAAATTGAAAGAATATGGCACCACAACAAACCTGCCAAGAGAGGGCCACCCACCAAAACTCACAGACCAGACAAGGAGAGCATTAATCAGAGGCAACAAAGAGACCAAAGATAACCCTGAAGGAGCTGCAAAGCTCCACAGCAGAGATTGGAGTATCTGTCCATATGACCACTTTAAAACGTACACTCCACAGAGCTAGGCTTTATGGAAGAAAAAAATAAGCAAACACGTTTGGTGTTCGCCAAAAGGCATATGGGAGACTCCCCAAACACATAGAAGAATGTATTCTGGTCAGATGAGACTAAAATTGAGCTTTTTGGCCATCAAGGAAAATTATATGTCTGGCGCAAACGCAACACCTCCATCACCCCGAGAGCACCATCCCCACAGTGAAGCATGGTGGTGGCAGCATCATGCTGTGGGGATGTTTTTCATCGGCAGGGACTGGAAACTGGTTAGAATTGAAGGAATGATGGATGGCGCAAAATACAGGGACATTCTTAATGGAAACCTGTTTCAGTCTTCCAGAGATTTGAGCCTGGGATGGAGGTTCACCTTCCAGCAGGACAATGGCCCTAAGCATACTGCTAAAGCAACACTCGAGTGGTTTAAGGGGAAACACTTTAAATGTCTTGGAATGGCCTAGTCAAAGCCCAGAACTCAATCTAATTGAGAATCTGTGGTATGACTTAAAATTGCTGTACTTCAGCAGAACACATCCAACTTGAAGGAGCTGGGGCAGTTTTGCCTTGAAGAATGGGCAAACATCCCAGTGGCTTGATGTGCCAAGCTTATAGAGACATACCCCAAGAGACCTGCAGCTGTAATTGCTGCAATGGGTGGCTCTACAAAGTATTGACTTTGGGGGTGGTGAATAGTTAGACACTTTCAAGCTTTCTGTTCTTTTGTCTTATTTCTTGTTTGTTTCACAATAAAAAATATTTTGCATCTTCAAACTGGTAGGCATGTTGTGTAAATCAAACAATACAACCCCCCAAAAAAATTATTTTAATTGCAGATTGTAAGGCAACAAAATAGGAAAAATGCCAAGGGGGTGAATACTCTCGCAGGCCACTGTATTACCAGCAATGATCACAGCCGATTGTGAAGTAGTGAAGAGGTAGCATAGCCATGGCATCTTCTCCCATTTGAAACCGAGGCCCTAATTGTTTTGTTTCACTCTATTAATCTTAAGTGTTGATACAGAAGAAAGAATTTCTTCCTGTGATGATGAATGGTGGGACATTCCAATTCCCACTTAATAGCAATTAATTTTCAAATAGGCGTGCAAGTTTGGCTAGTTTTAATTAGTTTGTTCGGAGGAATGGGGGGAAGGATGAGGGGGGACTTCACCCCGGATTTCCATGAAAGCGGCGGCTGGCTGACTAAATACCTTCTCATCAAAGAGAGAGGGGTGAGGCTGTCCGACCTTCCCTAAGATTCAGTGTGCATTTAATTTCCTATTTACACTTTAAAATAACTCATTAGCATAAGTCCTCCGCACAGGCAGGCCTGAGCCTGGCACATTAAGACAATGGCTCATTTAAATCATGTCAATTTAGAATCGCTAGCTAGTCCCTCCTCATTTGGTAGGATTGTTGTTTTGCTCCATGTAAAACAGATTGTTGTATGGTGCAGGGAAGTAATGTTGTAATCTATCTAGAATACTCCGTTTTTAAAACACAAATACAGACACCCCCACCCCCCCACATACAAACAAAGTAATGAAATAGTTGTTTACAGTGTATCCCCTATATTCATTTAGCATATGATTTAAATATATATATATATATATATATATATATATATATATATATATATATATATATATATATATATATATATATATATATATATTGTATACTTCAGCAGAGACACACTTTGGAATGGATAGTTGTTGGCTCAATGACTGGAAGTCTAAGGGAACTGCTAGAATGTCATTGCACTAATGCTAGTAGCAACCCCCCCACCCCACCACTGCTGAAAACGATCATAGGGGAAACACTGAGTTTGCATCAGTGTCTTAAACCCAGTGCAGTCAGACTTACTCTCCATGGCCTGTAGATACTCCATGTGCAGGGCGCTGCTGGTGGCTCCGGCCGTGGAGGCCACAGAGGGTAGGAGGTCCGTGTACGGGCTACGGTGGCCTGCCAGGAGAGCCATCTGGTGGTAGTACTCTGCTGTGGTCAGGCCTGTGTGAGGGGCTAAGGAAGGTGTGAGGTGGGAGGAGGGGGGAGAGAGAAACAGAGAGAGACAGGAGAGAAACAGACAGGAGAGAAACAGAGAGACAGAGAGACAGAGAGAAAGAGAGAAAGCGAGAGAGAAAGAGACAGAGAGAGACAGAAAGACAGAGAGCGTGACAGACAGAGAAAGAAACAGAGAGAGACAGAGAGAGACAGAGAGAAAGAGACAGAAAGAGACAGACAGACAGAGACAGAAACAGAGAGAGACAGAGAGAAAGAGAAAGAGACAGAGAGAGATACAGAAAGAGAGAGAGACAGAGAGAAAGAGAGAGACAGAGAGAAAGAGAAAGACAGAGAGAAAGAGAAAGGGAGACAGAAAGAGACAGAGATAGATAGAGAGAGAGAGAGAGAGAGAGAGAGAGAGAGAGAGAGACAGAGAGAGAGAGCGAGAGAGACAGAGAGAGAGAGAGAGAGAGATAGATAGATAGATAGATAGATAGATAGAGAGAGAGAGAGAGAAACAGAGAGAGAGATAGAGAGAGAGAGAGAGAGAGAGAGAGGCTGAAAGAGCGATGAAGAGCGACAGAGACAGAGAGAGAGAGAGAGACAGACAGAGCGGGGGCAGACATGCATGTTAGGTGAGATAATGACCCGTATAACACAGCAAGCAGGAGAGGCCTGCAAAACCTACAACCGCTAAAAATATATGTAATGTTGTGAGCACATTAGCAACACTATCACATATAGATTGGAAGAGAACAGCTGTATGGGAAGCATGACTCTGAGGTAATGTACTACAGGTCTCAAATGTGATTCCAAGCTGCTTACTCAGAATTTACACAACTGTATGTCTCGGTTTTAAATGTATTGTTCATTCATGCAGGTATGCATATCATATTTCATCCTATGTTGTTTGCCAATGGGTAAGTGTGTGTGTATGTTAGGGGGTGTGTGTATGTGGAGGACGTGTGTGTGTCCCTGTCCCTCTCCCCCCTCTGAATATGCCTCTCCTTACAACCTCTTCCCTTAGTTATAGAGCGCTATAAGTCCTTGAACCATATCCTAAAAATAAACATCTGGCATTGTGCTTCCATCTGCATATATCCCAACCAAGAAAAAGAGTGGGAGAGAAGAGAGAGAATAAAAGACTGACACTGTGGTTTTGGATGCATATATGGAATCAGTTCAGCCCCACAAATTGTTTTCTTCCCATTTTAAAGAAAGGAGAGAAGAAATAAATAAACAAAACGCAGGATGAAAAGATCTCCTCAGAAGGCCGGCCTGTATGCCTGGCAATATGCATCGCTGATTGGTTCAGAGAATGAAAGAAGACATTTCCAAATTAATTTGATTTGGGTATTATGTCTTAAGTGGAGGGGGGAGTTTCTTAATTGTCTTTGTTGTTCCGCTTTAGCTTTACTTCTGCATTCAACCGTAATGTGCCTCATTCTCTATTTGTGCGAAGAAAGGGCTTTGCGGAATTTCTAAATCAGAAATGCTGGCATGGGTAGCGCCATCCTGGGGGCAAGGGGGGTGGGGAGCTTTCAGTGTGGCACTTGACATGGAAGAGAATCAGCTCAATGTGCCTCAGGAGTTGGTGGTTGGTGGGGCCACAGGGCCCTCCTTCAGAGCAACAATGGGATAAGAGAGGCAAGTAGTATATGACTGAACCACACCAGAGAAGAAGAGGAATGAGAGGGTGAGAGAGAGTGATGGGGGGAGGGGGGCAGAGAAAGCAAGAGGTAGAGCCAGAGAGAGTGAGAATGCAGACCACACAACGCTGATTTTTACAATAGTTAGGAAGAGTGATCACAGCCGATTGTGAATAACCTCAATCTAATGGTGACACCTCATTGTTAATTTACAAAAGGCACAAAGCTGAATGAGAGATGAGAAACCATGAAGAAACCATGAAGAAACCATGAGAAACCCATGAGAAAGAAAGATTCTCTACCTCTATACTGTAGATGAAAAACAACGAGAGATAGGTGGTACTAAATCTCACCCGCTTCAAGTCTCCATACAATTCTGCTAATTAATTCATCATTATTCAAATGTGTTCCAGTAAAAAAAATCTGTGCAGACTGAAAAGGAAAAAACCTATAAGCCCAATGATATACTAACAACATAAAGGCTGATAGGTTAATTAACTATTTGATCGCTAAAAATAGTAATTACTTGCCTCATTTCATAATTTAGCACATGCTGTAATAGGTTGATGTATCACAGAAAGCGTTTTGATGTAAAGCAACGCAAGTAGAGAATTTCCTTTGTAAAAGAGAACCTAGGACTAAAAAGATAGGTGTAATTCAAGTGCCCACTTCCTAAGGCACAGAGAGCAATGCATGTTGGGAGGAGCGGGAGACGAGGACGAGAAGTTCCTGCATAAAGGAAGTGGCCCCTTCTATCCACCTCTTCATAAAGGCACTTGCGGACAAGGTACAGTACGAGACCAGTACAGCTCTAATAGGACCTCTAGCTGAGAGAGAGGTGAATGGAGGGACTTAGTTGGAGACCCTGTCTATGTCTCAAGTGGCAACATTTTCCATATATAGTGCATTACTTTTGACCCGAGTCTTACTGGTCAAAAGTATCGCACTATATAGGGAATAGGGTGCCATTTGGGACACAAGCTATCATGGCTACAGCAACAAAGTAGTTACAGTTCCCATGACAGTTGCCAAACCGCCTGAACTGAACACAACAAATTATTTGTGTTTAGTTTAGTATTATAATAACGGCATAACAATGTGGTCGTATAAATCTGTTAAACTACCTAAAATGCAATCAACTTTTCCTTGAGCAGAATGGAAACCAGCCAGCCAAAGCTCAGTCCAGCTGTGATTACAAACAGCCCCTGGGAGGGGTGGGGAAGGCTGGCCTTATTCAGTAATTGAGCTCTAGGCTTCAATTAAAGGTCCAGGCCAGGAGGCCGGAGCAGAGCAGCAGTGCTGAGGCTCTTTAAAAGCAGCACACACACAAGACTGTATCTCCAGACCCATTGTAATTGATTAACCAGTCTGTCTCCATCACAGGAACCAAAACGCTCCTGCAGGACAAAGTGATGCGTCCCAAATGGCACCCTTTTCCCTTTATAGTCCACTACTTTTGACCAGAGTAGAGCACTACATAGGGAATAGGGTGCCATTTGGGACACAACCCATATGCCCTTTAACCCTCCCTGGTCCTCCACCCTCCACCACCGACCCTGGCCTTGAACCTGAGCCTCCCTCTACGTCTGTCTGTCTGTACTGTACGTGACCGCCGCTCTATGATGCGTCCTCCAGAGGTCCACTGACATGATCCACAGATCAAAGAATAACCTCCCTCATGCAAGCCTCCCTACGCACACACACTGAGACATATACATGCGCAGTCACACATAAACACAGAAAGAGTCAGACACTGCACACTGCACACAGACTTGAAGAAAGTCACATGTGCACGTTCCAGACAGACACATGCACGCACAGACACACACAGTTCAAATAAATGAATGAGGTCACCTCTGTCATGACCTTTGTTTGACATGAAGCACTTCGTATTAGGGATCAAACCTAAAGAGATCATAACTGAACACTCTTATTGCACTAGCTGAACATATTGGTCAACAACAAAGTACATTATTATTCTTCAAAATGGGGACTGAGGGGCCTTAAGAGAGAGGGAGCGCACATCTGTGTGATACAGCACAACTGCATTGTATTTACTACAGCTAACTAGCTCTGGGATTTATGCTCAAGTGAAAGACAGATTACAGAAGAGTATGTAGTACGTTTATCTTATTCAACTCCATATTATGGGACTCTGTGTGCCTTAAAATAATACTTGATTGTATGGGGACTCATGAGAGGGCGAGTGCTTGTTCTGGGTCCCAAATAATAACCTATTCCCTATATAGTGCAATACTTTTGACCAGTAGTGCACTATATAGGAAATCGACAGACCCTGGTCAAAAGTAGTGCACTATATAGGGAATAGGGTGTGTGGGGACTTACCGTCTGCAGGGCTGAGGCCCCTGGCTGCAGAGATCATAGAAAGTGAGGGACTGGAGTGAAGTGAGCGGATGTAGTCCATGTAGGGGTTGATGTAGGGATGTGGTGGGTTAAAGGGTGACTCGGCCCCCACGGAGGGGTTCCGGTGGGGCGAGATCCGGATGAGGGAGATGTCGGAGAACGCCGGACTGCCGGCCAGCGAAGGAGGCCTACACAGACAAATGGGGAGAAAAAAAATAGAAGAAATAAGTACATACTGTATGTACAGTTGATCTAAGATCAGGTTCATTTCATGACAGAACCATTATATTTGAAAAGTGTTACCTTCAAACTCAAGGTATTATAACAGCTTTATTGTAAGTAAAGAATAGGTCTTACGAAACTTGTAAAGCAATATCTGTCTATCCCACAACAAGAATTGTGAACCATACCAACACACAGTACCAGTCAAAAGTTTGGACACACCTACTCATTCAAGGGTTTTTCTTTATTTGTACTATTTTCTACATTGTAGAACAATAATTAAGACATCACCACTATGAAATAACACATATGGCATCATGTATTAACCAAAAAAGTGTTAAACAAAATATATTCAAAATAGCCACCTTTTGCCTTGATGACAGCTTTGCACACGCTTGGCATTCTCTCAACCAGCTTCATGAGTTATTCACCTGGAATGGTGTGCCTTGTTAAATGTTAATTTGTGAAATTTCTTTCCAGAAACTTTAACATTTGTAACAAGCATATGGAATCATGTCGTGACCCAAAAAATTATTTTATATATTTTATGTTTCAGATTCTTCAAATAGCCACCCTTTGCCTTGATGACAGCTTTGCACACTCTTGGCATTCTCTGAACCAGCTTCATGAGGTAGTCACCTGGAATTAATTTCAATTAACAGGTTGGCCTTGTTAAAAGTACATTTTTTGAATTTCTTTCCTTCTTAATGCGTTTGAGCCAATCAGTTGTGTTGTGACAAGGTAGGGGTTCAGTCAAAACTGAACATTTCAAGACCTTTGAAAGTGCAGTCGCAAAAACCATCCTGCGCTATGATGAAACTGGCTCTCATGAGGACCACCACAGAAATGGAAGAGCCAGAGTTGCATCTGCTGCAGAGGATAAGTTCATTAGAGTTACCAGCCTCAGGAATTGCAGCCCATATAAACGCAGTTTCCTGTTCAGAGGAGACTGCATGAATCAGGCCTTCATGGTTGAATTTCTTCAAAGAAACCACAACTAAAGGACACCCATAATAAGACGAGAATTGCATTTGGCCAAGTAACATGAGCAACGGACATTAGACCTGTGGAAATCTGTTCTTTGGTCTGATGAGACCAAATTTGCGATTTTTGGTCCCAACTGCCTTGTCTTTGTGAGGCGGTTGTGTGGTTCCCACCGTGAAGCATAGAGGAGGAGGTGTGGCTGTTTGGGTGGGCTTTGCTGATGACACTGTCTGTGATGTATTTAGAATTCAAGGCACACTTAACCAGCATGGCTACCACAGCATTCTGCAGCGATACGGCATCCCATCTGGTTTGCGTTTAGTTGGACTATAATTTGTTTTCCAACAGGACAATGAGAGTGATGGAGTGCTGCATCAGATGACCTGGCCTCCACAATCCCCCGACCTCAACCCAATTGAGAAGGTTTGGGATAGGTTGGACCGCAGAGTGAAGGAAAAGCAGCCAACAAGTGATCAGCATATGTGGGATCTCCATCAAGACTGTTGGAAAAGCATTCCAGGTGAAGCTGGTTGAGAGAATGCCATGCGTGTGCAAAGCTGTCATCGAGGTAAAGGGAGGCTACTTTGAAGAATCTCAAATATAAAATATATTTTGATTTGTTTAACATTTTTTGGTCACTACATGATTCCATATGTGTAATTTCATAGTTTTGATGTCTTTACTACTTTTCTACAATGTAGAAAATAGTAAAAATAAAGAAAAACCCTTGAATGAGAAGGTGTGTCCAGACTTTTGACTTGTACTATCCAAAATCTCTGTTCTCGACACAGCAAATGTGTACATTAGAACCTCAACATCTAGCTCAGGACACTGAAGTGAAGAATCAACTAATACTGTTTCCCTTTTTAAAATTGGCTAAGAGGGCTTGAAAACTTCATAATGATGGCCTTGAAGAGAAAGACCCTCCCTGGAGGATGAGGAGAAATCCACATCAGCCTAGACATTAAGAGGCTGGGAGATTAGAGTGAATTAGACCCTCATCTCATCCACTGTGGCTCCTCATAGGACAGGCCTGTCACTATGGTCCCCAGGCGAGATGAGAAAAGAGTGTGGGAAGGGAGTGGGGGGAGTGGGAGAGAGAGAGAGAGAGAGAGAGAGAGAGAGAGAACAAGATGAAGAAAAGAGAGTGAGTGAGCAAGTGAGTAGCAGAGAGAGAGAGAGAGAGAGAGAGAGAGAGAGAGAAAGAAAGAAAGAGAGAGAGAGAGAGAGAGAGAGAGAGAGAGAGAGAGAGAGAATAATCCATGTAAAGTGAAGGAGGAGCCTGGCTCAGAGTTTGGCTTGGAGTGACCTTGAGCGAGGCCAGGGGACCGGAACAGCCCAATTACACCCTTGGACCCTGTCCCCAAGTCCCCTACCGGCCCCCACCAGCCCCTCTCGTCCCCTCACGTCCTTCCCCATCACAACCCCCTAATGAAAGAGCTCAGGCCAATAATGAACGCTGAGGAGCGGAAATACTGGAGCACACACACACACACACACTCAGACAGTCACACACACACAAACCCTCTTCTACTTCTTACTTTTCAACAAGCTTGCGCCAATTAACCCACAAGGACTACTATGAGGTGAATTTTAAGCACTCTTTTTCCTTCTGTTTGAGTGCATAGTCTCATAGTCTCTGTGATGCTGTAGCAGGTATGTATGGAGTGCTCTTGTCTTCTCAAGAGGAGTCATCTCTATTAAGGAAACAATACAAAGGAAGCTGATTGAAGTAAAGGTTGGAGGTTGGGAAAGAGGATTTTGGAGGGGGGGAAGCTCATAAATTGTTTAGTTTGGGAGTACAACCTAAGATGTTTCTGGACTAGCTGGACGCTTTAAGGAATTTCTCTTTGGGAGTCCCAAAATGTGTCCCCTTAAGGGCTCTGGTCAAAAGAAGTACACTATATGGGGAATAGGGTGCCATTTGGGACACAGCCAGAGTAGTAGCCTTGAGAACCAATGATTAGAGAGTGAATTAATCTAAATGAAACTGATGACTGATACCAGTGTTATCATGTTGACTATGACACTACCTCCATCCCCTAGCAGTGGTTCTGCACGTCTCCTATCCTCTGAGTCACGAGACACCTTCTCTGAGTAAACAAGGCACCCTTGTCCCTGTTCCCCTTCGGTGCACGTGTGTGTGTGTGTGTGTGTGTGTGTGTGTGTGTGTGTGTGTGTGTGTGTGTGTGTGTGTGTGTGTGTGTGTGTGTGTGTGTTTGTGTACAAGGGCAGAAGATAAGGCACCCACAGGCCACCATAGTACGCCTCATTTACACAGATCAACACAGCTGCTGAGTGAAACTCACTTTGATGTCACTGTCACATGGTGACCATTACACAAACACACCTGAGGAGAACAACTATCAGATTAATTACAACAACAACAAAAACATTTTAAGTGAGAAGTAGGGATTGGTCTGAAGCTGAAAAGAAAAGTAATTCACATGAGCACCACTATGCCTATTCCACCCATGCTCTGCCAAGGTTGTCCAGCACACAGCTTTGACCTACTACAGAAGCTATGTTGGTATTGTACTTCAAACCATGTGTAGGCAGGTTGTTGAGGATTCAAACCTTAAACAGCCTAATTCATTCCACGCAGCAGTTCATTAGAGGAGGTGCTCCCACAAATAAGTGATTTGTGATTTGCATACACGTTAAAGTATTGGATTCTTCACAAACCCACTAATCCCATTCCACTACCGTCTCAAGCTTTTTTAATTATATGAAAGCAAGCTTTGCTTTTATACTTACAAGACCATTATGCCTGATTGAACGAGCTGTTCTGTCTTGTCGCAATGTAGTGCCTTCCTGTAGTTCCTTAAACCTTTATGTTAGCAATACATGTCATTGAGAAGAAATAAAACGTTGGTCAGTAGGTGCCCAACATAACAACAGGTGTTGGTGTGTTGGACACAGTCACTCATATACACTGAGTATACAAAACATTCAGTACACCTGCTCTTTCCATGACATAGATTATCCAGGTGAATCCAGGGTTTTTCACACTTAACAGTTACCCGTTTGCATCAAGAATGGTCAACCACCCTAAGGACATTCAGCCAACTTGACACAACTGTGGGAAGCATTGAAGTCAACATGGGTCAGCATCCCTGTGGAACGCTTTTGACACCCTGTAGAGTCAAAGCCCCGACAAATTATGGCTGTTCTGAAGGCAAAAGGCAAGTTGCTACTCAATATTAGGAAGGTGTTCCTAATGTTTGGTATACACTTCAATCAGTCTAGATGAAGGGGAAAAGACGGATTTTCAAGCCTTGAGACAATTGAAACATGGATTGTGTATGTGTGCCATTCGGAGGGTGAATGGGCATGACAAAATACTTAAATGCCTTTGAACGTATGGTACGTGCACCGGTTTGAGTGTGTCCAGAACTGCAACTCTGCTGGGTTTTTCACACTTTCCACCACCCACATCCAACCAACATGACACAACTGTGGGAAGCATTTGAGTCAACATGAGCCAGGATCCCTGTGGAACACTTTTTTTTTTTTACCTTTATTTAACTAGGCAAGTCAGTTAAGAACAAATTCTTATTTTCAATGACAGTGGAACAGTGGGTTAACTGCCTGTTCAGGGGCAGAACAACAGATTTGTATCTTGTCAGCTCGGGGGTTTAAACTTGCAACCTTCCGTTTACTAGTCCAACGCTCTAACCACTAGGCTACCCTGCCGCCCCACCGACACCTTGTAGAGTCCATGCCCCACCGAACTGAGGCTGTTCTGAGGGCAAATCCAATATTAGCAAGGTGTATTTCATTTTTTTGTACACTCAGTGTTTTTACTGTACATTATTTAATAGCAGGACACTGTAAAGTCTATTATCCCCAGAAGAGTATGAATCAGGCTGTTTGAGAAGGTTTGAAATCGTAAGCAACCTGCATACACATTGCTTGAAGAACAATAGACCAATAAAGCTACAGTACTAGCAGTAGCAGACACTGATTGGCTGAATACCTGGGGCGCGAGACGGTTGGAGGTGTCAACAAAGCAGCATGACAGAAATTCGATGCCAAGTTTTCGAACTACCGGTAGTTTCTTTGAGAAGATATATAAAGTGATCTGTGCATTTGAACAACTGCATAAATACACCTTTTGCATGTCAAAAACCGAATGACCACTGCTGCAAATGCTGACACTGTTTTGAACAGATTAGATCATACTATTTAGAACGAGTACCCAGCTCACGAACGAACGAGTACACCAGGGAGAATGAAACAACCACACAAATGCAATAAGTGAAAACACATGATTTAACTGGGGTCTGGGGATAGCTAGTTAACATTGTGTCACAAAGCATGATGAGCTAGCCAGTTAAAGTTCATTTTGAAATAACTTCATATTTCCGAGTTAGTAAGATGTGAGTTTAGAAAGACTCGAAATTGGCATGGGAGATAACTATCTAGCAAGCTTCCAGCTACCTATCAAGCTGCTTATCAAACGTAGATAAGTGGTAATTTGACCAAAACATTGATAAAATATTTCTCACAATTTCTTAAAATAACTGTAGCTGGCTAATTAATTTGACACACCTGGTTTTATGCTGTTTTAGTCCAAACAACATGTCGCTCTGTCACCTACAGTAGAACCTGATAAACAACCTCAGGGGGAAACAATAGAATTAGCCATGCTTTTTTGTACTATCAGAGCCGCAATGAGAAAGTTCTAGCTAGTGTTTCCCTCTGTCCCTAGACTCTCGTTGGATGTGGTTTATCAGGTCCCAGGCTGCTATGACTGTTATGATTATTTATTTACAAGTTCCTTATAATTTGCTTTAGCTCCATCTGTAACTGATAGAGCAAATTTAGTCATATGCTGTAGTAAGCTGTCTGGAGCGAAAAACTCATTGGGAGGAGGAGACTTGAGCAAACAAAGAAGTTCTAACTGAACACACATTTGAGCGCCCCAGGACGATCAATTTACTTGTTGCTGCTATACGGTAATGGATGCTATGAAAACCTGTTGACGCTCTTCCCCCTCATGGCAAATAGCCAGTGCTTGACTTGAGCAGAAGCTCACCTTAGCTGAGTACCGGTACCTCAAATGTATACTACTTGAGCTCCAGTTCCTCTTATAGAATATTAGCTCAAAAGTATTGTGGAGCTCCTGCATCTAAACATAAACAGTGCTGGCACCCTAAATTAGTACAGGAACCTATTTCAGTTAAGTCAAGCACTGCAAATAGCAAGCAAACACAACCCAAGCAATGTTCGCATGGCCTGCACAGAGGCATAGTTGCTGCTGCTGGCAGTCACTGAGGGCCAGAGTAGTAAGTAACTGAACAGCTTGTTTTTAACAATATATTTTTTACCTTTTTGGGATAGGGGGCAGTCCTGGATGAATAGCGTGCCCAGAGTGAACTGCCTCCTACTCTGTCCCAGATGCTAATATATGCATATTATTAGTATTGGATAGAAAACACTCTGAAGTTTCTAAAACTGTTTGAATGATGTCTGTGAGTATAACAGAACTCATATGGCAGGCGAAAACCTGAGAAAAATCCAACCAAAAAGTGGGACATCTGAGGTTTGTAGTTTTTCAAAGCTTTGCCTACTGAGTACACATTGATATATGGATGAGGTTGCACTTCCTAGGGCTTCCACTAGATGTCAACTGTCTTTTGAAAGTTGAATGAGAATTCTACTATAAACTAGGGGTTCATGAGACCTGTTTGAGTCAGTGGTCTGGCAGAGAGCCTCGGTCTCATTAGGCGCGCTCCTGACAGAGTTACCTCGCGTTCCAGTGCTTTTTCTGAAGACAGGAATTCTCCGATTGGAACATTATTGATGTTTTATATTGATTCCGTACATAGTTTGACATGTTTCTAAAGGACTGTAATGGAACTTTTCGAGGTTTTGTCTGGATGAAATGCTTGCGCCTCATGAAAATGGATTACTGGGCTGAACACGCTAACAACAAGTGGCTATTTGGACATAAATGATGGAACTTTATGGAACAAATCAGTAATTTAATGTCGAACTGGGATTTCTGGGAGTGCCTTCTGATGAAGATCATCAAAGGTAAGTGAATATTTATGGTGTTGTTTCTAACTTTGTTGATTCCAAAATGGCGGCTATTCCTCTGGCTGTTTTGGGTTCTGAGGGCAGCTCTCAGATTATGCTTTTTGCGTAAAGTTTTTTTGAAATCTGACACAGCGGTTGCATTAAGGAAAAGTCTATATTTAATTCTGTGAATACCACTACTATCTTTTATCAATGTTTATTATGAGAGTTTTGGAATCAAAACATTACTGCACGTAAGGCGACAATGTAAACTGAGATTTTTGGATATAAATATGCATATTATCAAACAAAACATACAGTGGGGCAACAAATTATTTAGTCAGCCACCAATTGTGCAAGTTTTCCCACTTAAAAAGATGAGAGAGACAAAATAAGAAAAAAAATCAAGAAAATCACATTGTAGGATTTTTTATGAATTTATTTGCAAATTGTGGTGGAAAATAAGTATTTGGTCAATAACAAAAGTTTATCTCAATACTTTGTTATATACCCTTTGTTGGCAATGACAGATGTCAAACGTTTTCTGTAAGTCTTCACAAGGTTTTCACACACTGTTGCTGGTATTTTGGCCCATTCCTCCATGCAGATCTCCTCTAGAGCAGTGATGTTTTGGAGCTGTTGCTAGGCAACACGGACTTTCAACTCCCTCCAAAGATTTTCTATGGGGTTGAGATCTGGAGACTGGCTAGGCCACTCCAGGACCTTGAAATGCTTCTTACGAAGCCACTCCTTCGTTGCCCGGGCGGTGTGTTTGGGATCATTGTCATGCTGAAAGACCCAGCCACGTTTCATCTTCAATGCCCTTGCTGATCGAAGGAGGTTTTCACTCAAAATGTCACGATACATGGCCCCATTCATTCTTTCCTTTACACGGATCAGTCGTCCTGGTCCCTTTGCAGAAAAACAGCCCCAAAGCATGATGTTTCCACCCCCATGCTTCACAGTAGGTATGGTGTTCTTTGGATGCAACTCAGCATTCTTTGTCCTCCAAACACGACGAGTTGAGTTTTTACCAAAAAGTTTTATTCTGGTTTGATCTGACCATATGACATTCTCCCAATCTTCTTCTGGATCATCCAAATGCTCTCTAGCAAACTTCAGACAGACCTGGACATGTACTTGCTTAAGCAGGGGGACACGTCTGGCACTGCAGGATTTGAGTCCCTGGCGGCGTAGTGTGTTACTGACGGTAGGCTTTGTTACTTTGGTCCCAGCTCTCTGCAGGTCATTCACTAGGTCCCCCCGTGTGGTTCTGGGATTTTTGCTCACCGTTCTTGTGATCATTTTGACCCCACGGGGTGAGATCTTGCGTGGAGCCCCAGATCGAGGGAGATTATCAGTGGTCTTGTATGTCTTCCATTTCCTAATAATTGCTCCCACAGTTGATTTCTTCAAACCAAGCTGCTTACCTATTGCAAATTCAGTCTTCCCAGCCTGGTGCAGGTCTACAATTTTGTTTCTGGTGTCCTTTGACAGCTCTTTGGTCTTGGCCATAGTGGAGTTTGGAGTGTGACTGTTTGAGGTTGTGGACAGGTGTCTTTTATACTGATAACAAGTTCAAACAGGTGCCATTAATACAGGTAACGAGTGGAGGACAGAGGAGCCTCTTAAAGAAGAAGTTACAGGTCTGTGAGAGCCAAAAATCTTGTTTGTTTGTAGGTGACCAAATACTTATTTTCGACCATCATTTGCAAATAAATTCATAAAAATTCCTACAGTGTGATTTTCTGGAATTTTTTTTCTCATTTTGTCTGTCATAGTTGAAGTGTACCTATGATGAAAAGGCTTCTCTCATCTTTTGAAGTGGGAGAACTTGCACAATTGGTGGCTGACTAAATACTTTTTTGCTCCACTGTACATGTATTGTGTAACATGATGTCCTATGAGTGTCATCTGATGAAGATCATCAAAGGTTAGTGATTAATTTGATCTATATTTCTGCTTTTTGTGACTCCTATCTTTGGCTGGAAAAATGGCTGTGTGTTTTTGTGACTTGGCTCTGACCTAACATAATCGTTTGTTGTGCTTTAGCTGTAAAGTATTTTTGAAATCGGACACGATGGGTAGATTAACAAGATGTTTATCTTTCATTTGCTGTATTGGACGTTAATGTGTGAAAGTTACATATTTCTAAAACATATTTTTGAATTTCGCGCACTGCCTTTTCAGCGGAATGTTGTCGAGGGGTTCCGCTAGCGCTAGAAAGGTTCAATAGGAAAATTAAACATTTACCACACATTTATGAGAATTTAAAACATAATCCATATATTGTTTTTAATAAAAATATTTGTACTTTTTGTACTAGAGAGTTGCACACTCTCTCTATATATATAAACTCCCAGTAATGTATTGGGTAAAACACTGGTGTCTTTGTACACTCTAGGCATTCTCTCAACCAGCTTCATGACGACATGTTCTTCATGTCAGGCAGATCCTTCAGCGCCTCCTGGAGAACAAATTGTTTGCGAAAGCCGAGAAGTGTGAGTTCCACCGCTCTACAATCGCCTTTCTGGGATATGTCCTTGCTGAGGGTCCAGGTGGATCCTGGAAATGTGAAAGCAGTGGTGGATTGGCCTTAACCTACGTCCAGGGTGCAGTTGCAACGTTTCCTAGGTTTTGCAAACTTCTATCGTCGTTTCATTCGGGGTTACAGCACCCTGACGGCCCCCCTCTCAGCACTCACCTCCCCCAAAGTACCGTTCACATGGTCTCCAGCTGTCGACAAAGCCTTTGTGGAGCTGAAGCATCTGTTCACAACAGCACCCATTCTCATCCATCTGGACACGTCTCATAAATTTGTGGTTGAGGTTGATGCTTCTGATGTTGGAGTGGGGGCCATCCTGTCCCAGCGATCTGCCCAGGACCAAAAGCTTCACCCCAGTGCCTTCCTGTCCCCATCGTCTCAATCCTGCAGAGAATAGCTATGACGTAGGCAACCGAGAACTCCTGGCAGTTAAGATGACGTTGGAAGAGTGGAGGCACTGACTGGAAGGAGCAGAACAGACATTCTTGGTCTGGACCAACCATAAAAAATTGGAATATCTCCGTACAGCCAAGCGTCTTAACTCCAGGCAGGCCCGGTGGGCTCTCTTGTTTACTAGATTCAACTTCATCATTTCCTACCACCCAGGGTCCAAAAATGTGAAGTCGGATGCTCTCTCCCGCCTATACAGTTCCTCTGCCACACCCTCGGTCTCCGAAACCATTCTCCCTACCTCATGCCTTGCAGCCACAGTGGGTTGGGGTATTGAGACCCTGGTTTACAAGGCAAAACGCTCCCAGCCTGGACCTGAAGGGGGCGTAGCTAACCGGCTATTTGTCCCTAACTCAGTCCGGTCCCAGGTCCTGGAATGGGCTCATTCCTCCAAGCTAACCTGTCATCCAGGTTCCCGCCGTACCTGAGCATTCCACCGACAATGTTTCTGGTGGCACACAATGGTTCCTGACGTCTCTGCCTTCGTCGCCCCATGCACGGTGTGCGCACAGAACAAGACTCCACGGCAATCTCCTTCTGGCCTTCTTCAGCCACTACGGGTCCCTCATCGTCCCTGGTCCCATATCTCTCTGTACTTTGTCACTGGGCTTCCCCCGTCTGATGGCAACACCGTCATTCTGACAGTAGTGGATCGGTTCTCTAAGGCCGCTCCTTTCATCCCTCTTCCCAAACTTCCCTCTGCCAAGGAAACGGCCCAGCTCATGGTGTAGCACGTCTTCCGGAACCATGGCCTCCCAGTGGATATGGTTTCCAACCGGGGTCCTCAATTCTCATCTTAGTTTTGGAAGGCATTCTGCACCCTTATTGGGGTGTCGGCCAGCCAATCTTCCAGATTCCATCCCCAATCGAACGGCCAGTCAGAGCGCGTTAACCCAGACCTGGAGACCACCCTAAGATGCCTGGTCTCAACCAATCCAACTACCTGGAGCAGTCAACTGGTCTGGGTGGAGTATGCCCAGAACACCCTTCCCTGTTCTGCCACGGGACTCTCCCCTTTTGAGTACTCCATGGGGTATCAGTCTCCTCTCTTCCCAGAACAAGAACTGGAAGTCAACGTACCCTTGACCCAGATGTTCGTCCGCCGTTGTCGACTTACCAGGAGAAGAGCTCGGGTAGCACTTCTCAAGACCAACTCCAGGTATCGTCAACAAGCGGACCGCCGCTGGACTCCCCGCTATCGCATTAGGCAGAGTGTATAGCTGTCTACACGGGACCTACCCCTTCGGGTAGTCTCGCAAACTGTTCCCCTGTATCATTGTTCCGTTTCCCATCTCTAGAGTCCTTAGTTCCACTGCTGTCTGTCTCTTGTTACCCTGTGCTCTCCGTATTCACCCTACTTTCCATGTATCTAAGATTTCGAAGATTTTACGGAGTTACAGTTCCTATAAGGAAATCAGTCAATTGAAATGAATAAATTAGGCACTAATCTATGGATTTCACATGACTAGGAATACAGACATTCAT
Source organism: Oncorhynchus clarkii lewisi (assembly GCF_045791955.1). Lineage (NCBI taxonomy): Eukaryota > Metazoa > Chordata > Actinopteri > Salmoniformes > Salmonidae > Oncorhynchus > Oncorhynchus clarkii. The sequence continues at coordinate 37,431,786 of NC_092157.1, read as the reverse complement.
CTGTTGATACCTTACAAATAAGGTAGGGGTGAGGATCAGAAAACCAGTCAGCATCTGGTGTGACCACCATTTGAAGAGCACACTTCTCCAGCGTACCAGTGGCCATCGGTGGTGAGCAGTTGCCCACTGAAGTCGGTTACAACGACGAACTGCCGTCAGGTCAACACCCTGGTGAGGATGATAAGAATGAGATGAGCTTCCCTGAGACAGTTTCTGACAGTTTGTGCAGAAATTCTTTGGTTGTGCAAGCCCACAGTTTCATCAGTTCTCAGAGTTGCTGGTTTCAGACAATCCCGCACTTTACACCTACTTATATGTATCTACCTCAAATAACTCATACCCCTGCTATAATGAACACGAGGGAGACAGAGAGCTGGTTTCAAGCACAGGGCGCAGCAGGTGTTTATTGCAAAGGACCACAGGAGGAGGCAGGTAGCTGGGTCCAGGGGCAGGCAGAAGGTCATTCACAGGGGGTCCCAAAGGGCAACAGTACAGGCAGGGAAAAGACTAGTAACTTAGTCCGGGAGATCAGGCAATAGGTAGATAACAGGAAATTCGAAATCCGGCTAAAGTACAGGCAGGGAATAGGAGAAAGGAGTCGTTAGTGAGGCAGGATTTAAAAAAATTATTTACATGAGTAAATCACGGGAAACCCAGCGCTCCGAAAGCTGTGTCACAAAACAAACAATCCCTCACAGTGATGGGGTCCACAGAACTGAACTAAATAGTGTGTGATAATGACATACAGGTATGTGAACAGGTGATTAGAATTGAGTTGATTGGGATCTGGAGAGTGAGCTGCGTTCAGGGGATCTATGTGTTTGAGAGTGTGAGCTGGAAAGTGGGCTGGAAAATGAGCAACGTTCAGGAGATCTACGTGTTTGAGGGTGTGAGTTGGAAGCAGACGTTACACCTGCACATCAACTCGGTACTGGTACCAAGTGTATATAGCCAAGTTATCGTTATTCATTATTTATTTATTCCTCTTATTATTATCTTTCTATTATAATTATCTCTGCATTGGAGGGAAAGGCCTGTAAGGAAGCATTTCATTGTTATTCTACACCTGTTGTTTATGAAGCATTTGATTTGATTTACAGCTAAAGACAAGATCAATTCACTACCCCTAGTACGCAAGATATGCTGATAAAAAAATGTATTGCCACCAAAACTTTATTAACATAAATCGGTCTCCCTTTCACATCTCTCCCAAAGATGATCTAATGCCTCAGCGAACTGATTCTGTCGGTGAATCTCAAACCATCCCATCGCCCCTGCCAAATCGCTCTGAGGGCCCTCTGTTCTCACATTTTGCCGACGAAACTCCAAGGGGGACTTCGAGAGAGTGGCGAGGGGAACAATAAACCCATCAGCGTCGGGAGACACTCCTGACTTTTAAATAATAAAACAAATATGAAATTCAAATGAACAAATTCCCCTGTAATTTTACAAGATATAAACCTCAATAACAGTTTAAACATTTAATTTTAACGTATTTCATATGTTACATGTGTCAAGTCTCAAAATCAGACACAAACAAATGCATGTGACATATAATTAGGCATGTCTCTCCATTCTTTTGTATGAAATTGCACAAGTCCAAACATATCACAGTGTATGTTGGGATAGCACTTTGCTCTGAAGCCTGCAGCCTTGCTGGGTCGGTCGACGTGGCTATCTGAGAGTCTAATTAGCCCTTAACCCTCGATAATTTTCACTCCCTCAGCTTTGGGACACTTGTGCAAGTGGCGGAGGCATTCGTGAACATGCAAATCAGGGGCAGAGTAGTGACAGGAAGGGGGTGATTTGTGATTCAGCCAGAGTGTGAATAGGGCTCCCCCTCTTGCCTCATGAATGACGTCATCACTGGTTAAAGAGACAGTGCGCTCTTTTATAAAATAAGCTACTTCAATGCAAATGTTGTTTATCAGTACAGTAAAATCTGTCCCAAATGGAAGGGAAACAGATTGTGATCTGTAGCCCCATGAAATGAGCCAAAACAAGCTCAACTCAATGCTTGCACATACTCCAATTGAATATGAATTCACCTGTACTGTGAATGAACTTAGGCTATATCTTGATTTAGCCAGTTTATCAATAGAGATTTATCATTCAAATAAATGATTACCATTATGTTGTTATGTAGTTATATTGGTAAAAACAAAATCAAATTGATTGTATGATTGTATAATTAATGAATACATGGCTGTCTGTGAAAAATGTTGACGTAAGAACATTCAAATATAATGATACTGAACTCAAAAGATGACCAACAATTGAACAGAGCAGTAGCTGAGTTTATCTGTCTGGATCAAGTGCCATTCTGTGACTTAAGCTAATACGCCTTATTTTTTTGCTGTGGTATTGTTTTGGTATTGAGTATAATGATAATCATGATAAGTTTTGTGATAATAAACCTGGTATCGATTTCAAAGTCAAAATTCTGGTATCGTGACAACACTATATTCCATTTATGAAAAAAAGTAGTGTCCTATTTAGGGAATAAGGTGCCATTTGGAATGTATTCAGAGAGTCCAGAGGCTAGCTAACTACCATTACAAAGACACAGTACAGAACCATGGTCACTTTAGCTCCGAACACTTCCTACACCCTCCACCCATCCTTCCATCCACCAGAAGAAATGTGAAGAGGGAGAGAGAGGTGGGTTAGCTTCTTGTGCTCCCAGACCGGATGAGAGAGGAGCAGAGATCAGTCAGGTGTCAGAGGCCTCTCCTGGCCCGGGTTGACAGAGTTTCCCCTCCCCTGATTCCTCCATCCCTCCTTCCCCGCCAGCCCTCCCTGCCACGGCTCTGAAAGTCTAAACCAGAGGGGAAGAGAGGGGCTCCTGACAGTGGAAATAGCAGACGCTTTAAAGCTCCAACCCTTTCACTGTGATCAAAGAGACCATGGCTACACAGAGCCTGAGCCAGCCCAGACACTGAGCAGAGAGAGAGGAGAGTGAGAAGGAAAGACAAGAAGGGAAAGGAGAGAGACAAAAGGGAGAGAGACAAGGAGGGAGAGGGAGAGAGACAAGAAGGGAGAGAGAGAGACAAGGAGGTTAGAGGGGGAGAGGCAAGGAGGGAAACGGAGAGAGACAAGAAGGGAGAGAGACAAGAAGGGAAACGGAGAGAGACAAGGAGAGAGACAAGAAGGGAGAGCGAGAGAGACAAGAAGGGAGGGAGACAAGGAGGGAGAGGGACAAGGAGGGAGAGGGAGAGAGGCAAGGAGGGAGACGGAGAGAGACAAGAAGGGAGAGAGACAAGAAGGGAGAGGGAGAGAGACAAGAAGGGAGAGGGACAAGGAGGGAGAGGGGGAGAGGCAAGGAGGGAGACGGAGAGAGACAAGAAGGGAGAGGGAGAGAGACAAGAAGGGAGAGAGACAAGGAGGGAGAGGGACAAGGAGGGAGAGGGGGAGAGGCAAGGAGGGAGACGGAGAGAAACAAGAAGGGAGAGAGACAAGAAGGGAGAGAGACAAGAAGGGAGAGGGAGAGAGACAAGAAGGGAGAGGGACAAGGAGGGAGAGTGGAGAGGCAAGGAGGGAGACGGAGAGAGACAAGAAGGGAGAGGGAGAGAGACAAAAAGGGAGAGAGACAAGGAGGGAGAGGGACAAGGAGGTAGAGACAGGGGGAGTGATGGGAGGGATAGTGAGAGAGAGAGGGGGGGTTAGAGACATGGGAGGGAGATACAGGGGGAAAGGGAGTGAGAGAGACAAGACACACACAAGGAATGAGAGAGAGCAGGACTCCATGAGCCTTCACTACTGAGAGAAAGTGTGTGTTTGTGGTCTGAATATAAAAGAGAAATCGCCAGAGAGTGCCTGTGTACGCACATATGGAAAGCAAAGGGAAACAGTTTTCTAGAGTATATGGTAACTTCTAGAAGGTCCTTTGGGAGCTACTGACAGCAATAAATCATAATCAGAAGTCAAGCCAGTAATAGCATTGTTCTGTGTGGCTACATGGTTTAAATAAAGCAGCAGTAGGTATTAGGAATTGTGCACATTTACAGTAAGAGTAACGTTTACAGTAAGAGTAACATTTACAGTAAGAGTAAAAGTAAAACCTGGTTTGAAATATATGTATTGGTTTATTGGCTTATGTAAGGAAGGGTTAATGTGTGGTTTAGACAATCTAATGATTTCAAAGACAAAGCAATATGATTTGAGTGTACTTGTAACTCTAAGGGACATCTATAAACACTAAATAAACCCTTATCCTACCATTAACCTTCATGTTGTGTTTGTCTCCTGCCACCGCAGTGAAGAAACCATCTGCCACACCCTGATCTGTTTCACCTGTCGTTGTGATCGTCTCCACCCCCTCCAGGTGTCGCCCATCTTCCCCGTTATCTCCTGTGTATTTATACCTGTGTTCTCTGTTTGTCTATTGCCAGTTTGTCTTGTTTGTCAAGTCAACCAGCGTTTTTGTGTTTCAGCTCCTGCTGTTTTCAGTCTCTCTTTTTCTCGCCCTCCTGGTTTTGACCCTTGCCGTTCTGACTCTGAGTACACCTGCCTGCCCCTGAGCCTGCCTGGCTTCCGGGACCATTGCCCCACCTCTGGTTTACTTATCCCTGCCTGCCTTGATCTATTGCCTTCCCCTGTTGGATTATTAAACCATTGTTAATTTGACGTTGTCTACATCTGGGTCTTAACTTCATACCTGATACCATCATCCTTTAGAACAGGGTTTTGGGGGGGGATTTTCATTTTTGGTCAAAAAAGATCACCAGGAATTCAGCTAAAAATAGAAATGTATTTCCACTCATAAAAAAAATAGAAAAATGTGATCATGTTTCAATGTAATCAAGGTATGAAATTATTGATATTATCCAATTTAACCTCTTTTTGGGTTTAGTTGTGGTCAATTTGCAGTGTACAAATTATTATATTTATGTTCCAGCCCCCCGACTATCCGCTCCGACCAAGATTGAGCCACGGCTGAATCTTGTTGCTTACCCCTGCTTTAGAATGTCTCTCAGACACCCCTACTGAACTTCCTCATTCCTGATGAGTTGGACCGTCTCCTCTCCACCATGCCTGAACAATAACCCTGCATGTGTGTACTTGTGTTTAGGGGCACCTATGGGGTTGCCAATCGTGCCGGGGTCTAACTATGTCCACCTGGCGCTAAGAAGGGGGGCTGGGAGTTCTGTGACCCCTTACATCAAAGGGTTGGCTGGGGGGGGGGGGGGGGGGGGGGGGGGTTCTATTCATGGTCACATCGACAAGGAGGAATCACTCTCTATGGTATAGATAGTTCTGGGCATGTGCAAGGATGTTCTATATACAGTGCCTTGCGAAAGTATTCGGCCCCCTTGAACTTTGCGACCTTTTGCCACATTTCAGGCTTCAAACATAAAGATATAAAACTGTATTTTTGTGTGAAGAATCAACAACAAGTGGGACCCATTCATGAAGTGGAACGACATTTATTGGATATTTTAAACTTTTTTAACAAATCAAAAACTGAACAATTGGGCGTGCAAAATTATTCAGCCCCCTTAAGTTAATACTTTGTAGCGCCACCTTTTGCTGTGATTACAGCTGTAAGTCGCTAGGGGTATGTCTCTATCAGTTTTGCACATCGAGAGACTGACATTTTTTCCCATTCCTCCTTGCAAAACAGCTCGAGCTCAGTGAGGTTGGATGGAGAGCATTTGTGAACAGCAGTTTTCAGTTCTTTCCACAGATTCTCGATTGGATTCAGGTCTGGACTTTGACTTGGCCATTCTAACACCTGGATATGTTTATTTTTGAACCATTCCATTGTAGATTTTGCTTTATGTTTTGGATCATTGTCTTGTTGGAAGACAAATCTCCGTCCCAGTCTCAGGTCTTTTGCAGACTCCATCAGCTTTTCTTCCAGAATGGTCCTGTATTTGGCTCCATCCATCTTCCCATCAATTTTAACCATCTTCCCTGTCCCTGCTGAAGAAAAGCAGGCCCAAACCATGATGCTGCCACCACCATGTTTGACAGTGGGGATGGTGTGTTCAGCTGTGTTGCTTTTACGCCAAACATAACGTTTTGCATTGTTGCCAAAAAGTTCAATTTTGGTTTCATCTGACCAGAGCACCTTCTTCCACATGTTTGGTGTGTCTCCCAGGTGGCTTGTGGCAAACTTTAAACGACACTTTTTATGGATATCTTTAAGAAATGGCTTTCTTCTTGCCACTCTTCCATAAAGGCCAGATTTGTGCAATATACGACTGATTGTTGTCCTATGGACAGAGTCTCCCACCTCAGCTGTAGATCTCTGCAGTTCATCCAGAGTGATCATGGGCCTCTTGGCTGCATCTCTGATCAGTCTTCTCCTTGTATGAGCTGAAAGTTTAGTGGGACGGCCAGGTCTTGGTAGATTTGCAGTGGTCTGATACTCCTTCCATTTCAATATTATCGCTTGCACAGTGCTCCTTGGGATGTTTAAAGCTTGGGAAATCTTTTTGTATCCAAATCCGGCTTTAAACTTCTTCACAACAGTATCTCGGACCTGCCTGGTGTGTTCCTTGTTCTTCATGATGCTCTCTGCGCTTTTTTTTTTTCAATTTAAAGTTTTATTAAGTTTTCTTGTTTTTCAATCAACCAACAGAACACATTCCACATTCACAGATGTGACAGGCTTTAAAAAAAATAAAAAAATAAAAAATAATAATACTTTTGAAAAAATAAAAATACAATTAAAATGAATGATAAAGTCAAATAAAAGCATTTATTTGTCTTAATCTATATATTTTCCTTGGTACATATATATATACATACATACATACATACACACATACGTACGTACATACATACGCACATATACATACACACACCTACGCACACGTACTCAAAAACTAAATTAAAATAAAAACACACACACAAAAAAAAAAAACAACACTTGCAGCAGCACTATCAAGGTTCTTATCAGCTATTTCAAGCCTTCGCTGAGACGACGGGCCAAGAATTCGTTTTTAGGTTTTACAGTACCTTACACAACATGTATCTGCGCATTTCCCTAGTCACCCCGTTCACTCTGTCCAGTTTGAAATATAGTTGAATAGTGGAGACCAGAGTCTATCAAACTTGGGCTGTCTCTTGTGGAGGTCATAAGTGAGCTTTTCAAGAGGAAGAAAGTCAACAATCTGGTCAATCCACATTTTAAATGTAGGAGGGGTATTAGAGGCCCACAATAGAAGAATACATTTCTTAGCAAAGTATGTAATAGTCATAAGCAAATTTTCTCTGTCAGGATCAAAACAAAGTCCTGCTGGGCATTAAGAAGATATATACACGGGGTCATATCAAACTGTACATCTAGTATTTTCTGTGCAGCAGTATGTACAGATTGCCAGAATCTGGCAATCTCCCTACAGCTCCAAAATACATGCATATAGGTTCCACTTTCAGAGGTACATATTTTACAGTTAGGAGACATATCTGTTTTCATTCTATGGAGTCTCAAAGGAGTATAATAAAATTTGTACAAAAATTTGTAATTAGATTCTTTCATTTTTACACTGGTAGAGGAGCAGTATACCCTGTCGCAAACCTCCGCCCATAACTCACTACTGATAGTTAGACCAAGGTCCTTTTCCCAGATTATTTTCAAAGGAGTAAAGGAGGAGCTTCCTTTCTCAGAAAGGAGTCTATAGATGTAAGATATTTTGCCTTTAATGGATTGTGCTGTGACAAGAAGGGTTTCAACTTCATTCAACTGAGTTCTAAACCTCCTCTTGGAGGTAAATGAGGAAATTACATGTCTAATTTGAAGATATTTAAAAAAATGGGATCTTGGCACATCGAATTCACTGCAGAGCTCTTGAAAGGATTTCAGTGTAGTGGTTTTCTGATGAAATAGGTCTGAAAAGGTCCTGATTCCTAGAGTATGCCAAAGATTAAAGTTGGCATCCCTCAGGGCTTTTGGCAAATCTGGGTTGCCTACTATAGGCGAGTGAGAACATATTTGGGAGGAAATGCCCAGGTATTTCTTACAGTCCCTCCACGCTAGTAGGGTGCTGTAAATCACAAAGGTTTTGGCTATGTTGCCCACTTCACTAAAGTTATTAATGAATATAATTGAGCTTAAGGGCAATGAACCACAGGATTGGGCTTCTATCTGAATCCACGTTGACTCTTGTCTGTTTGTGATCCATGTTAGCATGTTGCGGATTTGGGCAGACCAGTAGTACAGTTGAAGGGAGGGAAGGGCAAGACCACCTTTAGATTCAGGTTTTGATAAAGTGGAAAACTTGATCCTAGGTTTTTTATTGCCCCATATAAATTTGGTGATGCTTTGGTTAGTTGTTTTGAAGAAGGAAACTGGGAGATAGCATGGGAGCATCTGAAATAAGTAGTTTAGTCTAGGGAGGACGTTCATACGGATTACATTAATTCTTCCTACTAAGCTAATTGGGAGGGAGATCCAGGTTTGGAGATCGTTCTTGATTCGATCCAGGAGTGGAAGATAATTTTCCTTAAAAAGGCTATTCAGATCTGGTGTTTTGAAGATCCCGAGGTATTGAAACCCGTGTGTTTTCCATTGGAAAGGACAAAGTGTCTTCATAGAGCTGGTGAGTGTAATATTGAGAGGGCAGACAGTGGATTTGTTAAAATTAATCTTATAACCTGAAAACTTGCCATACTGAGCAATTGTGTCTAAAATGAGAGGGAGGGATTTCTCAGGGTTGGATATGTAGAGCAAGACATCATCCGCGTAAAGCGAAATCTTGTGCTGCAGGCCACCTGCAGACACACCCATAATACTTGGATTGCTCCTTATCAGCTCTGCCAGAGGCTCCGCCCCCAACAAGTAGAGCAGCGGGGACAGCGAGCACCCTTGTCTTGTGCCCCGTTCCAGAGGGAATCTGTCAGAGTTCAGTCCATTAGTAGTCACCATGGCATTTGGATGAGAGTATAGTGATTTGATCCATTTAATAAAATTTGGGCCCATATTGAACTTTTCTAAGACTGAAAACAGAAAGCTCCACTCCATCCTGTCAAACGCCTTCTCAGCATCCAGTGAAGCCAGCAGGACAGGGGTCTTTTGTGCGTTTACTTGATCAATAATATCAAAAAGACGGCGAATGTTATCAGAAGAGTATCTGTCTCTAATAAATCCAGTTTGGTCCGCTTTTATTATTTTGGGAAGAAGAGTGTTTAGTCTTTTGGCGAGCAATTTGGTAATTATTTTATAGTCGAAATCCAACAAGCTTATGGGCCGGAAGGACGAGCAGGATAGGGGGTCCTTGTCCTTTTTTAGCAACACTGTAATGCGAGCTGTGTGCATTGAGTCTGGGAGAACTCCGTTTTTGCAAAAATCCTCCAGCATTGGCATGAAGATAGGGCTGAGCTGGGGCCAAAAAGCTTTGTAGAACTCTCTGGGGAATCCATCTGGGCCTGGGGACTTATTAGGTGGCATGGAGGTAATTGCCTCCAGGATCTCCTCAGGAGTGAAGGGGGAGTTGAGATCTTCCTGGTCGGTCTCTGATAGTTTAGGTAGCGAGATTCCCTCTAGGAAAGAGTGGAGTTCTGCCTCTGTGTGTTTTCTCTCAGAGGTATATAGTTTGCAGTAAAAATCATGAAAAGTTAAATTGATCTTTTTTGGGTCATATGTGACCTCGTCCTCTGCTGTTCGGATAGCCATGATTGTACGCTCTGACTGCTCCTTTTTTAATTGGTAAGCAAGCAATCTACTGGGCCTATTGCTATACTCATGGTATTTCTGTTTAGTAAAGAAAACTTTTTTTTTTATCTCCCGAGTGTAGTCCAAATTCAGTTTGGCTTTGGCTGCTTTAAGATGACTCCAGGAGGTGCTGTCTAGGGATTGTTTATGTATTTTTTCACAGCATTCCAGCTCCCTCTCAAGATCTAGCCTGTGTGCTTCCATTGCTTTTTTCTTAGAGGAAGCATATGCAATTAGATGACCTCTTAGTGTGGCTTTAGCAGCGTCCCACATTGTGGCCGGAGAAACAGGAGAGTCTTTATTGTCTTGTGTGTAGTTGTCTATCCATGTAGTTACCAATGTATGGAACTCGTCATTTGATAGCATGGAGGTGTTGAATTTCCAGCTCTTTGACCTCGGGATGTTTTTGCAGAGGTCAAAGCAGAGGTGGACAAAGGCGTGATCTGAAAGTGCTATGGGTCCGATTGTGCATGTGGCTGAATTTATGAAACTCTTTGGGATAAAAATGTAATCTATACGGGAGTAGGTGTTATGGACATTAGAGTAGTATGTATAGTCCATAGATTAGCTATTATTCTCTCTCCAGATATCTATCAGTCCCATCTCTTTAGTAAGAGAGTTCAACATCTTTGCAGATCTAGGATTTGTGGTGGGGACTTGAGATGATTTGTCTAGGGTTGGGTTAAGGGTACAATTAAAATCTCCGGCCACCACGCCAAAGGAGACACAATGCTCATTGAACAGGGTTATCATTTTTGACATGAAGGCAGGAGTATCTGTGTTAGGGGCGTATATGTTTAATATAGTAATTGGTTGACCATATAGTGACCCAGTTATCAAAATAAATCTCCCCTCCGGATCAGATATGTTTTTGTCAATTATGAATGGAACATTTTTATGGATAAGTATGGCTGTGCCTCTACTGTTTGATTTGAAAGATGAGAAATACACCTGTCCCACCCAAGCTCTGCGGAGTTTGGCATGTTCAGCATCACAGAGGTGTGTCTCTTGTAATAGCGCAATGTCTGCATTTTCCTTTTTTAGAGCACATAGTATCTTTTTTCGTTTTATTGCATGCCCTAGACCATGGCAGTTCCATGTCAATAGATTTAAGGTACTAGTCATCGTCATCGAGCAGTAATCAAACTTTAGTGCAAGTCATCGCTGGGTAAAAGTGGATAGTAATTACAGCTGCGTTCACATAAAAGGAAAATAAATGGTGTACATAAAATAATAATCTCTGAACACCCCAGCCGAGTTCCCAAACAACTCGACACATCCCGTTGGATCTATTACCCCCCCGCTCAGTCTCAATTCTGTGTTCCGAATAAAACAAAAACCGGGAACAGTTAGCAACGCACAACGTCTCCTTCTCCCCACCAAAGAAATGCCTCATCCTCTCCACCCCGCATTGAGTAAATAACACAGTTGCCCTCGTCCAGACCCCAGTAAAAGAGGGGAGAAAAATAAAATCAATAGCCCAGCCTACATATGCCTCCCCCAAGGGACATAGGGAACCCCAGGTATTAATAGCAACAACAAAAAAACTGGGAAATAAAAGTAGGCTGAAACATTAGTAGGCCTAGGTTAGGCTATACAGTTAAAGGACAATAAATATAAATTGGACGGCTATAATGACATTTAGGGGGTGGATCTCTGGATATCGGCTATATGTCGTCTTACCTCCTTTAGTAATGGCATTAATCGCATTTAGTCATTGGTCTGTTTCTCATTGGCCAGGATTGTCTTTCAAAAAACGTTTTGCCTCTTCGGGAGTTTTGAAGTGTCGCAAGGCTCCCTGGTGAAGAATCCTGATCTCGTTTGGGTATTTGAATCCCCTGAAGATGCCTCGGTCAATGGAGTATTTCTTCACTTCGTCAAATTCTCGGCGCTTTCGGCGTATTCCAGCTGACAGGTCCTGGTGTAAAGCGAGTTTGGCGTTTCCCACTGTGATGGTGTTGTTTTTCGCTGCCTGTAGGACTCGTTCCTTGTCGGTGAATCTCAGGAAACGTATGGTGATTGGGCGCGCTGGTTGTCTGGCTGCTGGTGGGGGCCTCAGTGCTCGGTGAGCTCTCTCGAGTTCTATGGGCCTGTCGGTGGGCAAGTGGAGCCACTCGGGAAGTTTGTCTTGCAGGTAGCGGATCAGTGGCATGTTTCCCTCTTCTTTTTCGCCCAGATTGAATAGAACACAATTATTCCTTCGCCCCCTGTTTTCCAGGTCCTCTGTTTTCTCTTCCAGATGCTCGATTTTCTTTTTAGCATATGCTATTGTTTCCATGGCATCTGTCAATAAGTTTTCCATGGATAGGATTCGCCCCTCTGCCTCGTCCAGGCGCCCCGCGTTTATGGTTATCTTGTTGTTGATGTCAGGCAAAGCGTTTTCCAGGATTGTCACCTTGCCCCCTATCGCACTGAGCTGAGAATTAATGGCATCTAATTTAGTGTTTAGTTCTGTACGTTGGGATCTCAACTCAGAAAGGATGTCTTCGACAGAGTGCGAGGTTGGCATTCGTTGTGCCTCGTGGGGGAGCGGGTTCTCTTGCTCCTGGCTAATGGCGCTAGTTTTTTCTGAAGCTAGCTTCTTCTTGGAGGCTTTTTCCGTCGCTAATACTCGGGTCCGGGTAAAAATGTCACCCGTAGTGTCGCCTTTTGTAGTCGCCATGACTTTTTCTTGCTTAAGCTAAATTTATGTGAACTTGGAGTGGAGGTAAGATTAGGAATTGGAAACTACTTGTGCGGAGCTCTTAGTTCATGCGGCCATCTCGTTCAAGGGTCACGTGATTCCCTCCTCTCTGCGCTTTTAACGGACCTCTGAGACTATCACAGTGCAGGTGCATTTATACAGAGACTTGATTACATACAGGTGGATTGTATTTATCATCATTAGTCATTTAGGTCAACATTGGATCATTCAGAGATCCTCACTGAACTTCTGGAGAGAGTTTGCTGCACTGAAAGTAAAGGGGCTGAATAATTTTGCACGCCCAATTTTTCAGTTTTTTATTTGTTAAAAAAGTTTGAAATATCCTATAAATGTCGTTCCACTTCATGATTGTGTCCCACTTGTTGTTGATTCTTCACAAAAAAATACAGTTTTATATCTTTATGTTTGAAGCCTGAAATGTGGCAAAAGGTCGCAAAGTTCAAGGGGGCCGAATACTTTCGCAAGGCACTGTATTTTACACGCTACTGTTGTCTATCACTGGACACAGGAAGCTGTGTGGAGATGAGGGGGAGCGCTCGATATCTCTCTCTCACAAGCAGACACACACACACACACACACATCGTTGTCTTGCTAGGAGAATGCACATCTCAGCAGGCACGTACGATACTCTATGCTATGATGAAGATAACAGGTGTTGTTCAACAGGAGGCAATGAGTGTGACAGGCTCAAGTCATAACAACCGGGCCCAGGTGTCAGACACACACACGCACATACACTCAAAGAAAAATGCACGCACGCAAACACACACAAGTAAACACACTCCTGTGAACACGGCGCTCCGACAATGTGAAGTCACAAACCTGTGAGAGCAGTGTCAGTGAGATGAACAACCCATGGGTCATACTCAGTGTTTCACATTTCACTGGATATACAATGAGTGTACAAAGCATTAAGAACACGTAATCATTAGGGAGGAGATGCAAACCCAACGTTAGATCAGTGTCTACATACTTACTGTACTGTGTGACCTTGGAAATTACCATGGAGTAAAATGGCAGGCAAGGTCAACTTGTAGTACCACACACTTTTCAGCTGTCTTTAAAAGCCCCTATAGCACTGTTCCAAATTATGGCAAAACACTATTACCATGAATGAGTGTATGAGCCTTTTTAAAGAAACATTTATGTTTCAGCTTGATTCTCTGCAGGCTTTTCACAGGCTGTTTGGAAAACCATTTCCAGACCGTAATTAAACTTAATTTCAGCCATCGAGATAAGGATGTCTACCGAAGTAAATCAACAAAGTGTTCACAAAAAAAATGAAACATGAAAGTGAAATCATACAAAATGAGCCTGCCTTTTTTCATGTAATTTCAAGTGGGCTTGGAAGTTCAGGCAACAAACATGAGACCAATGTCCATTTTTATGCTCCTCTTTCGTACTTTACGGTTCATTGCAGTTCGATAAATGTGCTCCAAGTAACACCGAAGTATCCACTCTCTTTCATTTCACTTTTCCAAAAAGTCACACTAGGTTGCTCTCGTTCAAAGTGAGAGTCAACAGTAAATACAGGTGGACTTAACCTTTTTCACAGGGTTTGTTTGAGTTCCTCTGGCATGCCCCAGGCTACAGAGAGGAGAATAGGGGACTCCTGGGTGTTGAAAGAAAACAGCTTCAGAAAGAGGAGAGCAAGTACACCTATCGCCAGCACATCCTCTCAGAGAATGTCTCCATAGCCCCTGTGTGTTACAAACGCACGTACGCAGCACACACACACACACACACACACACACACACACACACACACACACACACACACACAGTGCCTTACACAGTGACAGAGACTGACACCTGCAGACAAATAGTGTCAGGTATCCTCTACGCCCCATAGCCTCACTAACCCTTCTAGCCTGTAATGAGTTGTGGTGTTGGGGTTGGAGCCAGTCGGTCGGGGAGTGTGTGTGTATGTGCATGCGTGTGTATGTGTATATCCCATCCTAAGTGAGAGAGGAGAGGGGATCCAGAGGTGAACGTAGCCCAGGGCTGATAGGGCAGCGGCGTATCAGTGTACTGGCTAGAGAGAGAGCCCCGTGAACCACCTCAATTCACTCTGTCACAGTGGGCCTCATGAAATGAACCACTGCACAGACGGACTCAAGCAAATCACAAACAAAACACACAGCGACCAAGAAGGAGAGTCCCGCTGCTGGAGAGGGCTAATCCTTCAGACAGAAAGCGAGAGAAAGAGAGGACAGGGAGATAGAGAAAAGAGGAAAAAGAAAGAGGATTTATCAGGTTAAAGGCTGAGTGCAGTCAAAAACGTGAAATTCTCTGTGTTTTACATACAGTGCCTTCAGAAAGTAGTCAAACCTCTGGACTTTTCCCACGTTTTGTTGTGTTAAAGCCTGAATTCAAAATGTATTAAATTTAAAGTGTAATATATATATTTTTTTGAATTAAAAATGAGAAGCTGAAATGTCTTGAGTCAATAAGTATTAAAACATGATCAAAATAATTATGTAACAAGACACATAATAAGTTGAATGGACTCATTCTGTGTGCAATAATAGTGTTTAACATGATTTTTGAATAACTGCCTCATCTCTGTACCCCACACATACAATTATCTGTACGGTCGCTCAGTCAAGCAGTGAATTTCAAACACAGATTCAACCACAAAGACCAGGGAGGATTTCCATTGCCTCACAAAGAAGGGCAACTATTGGTAGATGGGTAAAAAAAAAAGCAGATCTTGAATATCCCTTTGAGCGTGGTGAATTTATTACTTACACTTTGGATGGTGGATCAATACACCCACTCACCACAAATATACAGGCGTCCTTCCTAACTCAGTTGCCGACGAGAAAGGAAACTGCTCAGGGATTTCACCACGAGGCCAACGGTGACTTTAAAACAGTTACATCGTTTAATGGCTGATAAGAGAAAACTGAGGATGGAGCAACAACATTGTAGTTACTCCACAATACTAACCTAATAGAGTGAAAATAAAAGAGGCTTGTACAGAATAAAAATATTCAAAAACATGAACTTTTTGTCCTGAATGCAAAGTGTTATGTTTGGGGCAAATCCAATACAACACATTACTGAGTACCAGTTTCCATATTTTCAAGCATAGTGGTGGCTGCATGTTTATGGGTACGCTTGAAATCGATTGTTAAGGACTGAAAAGTTTTCCAGAAAGACAATAACCTAAAACACAATACCAAATATACACTAGAGTTGGTTACCAAGAAGACAGTGAATGATCCTGAGTGACCGAGTTACAGTTTTGACTTAAATCGGCTTGAAAATCTATAGCAAGACTTGAAAATGTTGGTCTAGCAATGATCAACAACCTATATGACAGAGTTTGAAGAATTTTGAAAATCCACGTGTGAAGCTCTTAGACTTACCCAGAAAGACTCGCTGCCAAAGATGATTCTACGATGTATTGACTCAGAGGTGTGAATACTTATGTAAATGAGATCTTTCTGTACTTAATTTTCAATACATTTTCTACATTTTCTAAAAACATGTTTTCACTTTGTCATTATGGGGCATTATTGTGTGTAGATGGGTGAGAAAATATATTTAATCTATTTTGAATTCAGGCTGTAACACAACAAAATGTGAAATAAGTCAAGAGGTATGAATACTTTCTGAAGGCACTGTATATTTCCACACTACGAGGTTGGAATAATACTGTGAAATTGTGAAAATTATGATAATGCCCTTTTAGTGTAAGAGCTGTTTGAAAAGACCGCCTGAAATTTCAGAACGTTTTGGTGGGATGAGTTTTGGCCTGCCTGGTGACATCACCGGTGACATCATCAGTGACATCAACAGGCAGTACATTAGTTAATTGACCAATAAGAAAGAGAGTTCCAAACCTCTCTGCCAATAACAGCTACATTTCAGTTTTCCCTTCCCACTCAGACCACTCCCAGACAGTCTTAGCAAATTTCTTGCTTGAGAAATTGCTCTTTGCTAAGAAGCTATTTTTGTTGCCTTTTGACTATTTTCATTGAAATCAATCACAGTAAGGTACTTAATTGTTACCCATAAATGATTTGATATTGAGATTTAAAAAAAATGTCTGCATTGGACCTTTAGAAAAACATAATTGTCCTCTTCAAGCACTGAAAAAAGAAATCCATCAAATGTTTTCTAATATATACTCCTGTTAGGGGAGAAAGAGAGAGGGGGAAGGAAAAGAAAGCAAAGACCGGGGCAGGTGGGAAAGTCAACACACACAGCCTACTTTATTCTTACCATTTCATCCATCTTGCTGGAGTTGTACTAATAAAATGTCAAGTGGAGTTGCCTGATATTTAATCATGAACGGGCTGAGCTGCATAGTGGTACCCAGCCCCAGCACCACCGACCCCGCAGCTCTGGTCCCAGCCCAGGCCACAGCCCCGGCCCTTGACCTTATCAGGGTCTATGTTGGTTAAGTACAGGGGCGGCGGAGGATTCCTGAGCCTCATCAGGAAGAAAGACGTTTCACACACATACACAATCTCACCCACTACAGTAAGGCGCACACATCACTAACATCAAAAGGTTCTCTATAAATGATATATTGTCTTCAGAGTGGTTTGGTGCATTAAATATAGTTATTAGAGTATGACATAGATAGAGATAAGAGAAAGTGTTCCACCGGGATGCTGGCCATGACTGTGCTTCCCACAGTTGTGTCAAGTTTGTTAGATGTCCTTTGGGTAGTGGACCATTCTTGATACACACAGGAAACTGTTAAGAGTGAAAAACCCAGCAGTGTTGCGGTTCTTGACACAAACCGGTGCGCCTGGCACATACTGCCATGCCCCGTTCAAAGGCACCCCATTTAAATATGTTGTCTTGCCCATTCAACCTCTGAATGGCACACGTACACAATCCATGTCTCAATTGTCTCAAGGCTTAAAAATCCTTCTTTAACCTGTCTCCTCCCCTTCATCTACACTGTGACATCAATAAGGGATCATAGCTTTCACCTGGATTCATCTGATCAGTCTATGTCATGGAAAGAGCAGGTGGTTCTTAATGTTTTGTATACTCACTGTATATCCAAATTTGGCTGAACTTTCCAGTCTTCCAGTCCAATTTAATTCAACTTGCATCTCTCATTTATTAAAAAGCAATCTCTTTTGGACACACAAAATGCAACCTACTGACAAATACACACAGACAGAGCAGCACCAAATGCTAGTTGCATTCCTTTTAACAGTTCCGGCACCCCGCAGCTGTGTGCAGGACTGTGCCGCTCCCGCTGGATGATGCGTGCAGAGAGATACTTGACACGCTGACCCCTCTTCTGAGAGAGTGAGGTATCATGGAAGTTGAAGACAGCAGAGATGGGCTCTGTCTGTTGCTCATTCCAAACAGTTAAGGTCCAAACCACAGTGTGAGAGATGAAAACATTCTTCTCACACATGAATAATGGACTTCAGATTTGATTGGATAAGAGATAACACGGTGCTCAAAGAATAGAGTAGCCGTATGTGAGTGTGATTAATATCCTTAGTGAAGGAGGTGAAGGAAGAAGAAGAATTACAAAATGCCACGATAGCTCATAAGAGAGAATGAGAATGTATAAAGGGCAAAACAAGGAGGAGTGAAAAGGAGAGAAGGAGAGGTAGAGTCAGTGGAGGAGAGGAGGTAATGATCTCATTTCCTTCACCGTTAAAGCTGTCAATGGCCTTCAGAACAGTTTAACAAATGTTAAACAAATGTTTTTTTTAAATCGACAACATGTGGTAATATTATACATGGTTACCTTTATGTTTCCCCCCATTTACTTAAAGCTTGACGAGGGGAGAGATGGAGGGAGTGGACAGAGGGGGAAAATAAAGTATTTCTAGCAAAAAGCAGGCAGAATTTACGACCCTGTTCCCTAGATCTCGTTACTTGCTGTAACTGGCCCCCAGAGTGAATTCCCAGGGCCCCGAGCCCAAATCAGAATAATGGAAAGTCAACATTTTCTACACTTTCTTCTGACGGCCCACCGGGATGGTTCTGCCTGCCTCCACAAAGCAAGGGTCTGAGTCCCAACACTGACTACATACTGCACTCTCTCTTCAATCACATTATTTTGACTCACTTTAAAGTGGCAATCTGTACATATTTTTTTGCACTTTTAAATGAATTAAATATGCCCCTATTGCCATGAATTCTGATTAGAATCCCAGACTGCCCCTTTAACCTAACAACAATTATTAACTAAATAGTAGGTTAGTATGCCGACAGACATGATATAATTATATTTGTTGTGTTTTCTCGAATGCAGAACTATGTATAGCAATATCTATTTTCCAGTTTTCTTTTTACAAATGCATTGTACTATATATATATTTTTTTTAAATGAAAATAATATTCTAAGATGAAAAAAACATCAAGAAACAAACACACACATGAACCTCTAGGCCAGTAGGAAGGTGGGAGGGGCCTTTACAAAGCCAATTAAGCGAAGGCACTGATGTGACAGCTGGCCCCTCCCACAAACCCATTACCCCTTTAAATCAACAGACAGGCCTCTGGGAATGCATTCATAAAGCATCTCAAAGTAGAAGTGCAGTTTAGGATCAGGTCCTCCCTGTCCATATAACCATATTCCTTATGATCTAAAAGGCAGAACTGATCCTAGATCAGCACACCTACTCTGAGAGGTTTATTAATGAATACGGGCCCTGGAATTCTGGGATATACTGAGGTCTTGCTTATCAACAGCATTACCATAATCAATATTTAATATTAAAGTCAATTAGCCAACATTTGTAATGTCAATAATGTTGGTAAATGCAATTTAAAATTTTAAAACAGAGGGCCTGTAAAAGGTTTAGAGCATTTATATAAAACACTGTGATAATGGTGACTTGGGAATAATTTAAATGTCAATTTAAATCATAATAATGAATCACTTTCATCATTGACATTTATTTTATAGCATATAAACGGTTCATACACTTAGGTTATACAGTTACAATTGTATCTGCATTTTATTTTCTGAATCTTTATTTGGAAGACAAATCTAAACATGAAAAGCATTACTCAACAAACCCTTCTAAATATTTGAAATGATGAGTGAGGTAATGACATGGCTGTCGAATCTTCCCATTATGGGATTGACAGTTGAGCACAAGGCTTTGTTAACCTTAGGCAGATTGAACACACACACACACACACTCACACAGGCCCGCACGCACACACGCGCATACACGCACACACACATACACACAGTGACAGGCTGACTGACACACACAGCTAGCTGTTAGCACCTGTCTGTTATCTCCTCTCCTCCAGACTTTCTATTCCATTGTGCAACATGGGCGAGCTACAAATTGAGATCTCAAATATAAACAGGAGAGCAATAGATTTCTGTACAGTTACATGTGGAAATTCAAAAGGCCACTAGTAGATAGATAGATATTATTCTTATAGTCAAATAAATAATTTGCTGTAATAGTCTTAAATGAATTAAACCTACAAAAGATCAAAGGGAATATACGGCGAAATGACTGACTGGGTTATTCATTTGACCCATATTGTTACTACTCAATAAAAATGTGAATCACCCGTGCCACATTCTCATTTCTTTTGGTACATTTACAAATGAATGAAAGGGGCATTTCAACAGCTGTTGAGCTGGGTTGAAACAAACATATATGACATCAAATCAAATCTAACAACAATGTTGTACACAGTACAACCTACTATTGCAATTAAAATGATTATGTAGCTGTGAGTTTAGTGTGAATAAATACCCTTGATTCTTAAAACACAGTTTCAGCAGCAACATACATGTAATAACCAGCAGAAATGTACAAAAAAAGATGTATTCCATATGCCCTAAAAAAACAAATGTAAAATTGTCCACAATGTACGTGTAATAACCATAGTAATAGAATCACTAAAATATATTTATATGGTAGTAACAGCAGCTCTTAAGTAGAATTTAGCAACATGTCTAAACAGGTTTCCTTGGGTACTCAACTGTAAACCAGAGCAGGGCTTGTCACATGTCTACTCAACCAAAGACTTTATTTTTTCTAAACCTGCAGTATCCATCAACCACAAAATGCACAAGTGCCTTGAAAATATCCCGCTTCATCGCACAGTCATTGGGGGGAAAAAAGAAGACACCATCCATTTAGGTTTTCAAACCTGGTGTATTACAACAAAAATTATATAACTTCAAACTGCCCACAATTATGCTTATAGGCATTTATCTCATTTTCTCTCTAGATCCTGAAATTGCTTGAGAAAAAAAAAAAGAGGGAGAGATACTTTACCCCCGCCTCTCCCGCCCATTTCACAGAGTGGCGCGCAACTTTCTTTTTCTTCCCTTTTTTTTCTCCAGTGAAAATTGAAGGGGCTTTATGTCAAAGAAGGCTAAAGCCAGCCACTCCATATCAAGCAACGCAGTGTGAAAATTACTGTGGCCATGATAAGACTGCCAGATAGAGTGGGAGAGGAGAGAGAGGAGGGGGGGGGGAAACGAAAAGGAAGTGACTCTACTCAATTATACTGCAAAATTGGTATGACTGAAAATGTTTCATTCAGGTGACTGATAGTATCGGTGAAACAGCAATGCAGATAAAGGGGACTTTTGTCAAGAATAAACACCATTAATCACGAAGCCAGTTACCGCGTGACTGCCTGTCCAACGAATACAGCCTGACGCCACAGAGAAAGTATTTTTAAAAAGAAGGGAGGAGGAGGGGAGGGGTGGATGGGGGGAACCTGGTGACTTCACCAAAAGGAGGGTGACCTACGAATTCGCAGGGAACGGGGGATAAGGGGGAAAAAAGGGAGGGAGATGAGAAAAGTGGCTTGCTCTCCTCCTTCTCATTACTGACAGAAGCCACATAGAGATCATCTAGAGATGATAAAGAAATTAGCATTGGAATTTAATAGAATTTAGAGTCCCATTTTATATTTATTACAATTTATAAAGGTTTAATATTACCATCATTCTTTTAGGGTAAAGGAATAAATATAGGCTTATACTAAACAGGTTCATTTATAGGGAATTTACAAATGGTTTAGAGAGATTTATGAACACATTAATAAACGTATACTCAATAAACAGAAAATGAAAACTGCTAATGTTTGCAAATGTTGAATGAATGAATACAAATGATAAAACAGCTTTACATACAGTAAGAAAGGGTGAAACATCAGCCCAAAATAAATAAAACCCTCAACACATGAAAAGGAAAATCCAAAGGAAAGCTTAAACATGTCTCCATACATTTACAGTATTTTCCTGCAGCTCTTTATGAAAGCTGTTACACTATGCCTTTTGTCATTCTTTTGTCATGAAGTAAGTGTGTGTGTGTGTGTGTGTGTGTGTGTGTGTGTGTGTGTGTGTGTGTGTGTGTGTGTGTGTGTGTGTGTGTGTGTGTGCAATTCCAGGCGTCTTACCATCTGAAGTAGATGAGAAATCTGGAGGGAGGTGTGGAGATAAGACTGTGGTCTTTATGCTAAGCAGCGCGCCGCTACTCAATGTCCACATTTGGCTCTCTGACAACAGTTTATGTAAATAACCAAACAAAATGGCGTACACCTAAAGAACACACTCTACTCTCAGCCAAAAGGACACAGAGTGAGAAAGAGAGAGAGAGAGAGAGAGAGAGAGAGAGAGAGAAGAGAGAGAGAGAGAGAGAGAAAGAGAGAGAGAGAGAGAGAGAGAGAGAGAGAAAGAGAGAGAGAGAGAGAGAGAGAGAGAGAGAGAGAGAGAGAGAGAGAGAGAAAGAGAGAAAGAGAGAGAGAGAGAGCACAAAAATTCATATGTTCAAAAAGGTTTCAGTATGTTGTTACTAAGATGGAATGATCATTCTCATAATTGCATGAAAATAAATTACACTCTTTTTTGGGCAGTTAACTATGGTTTCACTGCAGCCGACAACAGAGTGCTGATGTTGTGTTGAAATGAATGGGACCTGCTGCTTTTCCCCCTGGTAGCCTCACAGAATACCTTACAGTCCGTTTGGGGACCACAGCTGTACAAATACACTTCTGAATGCTATAACACCACAGACAGGACGCAGCATACCTTTACAGGCCCAACACACACACACACACACACACAGGCGCACATACGCACAGACACACCTTCACCCCCTTCCAGAGTCAGAATCCACGTGTCTATTCACCACTTACACAGAACATTGTGCCAAATCAGTATGTTTTCCTTTTCCATTATCATCTTTACATTGTGACTTTGACATCATTACTACGACACAAATAATGTCATAGAGAATCCTCAGGAGACTTTACAAACAAGTGGCAGAACTAAACGGTAACATGACAAATCGCACACGTTATCTGAGTGGGATACGAATCTGTGGAGATACAGTACCTACGTTTAAACATTCCATTGTGTATTGTACTCAGGAGTAGATCATTCAAGCTAATTCTTAAGCAAATGCCTGCAGTGTCTTCGACAAGTCTTCAGACCCTGTGATTTTTGCACATTTTCTTAGGTTTCAGCCTTATTCCAAAATTGCTGACCAGCTATTTTCAGGTCTCTTTAGAGATGTTCGATCGGGATCAGGCCCGGGCTCTGGCCACTCAAGGACATTCAGAGACTTCTTGCGTTGTCTTGGCTGTGTGCTTATAGTCGTTTTCCTGTTGGAAGGTGAACCTTGTCCTAAGTCTGAGGTCCTGAGCTCTCTGGAGTAGGTTTTCATCAAGGATCTCTCTGTACTTTGCTCCGTTCACCGTAGGGATGGTGCAATGTTTCCATGACGCTTAGCATTCAGGCCAAATAGTTAAATCTTAGTTTCAGATAATCTTGTTTCTCATGGTCTGAGAGCCCTTTAGGTGCCTTTTGGCAAACTCCAAGCAGGCTGTCATGTGCCTTTTACTGAGGAGTGGCTTCCGTCTGGTCACTCTACCACAAATGCCCGATTGGTGGAGTGCTGCAGAGATGGTTGTCCTTCTGGAAGGTTCTCCCATCTCCACAGAGGAACTCTAGAGCTCTGTCAGAGTGACCATCGGGTTCTTGGTCACCTCCCTGACCAAGGCCCTTCTCCCCCGATTGCTCAGTTTTGGAGTCTTGGAGGTTCCAAACTTGGGGACCTTTAATGTTGCAGACATTTTTTGGTACCCTTCTCCATATCTGTGCCTCGACACAATCCTGTCTTGGAGCTCTAAGGTTTTTGCTCTTACATGCACTGTCAACTATGGGACCTAATATAGACAGGTGTGTGCCTTTCCAAATCATGTCCAATCAATTGAATTTACCACAGGTGGACTCCAATTAAGTTGTGGAAATACCTCAAGGATGATCAATAGAAACAGGATGTAACAGAGCTTAATTTCGAGTCTCATATCAAAGGGTCTGAATGCTTATGTAAATAAGGTATTTCTGTTTATTTTTCATTTTAAAAATTCAAACGTAAAACTTGTTTTCGCTTTTTCATTATGAGGTATTGTGTGTAGACTGCTGAGGATTTTATTTATTTAATACATTTTAGAATAAGGCTGTAATGTAACAAAATATGGAAAAAGTTCAGGGGTCTGAATACTTTCCGAAGGCAACGACCGTGACTACGCAAACAGTTGCAAGTCAATTACTTATCCCCTAAGAGTGTTTTGTTGTTTCAGTGGCCACATTCAAGCATAAGGGCCTCTAACTCGCGAGTAAACTCCCATGCAGATAATTTACTTGTAGTCAAATACTTCTGTTTGTTCTCGGCCCGTCTCCGGGTGACCGAGACCAGGCACTGTGCCACAAGAGAGGGCCTTTTGTTTCCACCGGTAGTCGTCAGTCGGCCAATAATGTCCCCTATGAAAGGCCCCAGCATACCCCACAAAGCCCCACAGCCCCCCAGTTCCCGATGAATCTAGGCCACCACACAATGAGGACGACGGTAGGGACGAGAGCTTCCATGGAGTCTGCTCTTCACTGATTCATGTGTTTATTTAAGAAGGAAGTGAGGAAGCATACTCTCAAGAGGAGGAAAAGGTCAGCATTTTCTTGGTCAGAGACACTGAGGTAGTGGGGAAGAGGGCTGTTGATCCTAGATCAGCTGCACTGAGGTCCTATTCTATAGTCATTAAAAAGTGGTTGGTCAGAGCTCTATATGCCGAGGGTATTGATAAAAGACTCCACAGTTTCCCATTTTAGACATGTAGGACATAGACATAGACATCCTCTATTATGTGGAAATGGATAACTTCCATTTCCACACAGAAACAGTACAGCATCAATGCATCCACACAAGGAAGGCAACCCCTGACCCTATCTTTAATATTGAATGGCACACGGGTGCCTTCCCATGCAATAATTCATAAACTAAACGATTATCCAAGCTTCTGCCTGTAATTGCACTCTTCCCTGCCTAATAGGGGTGGCGTGCAGCAGGAGAGTGAGAGAGCGAGAGAGAGTGGAAAAACAAAGGACAGTTAATTTGTGATTTCCTCCGCTCATTTGAAGGCAAATTAAGTGTCAAGCAGCTAATACAGAGCATATTTCATTTTATGAGCTTTTAATTTAATTCCGTCGGTCTCATATATCGCCGGATGCCTTTAGCTTAGCGCCTTCGCTAACGCTCCGTCCTTCCTCCCTCTTCTGCGGCGCCGGGACATAAATAAACATGTTTCAATTAGACCTGTCACAATAATAGGACAGGATTCTGTTCATTTGCAACGTTGGTTGGACGGCAGAATGTATCATGAGAATATGAAGCGGCTGCGTGTTTTTATACCGGACCAAGTCCTAGCATTAGCGCTGCTAGCGTTAGCGTGACGGCTAGCATTTCGAAGCTGGATTGATTGTACCGCCGCGGGGCCAGACCCACTGTAATTACCCGCTGTAATGAAACCTCTGTATGGGGAAGTAATGCCAATAATACTCTACTGTGTACTTAACCATATCTTTAAGAGGGCTAATAACAATTAATTCTGCTCACTAAGGAGAGCTTGTCTTAAAACAATTCTATATTTCTGTCTGAACCCCCCCCCCCCCCCACTTGTCCCCTGCAGGGCCATGCATGTTCTCTCTGTGTGCAGGGCCATGATGGCATTGTTGGGGGTGACTGGATCAAAATGCTCCTTCGTAAGGAATTCCAAAACACTATCCAATGAGACCAAATTGCCAGATGAAATTGTTCCCAAGCAATACTGAGTTTATGTTTACAGTCCAAATCTGAACCAAGGAACTACAGTAGCCTACATAACTCGGTAATCTGTCGATTAGACTGTACAAACCCTAAACAGTAACACCATGTAACACTGTTTCCTACTCTGAAAAGCAGCAAGAGTATTGGCATTGAGAGCAGAGGGTTTAGAGCCTGTAAGTAAGCATTTCACTGTAAGGTCTACCTGTAAGGTCTACCTGTTGTATTCGGCGCACGTGACAAATAAACTTTGATTTGAGATCTGAAAGGAACACGTGTAACTCGATAATGTGTGTACTAGTACCCAAGTCAATTTGAATAAGATCATCCACTAAATTGCCTTGTAATAATGAAAAATGGGGCCTTTCAGCGTGGCGTGTCATATTAAGCAGCAATACAAGTGGATAAACAGCCCATAAGTACGGCAACGACTCACGGCCACGCCTCCCCTGACAGGCTGAGCAAACGAAGCGCGCCAGCCAGATAACTCTTATCCGGACAGAGATCGAGTGACTGAACACGTTCGTTCTGCGCAACTTCTCTTACCCCTTTATTTAATTCAGTGGGTTCCATGTCTCCCCCTTCCCCCTAACCTGTGCTCCAGATCTCTCCAAAGCGCCTCTGACTGATAACAAACACGGCTGTTTGTTTGAGCCGTATTGGCGGCACATGTTCTCTGCAGAAGCTAAATGCTCAATTATATTTGCCATTTTGTTTGCTTTGACACGGGGCATCAATCACTAACCCTTTTTTTTATTTCCTTGCCTCTCCCTCTCTCCTCTGAGACGAGGGGGGGGGGGAGACATAAAAAATGCATAATGCTTAGTGGCACATCAGCAAGGGAGAGATATGACTCCTGAGGATGGGGGGGTTGATAATGAAGAAGAATTTCAAACATAATGTGGCCCAAGTAGCTGCCCCATCCAATTTGTCCCAGTCGCGCACTGATCGCTTCCTTGCTGTCTCTGGGTGAGAAATTAGTGATGCAAGGGCGACAGAGCATCCACTACCAGCACTCACTGTTCAGGCAGAACAGAGAGCAAAAGCGGTGGAGTGAAAGAGAGAGAAAGAATGGAGAGAGTGAAAGACAGTTAGAATGAGAGGGATTCTAATATGTGTGTTATTTGTGTGTGTGTGTGGGTGGGGGGAGTGCATACATGGTACAGTGCATATGTCAGAAGAGATGTGTGTGTGTGTGTGTCAGTGAAGGTGTGTGTGTCAGTTGAGATGTGTGTGTCAGTGAAGGTATGTCAGGTTGGGAGTTGACAAGACTTGATCACTGTGCTTATGAGAATAACATGCTCAGAGGCCCTAGTTTCCATGTTTCTGGCACATGTTAATTTGCGTGTCTCTGACATGTGGATCATGTTACTCCCAGACAGGGCCATGACCTTTGATCTGGAGAGCAGGGGAGCACAGAGCACCTCTGAGGAGGATGCAACATGCCTTGGGGTGTTGGAAACAGGAGCATCTTATTAATATTGCCATTAACACTACTGGGGGTTCTTGCTGATACCAATGATGTGATACTGATATCCAAATCACTTCCCATTAGTCCCACTGGTAGAATTGTACTAATTCCTTTGCATTATTTTATGTAAAGAAGAAGTGGATGTGTACGGGGATGGGGGGGTTGTGTGTGTGTGTGTACAGTCTGTGACACTCACACGTGTAGAGGGGGAACGGGGGACGGCTCGTAGATGTAGCGACCCTGGGCATGTCTGTCGTCGATGGGCACCGGTGGATGGAAAGCAGGGAAAAACTGCGGCGGTGCTACATGGGGATAAAGAGAACGAGAAAAGAGAAAGAGAGAGAGAAAAATGTTAGAGATGACACTGCTACAGACAATCAGACTTAAAGCCAATAACATTTATTTTATAAAGCCCTTTTTACGCCAGAAGATGTGACAAAGCACATATCTCTTTGCATGCCATTGAATCATGGTTGCATGTGTTGACTCAATGTGTTTTTGAGGGAATTATTAAGTAATGTTCCTCTTCCGCCAGTCTCAGGACAGAGTAATGGAAAGCAGTGGTTGATAGCCATCTTTCAGGAGGCCCTGCCCAAATGAGACCTCGTTAAAATAACTGAACTAAAAAGCCTCACTGCCTTAGAATGTTCACTAAGAAAGTGCACTTAAAACATCTCAAAATAAACCTAGACACAAATTAACTTCAAGACTTTTGCCTTTTGTCTTGCTGTAAGGCTGATCAGGCATAAATACACTTTTTACACTGAGGAACAGCCATTGAAACAGAGGGAATAGGGAGAAAAATTGAGGATGTGTTTGGAAATCATTTCAGGCAGGGAAATGATTTGTCACAACTGTCAGAGAGAAGTATCTAATTCCCCAGATAAAACATTTGCATAATATCAGCACTTTGCTATTTTTACCCCCTGAGAGAGAAGCTGCTGAGTTGTTGCATGGGCTGGAAACATACAACTATATAAGTTCAAGTCTCCTCACCTCAACTGCAACATCTACCCTATGGTATACAATCCCTCAAGCAAGTGCTGGAATGCTGTGTTTTGAATACCTCATATATCCATTGTAGGACAAGTTCAGTATGAGCTATGTCTATTTAAGTGCATCTTGCCCACACTACCCGAGGGGCTACTTGAACCCTTGTGAAAATGGAAAGGGTTAAAACACACACACACAGACACACACACACACACACACACACACACACACACACACACACACACACACACACACACACACACACACACACACACACACACACACACACACACACACACAAACAGGGAGGGGAGGAGGGCGCTTTGTGATAGGAAGTGTTTTTAGCGTGTAAACATCTGGCGCCCGTGTGCCAGCAGTAGTGGGATGGGCAGGCTGCCAGGCAGCCAGGGGGAGTGGTGCCAAACAGCTGGATCTAGTTGTGCACCCTGGTCAACGCCAAACATAGGGCCCACTGCTGGGCAGCAACACAGAGAGGTTTATCCCCCCTGGCTCACTCAGGCTTGCTGCTCTACCTCAACTAGCTCATCACTTACTAGCTCATCACTTACTAGCTCATCACTCACTACCTCAACACTCACTACCTCAACACTCATTATCTAAACACTTATTATCTAAACACTCACTACCTACCCTGTCCAAGCTCTACCAACAGGACAACTCGGACAGGCCTTGTTTAGTGGAACTGCAGCGCATGCAGGTCTTAAAAGAGAAAGGTGTTGTATCACGCATCATGTAAGCAGATGGATATAAATCAGATGCATCCTGGTGAATAGATTAGGAATGTTTTCTATGATTGCATACCAGTTGTGTAAGCCTTTCTAAATAATGGCTTGCATTGTTTATCAAAATAGAGTATACAGCACAAATCCTGGCTTTAACATGGAAAATGACACTTTGATCATGAGGCCCAAAAACATACTGTGGAACAAATCTGTGCTATTAAATTCCTTTCCAGTGTCTTACACAAATGTGAAAATGTATTTGAACTGAACTTGTTTTTTGTAAGAAAGATAGGACGTCAAAGAGACGTGATAGCTAAATGCCTACTGCAGCAGCCCTCTGGCACTGTGTTTGACTATCTGTCTCTTCGATAGCTTCCTTCTGATGAATCGTGTTTGGCCCGGCTCTCCTTCTCTATTTCCAGGTCTTCTCTGAAGGAGAGGAATCTGGACTCTGCTATCAGTTGTGTTGATCTAACGCAGTCTTAAAGCTAGGGTCTCTAAGCCGTCTCCTTGACTACTCATGGGAAACCCTGGGCTGAAACTTCAACCTGTGAGGCAGGGCAGAGGTCTACGGAGGGACTATAGAGATTTCAAATTGCAGAACCTCTCCTGCTCCAGTCTGAATAATACTACTTCTCCTCCTCCATCTCCTCTACCACACCCGCCTCTCCACTCTGGATTACCCAGATCCCTCTGGAGCTGCTCACTCAACACACCCCTGTGCCTTCCCCCTCCTTCTTCCTTCTTTCCTCCTGGAGTTCCTATCCTCCTTCCCTCCCTCCTGGGCTTAGCCAACACTCCTCCCTCGCCTCAGCCTACAGCAGTCAGTTAAGGGAGCTGCTTTATTTGAATCCCTGTCCGAAGTTTACTTTAGCAGGGCCCCTATCTAAATAGGCTCTGCCACACTACCTCCATTAGGAAGGCAGCCCTGTGTGCCACTTGAGGGAATGTAACAAGGGAGAGAGAGAGAGAGAGAGAGAGAGAGGGTGAGTGGGGGAGAGAGAGAGTGGGTGAGTGGGGGGGGGGGGGGGGAGTGGGTGAGTGGGGGGGGGGGGGAGTGAGTGAGTGGGGTGGGGTGGGAGAGAGAGAGAGAGAGAGAGAGTGAGTGAGTGAGTGGGGTGGGAGAGAGAGAGAGAGAGTGAGTGAGTGGGGTGGGAGAGAGAGAGAGTGAGTGAGTGAGTGAGTGAGTGAGTGAGTGAGTGGGGGGGGTGAGTGAGTGGGTGAGTGGGGAGAGAGAGAGAGAGAGTGAGTGGGGGGAGAGAGAGAGAGAGAGTGAGTGGGGGTGGGTGGGTGAGTGGGGGTGGGTGGGTGAGTGGGTGAGTGAGTGAGTGAGTGAGTGAGTGGAGAGAGAGTGAGTGGAGAGAGAGAGAGAGAGAGAGAGAGTGAGTGGAGAGAGAGAGAGCGAGAGAGAGAGTGAGTGAGTGAGTGAGTGAGTGAGTGAGTGAGAGAGAGAGTGAGTGAGTGGGGGGGAGAGAGAGAGAGAGAGTGACTGGGGGGGGTGAGTGAGTGAGTGGGTGAGTGAGTGAGTGGGGGGGAAGAGAGAGAGAGAGAGAGAGAGAGAGAGAGAGAGAGAGAGAGAGTGAGTGGGGGGAGAGAGAGAGTGAGTGAGTGGGGGGGAGAGAGAGAGAGTGAGTGGGGGGGGGGGGGATGACAAGGGAGAGGGAGATGACAAGGGAGAGAAAAAGAGAGAGTGTGCTCCATCCCACAATCCATCTCCACTGTCTCCTGTGGGGACTACTTGGTTGACTGGGAGTAAATTGTCCCTGAATGTATTCAGGGGCCTCTTTAGAATACAGACACAGCTGGAGGTTATATAAAGTTAATGCGCGTGTCACAGCTTTTACCATCCCCACCGCTGATATAGTAAACCATTACAGGGTGAAGCGTAACTTGTATCCAAATGGCACCCTATTCCATATTTAGTGCACTCGTTTTTACTGGTTAAAAGTTATGCGTTACACTGAGTGTACAAAACATTAGGAACACCTTCCTAATATCGAGTTGCACCCACTTTTGCCCTCAGAACAGCCTCAATTCATCAGGGCATGGACTTTACAATGTGTCAAAAGCTTTCCACAGGGATGCTGGCCCATGTTGACTTCAATGCTTCCCACAGTTGTGTCAAGTTGGCTGGATGTCCTTTGGGGTGTGGACCATTCTTGATACACACGGGAAACTGTTGAGCGTGAAAAACCCAGCAGCTTTGCAATTCTTGACACACTCAAATCAGTGTGCCTGGCACCTATTACCATACCCAGTTCAAAGGCACTTAAATCTTGCCCATTGACCCTCTGAATGGCACACATTCACAATCCATGTCTCAGTTGTCTCATGGTTTAAAAATCCTTCTTTAACCTGTCTCCTCCCCTTCACCTTTTGATGAGTTGATCATTTGAATCGGCTGTGTAGTGCTAGGGCAAAAACAAAATGTGCAGCCCTTTGGGTCCTCAGGACCAGGACTGAGAGCCAGTGATTACACTGATTGAAATGGATTTAACAAGTGACATCAATAATGGATCATAGCTTTCACCTGGTTTCACCTGGTCAGTCTGTTATAGAAAGAGCATGTTTTGTACACTCAGTGTAGATAGAGAATAGGGTGCCATTTGGGACGCATCCATACTGTATTGTACCAACCAAATACAGTATGTCAATAACAGAGCAAAACCCTCAGAAATAATGGGGCACAGTCAGGCAACTTTTTGCTTTGCAGGGGGGGTGTAATCAAAATCTGTCCATTTGAGTACATTTCCAAAACAGCAACTCATCAACAATTCATCACTATCAAGTACCAAATAAGTTTACAATTCTTTTGAAATATTTTAATGACCCTGCATAACTTTGCATGGGAGCATTTTTTGTTTCATATTTTTACAGATGGAACTCATTAAGATATGATTACAAATGGGTCTGTAATGAAAGGGCAATTAGTGGGCAACGTTGACCAGACTCATTAGTTGTAATTCAACACAAAACACACCGTTACTGAGCACCAAAAGCCTGCTGCTTCCCCTTCATTATGAAGAGGATGATAATTACTTTTTATTTTATAGGACACAAAGGATTTTAAAGAGGGGGGGTAGAGAGAATAAAGCCTGAAGCATATCATTCTAGTTGGTTGTTATTAGATCATTTCCTTCCTTTATGTGAGAAATGTAAGGTCCAATACAAAGTGTATCATTATTTTTTATTTAAATAGGCAACAGCCATAGTTTGTGTTGCCGTACTTGAAAATAATCTGAATAGTCAACTACACTCGAATCGAATCTGAACTGTAATTTGACATAAACAATATCTCTGTTTCCTAATCAGAAGAGTTGATGACTTGTCATAACTGAGATTCCTCCTGTCCCGTACTGAGTGCTCCCTGACTCTCCTCTGGCACTGTCTTCGTCCCAAATGCCCCCCCCCCCCCCCAAAGGGTGCCCTATTACGTATAGTGCACTACTTTTGACCAATACACTAAATAGGGGATAAAGGTGACATTGGGATGCATCCACTGTGTCATCTGCAGCTTGACACTGAGGAAGAACAGTCATCCAGAACCCACTGAGCTTCTCCTCTGCGCCTCGAAGTTCTGGTGCAATAGCACAAAGACGCACTGACAGATTGTCATAACCGACTAAAGCGGAGTAAGAAAAGGGCTGCTGCCAGGGCCTGCTCTGCTCCAGAGGTTTGTGAATGGGTAATGTGGAACATATGACAGTGGTGCTGGGCCTGCCAAGTTACATTACCCCACTTCTCTCCTCGCTCATGATCTCAGCACTCGGGCACGCTCGCCAGACAATGGCTGAGGAGCGAGTAGAGGAGTGCTAGCTTAGTTGAGTGTGTGAGAGATGCTCATTGAGTGTGTCTGGGGGGGAGGTGTGTGCGTGTGTAAATTACTGTGAGTAACAGCATATGTGAATGAATGAGTGAGTGTGTGCATACACACACGTGTGTGTGTGTATTTACCGCTAAGCAAGACCTAACGTAACCCCCCTGCAATCCCCTCCTTGTCTCTCCACTCCACAAACTGTGTGACATGTCCACCACAAACACCTCTGCATGATCACCAATCACACCAGCACACCTGTGTCTGTGATTGGCTACAACTGTTCACATGAAAGGAACCCCATGCGAGTGTGATGTTGGAGGTTATTTTGGGGAATCAACCCCTGCTCTGGTTGCTTGCTTGTGTTTGCTCACACTGAGACCTCAAGCTGAACATGTAAATCACACATTCCCGGGACTGTTTAGCTAAGCTCAGTGGGAGTTGCTGTTGACTTTTGGAGTGGCTTGCTTAATTACAGTCCCAGACTGTTGTACATCTAATAGGCTAATTACCGCTGAATAAATTAGCCTAATGCTCCAGCTGTGCTGAGGCTCTCTGCAGTACTGTACGAGGTGTGTGTGAGTGGCCTAGACTCAGGAAAACATCTAGTGTGTGTGTGACTGAGGAGCAAACAAATCCTTTACTCAGCAAAGACTAATTGTGAGAGAGAAGACAAGGCGAGAGAGGTAGAGGTTAAATAAATGAAGAGCGTTTTAATTCTCTCTGCCCATGCATCAACGAGAGAGACATTCGCACTTTCTCCTTTACAAGTAAATCAATACAGTTCTCCTCTCTGTCTCTGTCTCTACTGCAGAAGTCACTCTACGCAAAGTCTTTTGGTCTGTGTCTAGGCATTGCTGACCGTTTAAACCAATAAGGCCACATTGTGTAGTTGTTTAAACCAATCAGGAAGCAGGCTAGAGATCAGAGTTGAGATTAGGCAGACAAATATGTTTGGTCAAAGTAACTTACCCTCCCTTATTCCCCCTACCGTACCCCACCTCAAACAGCTCAATGGAAGTCCCCTATCTGCAAGAGATTAACCAAGTGGAGTCAATATTAACAAATTGCGCACCCGACAAGGGCCCTCCCTCCCTCCTCCTCCATCCCAGTACAGAGCAGCAGAAAATAACTGAAGGTTATTTCATGGGGTCCTCTGCGGAGCGCCAATCTATCTCCTGCATTTGGTGAATTCCTCCAGATTGCCTAAGCTGGGAAGCAGAACAAAGCGCCGTGCGTCGGCTCACCCTCCTCTTCCTCCTCCCTCTCCTTCCCCTCCCCCTTTCCCAGCTGGGTAGAGATTTACACAGCGATTTAGCGGCAGAAACACTGCACTAAAACTCTCTAGTCTCCACTCTGTCTCCCACTCTCCCTCTCCCTCTCTCTCAATTAATTTCAAAGGGCTTTATTGGCATGGGAAACACATGTTTACATTGCCAAAGCAAGTAAACATTAACATTACACTCACAAAAGTTCCAAAGGAATAAAGATGTTTTAAAAAAATTATTACAGCTATTGTAACGTTGTGCAAATAGTTACAAAAGGGAAAATAAATACACAAATATGGGTTGTATTTACAATGGTGTTAGTTATTTACTGCTCTTTTCATGTGGCAACAGGTCACAAATATTGCTTCTGTGATGGTATTTCACCCAATAGATATGGGAGTTTATCAAAATTGGATTTGTTTTTGTATTCTTAGTGAATCTATGTAATCTGAGGGAAATATGTGTAATATTGTCATACATTTGGCAGGAGGTTAGGAAGTGCAGCTCAGTGTCCACCTCATTTTGTGGGCAGAGTGCACATAGCCTGTCTTCTCTTGAGAGCCAGGTCTGCCTACGGCGACCTCTCTAAATAGCAAGTCTGTACATAGTCAATGCTTTCCTTAATCTTGGGTTAGTCATAGTGGCCAGGTATTCTGCCACTGTGTACTCCCTCTCTATCTCTCTCTGCCCAGTGCATGACCCCCGAGCAGCCTGCCCCCCAGATTTTTATTTTATTTTATTTTTTTAAATTCTACCCCTTTTTCTCCCCAATTTCGTAGTATCCAATTGTTGTAGTAGCTACTATCTTGTCTCATCGCTACAACTCCCGTACGGGCTCGGGAGAGACGAAGGTTGAAAGTCATGCGTCCTCCAACAACCAACCAACCAAGCCGCTGCTTCTTTAACACAGCGCACATCCAACCCGGAAGCCAGCCGCACCAATGCGCCGGAGGAAACACCGTGCATCTGGTCACCTTGGCTAGCGTACACTGCGCCCAGCCCGCCACAGGAGTCGCTGGTGCGCGATGAGACAAGGACACCCCTACCGACCAAGCCCTCCCTAACCCGGGCGACGCTAGGCCAATTGTGCGTCGCCCCACGGACCTCCCGGTCGCGGCCGGTTACGACAGAGCCTGGGCGCGAACCCAGGACTCTGATGGCACAGCTGGCGCTGCAGTACAGCGCCCTTAACCACTGCGCCATCCGGGAGGCCACAATCATACATCTTGCGGTAGAAAGGAAATGATTTAAACCTCAGCTTAACTCAACAGGACCAAGCTACACACTTATTTGGGTTTTATTCCCATGTGATTGATATTGGTCTGACCGAGACCATACTATTTTCAGATCTGTGTTTTTTTAAAGTCGAACTGCAATTAAAAAAATAAATAGGAACATTTTGTGCCAGACCGTCCACAAAACATATGTTTTAAGCATGTCTAATACATCGTGTATATATACTACTATAAGTATATGATAAGATAAGATGCATTTTATTGTCAATTAACTTGAATGGAAATGTGTATTTTATGCTCACATCCCAACTGTCTCGGCTGGTGTGAGTCTGAGTCAATGGGAAAGTGCACTATCCTTTCATTCTCTCACAGCCTAATGATGCAGGTCCACTCTGGATTGACCCTCCATAGCTTCGATATCCCCACGGTGCAGCTCCCCCTTGGCCCCACGGCAGGTCATATTGGGGCTGACCCAGCATGACAGCGTGTAGGAGAGTAACTCTGCTGTGTGAGAGTCAATGACTGAGGCTAATACAGCTGTTCTGGCTGTAAGGCTAATAATACACAGGCCTGGCACGGCAGGGGAAAGAGGCACTCGGACCTAGCTCAATTCTAACCCACCGAGAGAGAAAGTAGCTAGCTAGTGAGCAGGGTTGGGATTCAACATGGCATTGGTCAGCATGACTGTGGCCAAGGGCATCCAAGTTGATGTCCACATGTGTTATGGGGACAGTTTAGGAGAAAACTAGGAACTTAGTAGACATGGTTTATTTATTACTATCTATTTCCCTCATTAGTTATGTACATTTTACATTTACATTGTGTTGATTTATTCTGCGGTCTGATAGATTTCTTAATTTTTTTAAACGTGATATTCAAGATTCAAGAATTCTGTCCGTTATTCACATAACAAACTAAGTTGTTAGGAATTTGCATATGTAGTGCTCATGCTTGTTTACAGACAATCTCTCTAAGTAGACTATATCTATTGTCCATTATGGGTGTCTAATGGAGGAAACGGTGGGTCACACCAGGCAGTGTAACGCAAAAGGGAAACCCAGAGCTGTGTCCCAAATGGCACCCTATTCCCTACTTATGGATACCTATGGATTCTAGCCAAAAGTAGTGCATTTTAGTGAATAGAGTGCCATTTGGGACGCAGATTCACAGCAAGCAGCAAGCAGACAAATGACTGGGGTCGTCACCTCTGGGCCAATTACAACCCTGGCTCTTCCCCTCCGCACCACAACACTCTCTGTAGCTCTCTCACTCTCTTTCTCTTTCTCTCACACTCTTCCAAGTCTTTCTCTGTCTCTCTCCACATGGGCCTATATTTCTGTCTCTTCCTCACTTCACCCCCTTTCTTTCTCTCCCCCTTCTCTCTTTGTCCCTTACTCAAAGCCGAGCCTGATCTCCCCCCTCCCAAAAACAAGGACAACTTGTAATCCATTTACTCCACTCTTGTCAACAAATTCCCCCACCAAAAATAATCCTGAATGACTTACAACCAGAGCTAGGTACTATCAAGGGAATGGAGGGAGAGAGAGAGAGAGAGAGAGAGAGAGAGAGAGGGAGAACACACAATGAGAAGGAGCGATTGCACCCAAAGAGAGAAGAGAAAAGAAAAGGAGAGTAGAACATGCAATACTGTACACAGAGGAGCGAGGGAGTGTAGAAGAGAAGAGAAAAGAGCGGAACTTGGTGTCACAGTGATATTTTAGCATTTTGTCACGCAGGCGGCGCCCTGGGGTCCCCATGGTTCCTGTGCCTGTGAGAAAGAAGGGGCGCCATGTAAAAACTGAACGAGGATTAACGCTGCCGGAGTGTTTTAATGAGACCTGAAAGTTGCGGGCACCGGAAAGCAACGCTGATTGAGCCGGGCCAGAGAGGCAGAGAGTCTGGCTCCCGGAGGCCCCTGCAGCATCCCAGCGGTCCAACAGGCCCCAGCCATGAGCCTAAGCTCAAACTGCTCACACCGAGCCACATCAAAGCAGCCCCGGCTGAGGGAGCCGAGCCGAAGAGAGAGAGGAGAGGAGGAGATGGAGGAGAGGAGAGGAGAGGAGAGGAGAGGAGAGGAGAGGAGAGGAGAGGAGAGGAGAGGAGAGGAGAGGACTGGATGGATGGAGGAATCCCTTATCTCCTCCTGGGAGGATGCTGCTCTGTGGAGCGAGATTGTCTGGAACTGCCACCTGTCCCAGCCATCTTTGAAGGAAACACTAAGCCTATGATGGCCCTGACCTCCTCGAGCTCCCATTCCTTTATGTCTCTCTTCATTTTCTGCTTTGTTACATCCACCCTCCTACTCCTCTCTCCTTTACTCTCCTTCTCCAGTCTCACTTTCTCTCTCATTGGCACTTCTTCTCTCCCGTTTTTGCCCTTCCATCTCTCTTTCTTCCTCCCTTTCTCCAGTCCTCTTTCTCTCTCTAATTTCTCTCACTTTCTTTCTCTCTCTTACTCTCTGCCTCTTTTTCTCTCCCTCTCTCTCTCTTTTTAAGTCTCTACCCTGTGGTATGGACAAGAGGATGTACTCTAGTCTACTTAGTTGCTCCAGCCCGTAACGGAGCTGAGAGGAAACATGTTAATTACCCAGCATGTCTCAGCCCCCTCCTCCTATAGAATAATAGGTACAGTCCATCCTCCAGAGAGAAGAAGAGAGGAGAGGGGGGAGGGAGGGAGGCGTTGGGGGTTGGTTGAAGGGATAAGGGTGCTAACTCTATGAAAAGAGGGACACAAATCGCTGTGCTACAAGGCCGGGCGGTGAGATTTGCTTACAGTGAACAAACATATAGGCAGGCATGAAATGAGTGTGACTGTCCCACTCCACACCGGGTGATTATCCTGCTTCTTATTCCCTTCAGGAGGGAGAGAAAAGAAAAGGCTCAAGATGTCATGGTTTAAAAAACATCAGGAATAGGAAGAGAAGACCCATGAGCCTCATGTTGTTCCTGCCTGCACTCATGTCTTTATGGACATTATGTTGAATGGCGTTATTGTTGTGGTTGGTGGTGTGTTTGTTGATGTTAGTTGTCGTGGTGACGTATCCTTACGGACAGTCAGAGAAACATGCTGCAAGTCTATTTTTTAAGCCTTCGCCACTTCAAAGCACGCCTATTGTTTTAGGCATGTGATGCCTCTGCGCGTTTTCTGACCGATTAGCCATTCTTAATTTGACAAGGGGGTTCAAAACACAGACAGATGTTGCATGAATGATATAAAGAAACGCCGAGTACTCATTTGTTAAGATATTTCTCATTCTTTTTGAGCCACTCCAAATGAATATTGCTATTGTAACAATATTATTAACAACATTATTGTTAAAAAATGCAATTCACGCACGTTCTCGGGCTCTGTGGTACTAAGAGTAAATGCAAGAAAGCCTGACCTTCACTTAAGAGCGAAAGTGTCTTTCTTTGACCACTTCAAACTTTACCCGCATTATACTGTGAGATTCCTGTAATAAGCTGTATAAAAGGGGATCACAGCGATTATCCCTGGTGCGCTGGACTGCGGAGCTAATTCAAGAGCTGCCCAGCCATGTTTCTCTTTCATAATCAAAGGAGGTGGATGGAAGAGATTCCTTTCCGTGGCCTGTACTGTAGGGTGGCCCCCGGGTTCCCCACGGGTTTCTCCCCCCCCCCAATTGTTCTTGAAATGGGTACATGTCTCCCAGTGCATCCCCGCCACCACCCCCACTCCTCTGTATTATAATTGCTGTGGGGAGGAGTGCTTGAAACTGTTTTGCCAAAACCTGTGACAAGGAACCAATGTGGAACCCAGAAAGTTGGCCTCCTTGAGCGAGGAAATGCTTTATAAAGTACTTTTCCAGTGTGGGTTATTTTCGCGACTTTTTTCTGTGTCAGGAAATCTTTCCTATAGTTACTGTAGGGCCTATACTTCTGACTCTGAATCAGGGAGAGCAGTAATGTAGTCGTTAACTTTGTGACAGCCAGCTCATTCAGTTCACTGATCAGCTGCTGTAGTTTGATAAAGAGGCAGACAGATTGACGTGGACCCAGTACTTGCCATGTTACGGACCAGTATACCTGAATTAACTTAACCCCTGTCTGGAGCTGGAGATCATCCCACCCCCCTATCCATACGCCCTGGGTCTGGTTGAGAGCTGGCTGGCTCCCCACAATCCCAGGTAATGGTCACTTCTGTCAGAGCTTTGGCCAAAAAGAGCAAGGTTTTAAGGGATATAGCCTGATGGTATCCAAACCATCCACTAGACCAGCCATCAATTTGTACTCTACTTCCACCTTGCTATGGCTTTAGCAGCCCTGGTCTAAGAGGTCTCAGAGGTGAGACATGACCAAGGTTTTGGTCTGAGGATTACCAGCTGGTGGTGCTTGGCCTAGGATCTTGATCTTGATTCCATCAGTCTGCAGATGACAGACTGTATAAGGCTGATATAGGCCCACGTATACTTCAGCTATAAAAGTCTGTCTCGGTCCACATAATGACCTACTACTGTGTCATCACAGACACACACAACCACCAAGCAGCCTTGGTCATTGAGGAACCAACCAACATACTTAGTGCTGGGGAGGGTGAGAGGGTGGGTAAAAGCTTAGTGATTTTCCCACCCTCCCCAGTCGCCTTCCTTTGACAATTTTTTTTCTGATGTTTCAATACTGCTAGGATTGGAAAGAAACATAAGAAAGCTGTCCATTGAAGAGAATGTGCTTACAATCCCGTAACGGGACATGTTTTGACTGGCTGGGGAAGGAAGAAAAAGTGTTTAAGAATAAGACAAACACTTGGAGGAAGAAGAGGGATCCCGGTGGAGAGAGTAAGCGGAGACAACAGACGGAACTCCAGCAAGTGTTCCACTGTTGCTGAGGACCATTGACCAGCTAATAAGCCCACAATGTAAACAGATGTCGCTAGTGCCGCCATGGTAACGCCTTCACAATACACATCTCCTTCGCAATACACAAATCTTTAAAAACTCAAGTTTCTCATTCATCCTCCTCCCCAAAGCTTCCTCCTCCTTATCCAAGCAAAAGCTCCACGTATTAGTATTGTGGTAAGCGGGATATGGACACTTATCCAGTGTTGGCCCAAGAAAAGAGTCTTAGACTCTATGCATCACTGCGATTTAGCTAATGCACGTAATAGGGGCTATTTTTTTCTTAATGCCTCCTTCTTGATGTGCGCAAGTGGGTGTACAGGTGAGAATAAACACAGAGTCCTTAGGGGAGTGGGATAGAGCACAGAAAGGGCTGTCCCCCCACTCTTCTACCTCATCGCCGCCACAGCGACAACCATGACAACCCAGCAGTCCAAGTGCGCTTGAGGCTGCAGGTGCCGGCGTGTTTAGCTGCATTAAGCACTGACAACACACCAGCGGGAAGAGTAATCACATTTACCTGGCTGTCAGCCGTGGCCAGGTCGTGTAGCGCCCCGCACTCTGCAAGCACAGCACAAAGACCCAGGACTCCCTCTCCATCACCCTCACATGCACAACACACACCTGGGATACATTTAGGAAGGTGATAGTCAGTCAGAGACCCCAGGGAGAGGGGAGTGTTGGTGGAGTGAAACCATGGAAGGATGGGCGGGAAGGGGGTGCTCAACCAAGCACAGGGATCAATGTTCTTCACACTTCCCAGCCTCTGGGGGTAGCAGTGGTGGAGCCATGGGGCTTCGTGTTCAAAGGGGCCATCGGCGGATTAGGAGCCTAGGGGCCTGGAGCATGGGCCAATCAGACAGAATGGGACCAGCCGACCGGCAGGCGCCTTCAGGGACACCTCGTGTTCCCCACACCTGGTACCAGAGGAAGCCATTTTACACAGCCCCCGGCCTGCTCCTTTCTCTCACCTCTGGTCGTAACTCTTTCTGAACTGAGTCAGGGTGAGGGCACGTTCCAACGACATCCATTTACAGCACACTCCACCCTCAGAGGAAAACTGCCTTGGCATTTCCACATGTGCTCCATTAGGCATCTAAATTCTGTTAAATACAGCCTCTGGTAAAACATTGGAATGGAATTAATATTTCATCATTATCTGAGTCACACAGAGAGAGAGAGAGAGAGAGAGAGAGAGAGAGAGAGAGAGAGAGAGAGAGAGAGAGAGAGAGATTGAGAGAGAAATGGAAGACAGTGCGCCCCAATAGCGGTATGACTCTCTCCATCCACTGCCTGTTCTGCAGAAAGAATGGAGCGCTTTCAGGCTCTATGGCCCCTTTGACTTTTCTTACTGCTTCTGAACTCTCCATTTGACTGTGACTTTTAAGCACTACCCCGAGGCACTGCCACCCCTTATTGTGACCCCCAACCACCACCCCAACCACAAGCCACCCCAACCACGGCCCCTAGTTTCCCTTGGCTTCAGTGGTCTGGAACCTTCTACCACCAGTGCTCACACACACACACACTTTCTCTCTCTCTCTCTCACACACACACACACACACACACACACACACACACACACACACACACACACACACACACACACACACACACACACACACACACACACACACACACACACACACACACACACACACACACACAGTGGCAGTCATGCTGAGCTAAGACCGGGCTGTAATCGACAGTAATGTTCTGCTTGCGAGGATCCTGTCGGCTATGCCAAAGAACAGACCCTGGGCCCGAATTTAAGTAACCTTTCCCATTAGTACTGTAGCTTTGTGGTGGATGTACGCACCAGTGCGTACAAAGGAGATGCCGGCTAATGAACTAAATACATACAGCTACTTTAAAGGACCAAAGCCGGAGCCAGGGAGAGAGAGACCTTTTCATTACAGCCTACAGATTAAAACTACTCGGTCAGGCTCAATTCGCAGGCAATTTAGCGAAACTAAACAGGCCATCACATCAAATCCTTGTCCGGAGGCCACGCACATGCACGAAATTGACCTCCTAAACACCCCCCCCCTCGCTCTCCACTCATCTGTCTCTCATTCTATAACTGCATCTTTCTCTTATTCCTTTGTTCTATTTCCCTCTCTCACTCTCTCTCTAACCACGGCTCCTTCACTCCTCTCTCTCTCTAATATTTGATTTTTCTATCATACTCTCCCTCTCCCTCAAACCTCATGTCCCTCCCTTCTCTTTTCATATCAACAGTATCTTTCTACCTCACTCTATCACCCTCACTCTATTCCTCCCCCTTCCCCACACTCTCTCTGTCCCAGTGAGAGAGAGAAGGGAGACGAGGGGGTAGTGAGAGTGGTTTGACTGTGCAGTGCAGTGTTGTGTTGGGGCTTTGATGTGTGTGTTGATGAGTGAAAGTGGAGTACTGTGCTCAGGCAGGCCCCTAATGAGAGAATTAAGAAGCTACGCTGAACGCTCCACATACTAACTTCCCAGAGAGCGAGCAAAAGAGAGAGACAGGATTAGGGAGAGAGAAAAGGAGAGGGAGGAAGGGAGAGAGGTAGAGAAAGCAGCTGATCCGTCAGGCCTAATCAAGCGACTAGCAGCCCTGCCTTTTACCTATTACTGTACAGAGAGAACCTTGGTGCCACTGTTGGGGGGTGGGGGGGTGGGTCTACATGCAAGTCCTTGAGCCTGCCGCCTCACTCAAATGACAGTATATTGTTCATAAATATACATAGAACAAGGCCAAATGTTCTATCTTAACCCCCGAAAATATTGTATGTTAGGTTTTATGTAATTATCCATCAATTTACTAAATCACTGAGGCAATTCAAGTTGTCTGATGACCTAAAGCCCTGCTGACACAAACTAGCTATGTACCCACTACTTTTGACTTCATAAACACATTTTTTTATGTACTCACCGTAGTGGGAATCCAGGTATCCGTTGCGGGGATCCATGGCAAACAGCGTTCCGCGATAGGGCAGGCCGTGGTCCGCCAGGTGGGGCAGTGAGCTGTGCAGCTCTTTCTTTACCAGTGGGGGGCGCTCTTCTGTGGACGTGGAGGACTCCTCACCCAGCTTGCTTCCAG
Organism: Oncorhynchus clarkii lewisi; assembly: GCF_045791955.1. NCBI lineage: Eukaryota > Metazoa > Chordata > Actinopteri > Salmoniformes > Salmonidae > Oncorhynchus > Oncorhynchus clarkii. Next base: position 37,388,877 of record NC_092157.1, on the reverse strand, counting down.
GGGTGCCAGGCGTGGAGGCCTGGGTGCTGATGGCGTTGCGCCTCTCGCGGTGGTGGTGGTACTGCGTGCCCAATCGCTCATCTTCTTTAAGGGAACAGGGGGGAGAGAGAGGGTGAAATTATATATTTTGGTAAAAATAGGAGTCCATATTTACTGACGATACAGCATAGATCTCGGTACATTGAAATATACTGTAAGATACTAAGTCGAAAGGCTGCTTAATTCTTCACAAACAGAAATCCATTTGGTTGTGACAGTGGTTTCACTGTCAGTAGAATCATAACAGAGACTTACGGCTGCTGCCGACAAAGGGAAATTCTTTACCTCTCAGAGTATGCGCACACACAAACACAAGACAAGACACCCATGGACATGGGAAAGAAGTAAGATCAAGTAGCATACTCCTGTGAGGGGCAGTACGATTTGTTTTGTACACCTGCAACCAACCAAATACGCAAATCCACCTGGGTTTAGCCTCCATAGGAGACATCTGAACTTTTGAGTTCTCAAGCAGCAGTCAGATACATCCTATAGGACTCATCTCTGGTACTCTCACCAACTAAACGAACCCAACCCCCTGCATCGTGGCCACAGTCAGAGGGGGAGCGATTCCCACAAGTCAGATCTTAAAGGCAGCTCTGTTCTTTTTATAAAATAAATGGATTCCCATGGAGAAAGCAACCGGGTCTTCTCGCCTGCATTCCAAACTGCCCATTAACCAGCCTCATGGGTAGTATCAACCCCCCCCCCCCCCCTCTTCCTCTTCCTCCTCCTCAACCCCCCGTCTTCCAGAGTAATCTCTCGCTCTCTTTCTCTCTCAGGGTGAAAGAGAGAAATTAAGAGGAGAAATGGAGAGACGGAAAGGAGAGTTCCCCTGAGAAGCTATCCCTAGTGTGTTGGGCAGATTTTGTGGGGATAAAAGTGAAGAGAGTTCAAGGGCTGATCTGCTTTGGAAAGACTTGAGTTTGACCTAAACACTGACCCTGGCCTTCATGGGGTCGCTTGGCCCCTGACCTGGTGGGTGATACTGTACAGACTTATTAGGAGTAGTCCTTAAAGAGCAGATACTCTGGACAAAAAAAATTCTGGTCTGAGATTATTCCTATCATCAGAACCTATAGTATGATTATGATAAATTATTAGAGCTGAATATTTTTAGGTAAATGCTTTGTACGATTGAAAGTTTTACACTGGCAGCTCTAGCCTTGTGCAATTAAGAGCTATTGCGGAGGCAGTTTGATTCAGTTACATACGATTCTATCAATATTCCTCTACCAGATCCAGAGTCCACCAAGTTTATCCTGACTGAGCAACAGATTCACTTCATTAGACGCTGCTGGGAAATCTCCCCTGGTCCAAGTTCCTGGTTGATTCTAATTTCACTGTGGTTGTTGATGATCAGCACGGTCCAGTGCCCATTACCCACAGCCTGTTTCTGTCTCTCTCTCTCCGTCTCTCTCTTTTAAATGTCTCACTGAGGGCCCTGGCAGAGTGCTGCGGTGCCGGTGCCAAAGGTTCTGTAGCACTTACCAGCCTAGCACTGCAAGGCCCCCCTATGAACTGCAGCCCTCCAAAAGCCAATTAAGAGGAGAAGAGAGGGCTCGATTAAAGAGCGCTACCCCGAGCACCCCGAGTTGGCCGCTACAGTAGCGAGAGAGTGGCACGAAAATAGAGAGAAAGAGAGAGAAGAGAGAAAGAGAGAGACCCACGGGTCTGTCATTTATTCCTCTCACTCTCCCACATCCATTACCTGCGTTAGGGCCCAGCCATGCCCCGAATGGCGCCACGGCGCTCGGAGCAGCAAATTCCACAAGTCTTAACGCGGAACTGACAAGCCAGTGAGAGAGCAGAGGCTCACGCTCTCATCCGCAGGAACTGACAGTGTCAGTTATGATATAAGTATTTAATCCTATACTGCACAGCCCCTGATCTTATTAAGGGAATAATGGCATTTATGCTGTTAAAGCTGGATTAATAGGGTCTTCTCTGGCAAAGCGCAATATTAACATAAAGGGATTTCAGATTTCAGGGTTCATGTTCTCGCACGAATTGGATTTAAGGAAGGAAGTCGCGACTGTAAACTGTGCTGGGAGCCAATAGAGCAAAGGATAGTGCTGCTGAGAGGAGTGTGGGCCTATATGTACTGAATACTCATCCAGCAAACACAGTGCAGAGGCCAGGAATAAGACCTTGCATCTATAGTAGACCCGGGATAAGTTTCTGGTTCTTGTTCTAGTTTATTTATGTATGAGTTCCATAGATTTGACATACACAATGTGCTTGTAGCAATAATCTTTGGACTTTTGCAAGTGAAGCCAAACTCCCACAAGCCCAGCTAAACAGTGTATATGAACTCTTTCTAGAGACAAAATACTGTGGTCATTATTCCCAAAGATATTATTACACTACATTCCTATCTTTCACTTTGGCTTCTTCCCCTCTCCCCAGTTGGGTGTCTCTCTTTCTCTCCCTCCCTCCACCTCTCTATCTATTTCTCTCTCAGTGAAATCCAGCCCTGTTCACTCATGTCTCTGAGATGTCAAGCAGATAATAGTAAAATCAAACCAGTGTCACGCCATTCCCCTCCTCCCTCTACTTCGCCATGGTGAACTGAGTCAGGGGGGTTCATCATTCTTCCGTATACCACCTTAAGGGTGTCTATTTTTTCAGTCTATACCTGTCACACCCTGATCTGACTCACCAGTCTTTGTGCTTGTCTCCACCCCCCTCCAGGTGTCACCCATCTTCCCCATTATCCCCTGTGTATTTTTACCTGTGTTCTCTGTTTGTTGCCACTTCGTTTTGTTCGTGAAACCTACCAGTGTTTGTTTCTTGCTCCTGTTTTCTAGCCCTTCCCATTTTTTATCGCTCTGCCTGCCCTGACCCTGAGACTTCCTGCTGTTCTGTACCTTGCCCCACCTTATTGGAATATTGACCCCTGCCTTCCCTGACCCTGAAACTGCCTGCTGTTCTGTACCTTGCCCCAACTTACTGGAATATTGACCCCTGCCTGCCCTGACCCTGAGACTGCCTGACGTTCTGGACCTTTTGCACCCTCTCTGGATTATTGACCCCTGCCTGCCGTTGTTTGCCTGCCCCTGTATTAGAAATACACTTTTGGTTCTTCGACACTGTCTGCATCTGGGTCATACCTGAAACGTGACATACCATCTAAATGGGTTCTTTATTTCAGCGTTTACCACCTAAAATGGGTTAATTATTTCAGCATATACAGTTGAAGTTGGAAGTTTACATTCACCTCAGCCAAATACATTTAAACTCAGTTTTTCACAATACCTGAAATTTTATCCTAGTAAAAATTCCCTGTCTTAGGTCAGTTAGGATCACCACTTTATTTTAAGAATGTGAAATGTCAGAATAATTCTAGAGAGAATGATTTATTTCAGCTTTTATTTCTTTCATCACATTCCCAGTGAGTCAGAAGTTTACATACACTCAATTAGTACTTGGTAGCATTGCCTATAAATTGTTTAACTTGGGTCAAATGTTTCGGGCAGCCTTCCATAAGCTTCCCACAATAAGTTGGGTGAATTTTGGCCCATTCTTCTTGACAGAGCTGATGTAACTGAGTCAGGTTTGTAGGCCTCCTTGCTCGCACACGCTTTTTCTGTTCTGCCTACAATTTTTTTATAAGATTGAGGTCAGGGCTTTGTGATGGCCACTCCAATACCTTGACTTTGTTGTCCTTAAGCCATTTTGCCACAACTTTGGAAGTCTGCTTGGGGTCATTTGGAAGACCCATTTGCGACCAAGCTTTAACTTCCTCGCTGATCTCTTGAGATGTTGCTTCAATATATCCACATAATTTTCCTACCTCATGATGCCATCTATTTTGTGAAGTGCACCAGTTCCTCCTGCAGCAAAGCACCACCACAACTTGATGCTGCCACCCCCATGCCTCACGGATGGGATGGTGTTCTTTGGATTGCAAGCCTCACCCCCTTTTTCCTCCAAACATAACGATGGTCATTACGGCCAAACAGTTCTATTTTTGGAGACATTTCTCCAAAAATATGATCTTTGTCCCCATGTGCAAGTTGCAAACCGTAGTCTGGCTTTTTTATGGCGGTTTTCGAGCAGTTGCTTCTTCCTTGCTGAGCGGCCTTTCAGGTTATGTCGATATAGAACTTGTTTTACTGTGGATATAGATACTTTTGTACCTGTTTCCTCCAGCATCTTCACAAGGTCCTTTGCTGTTGTTCTGGGATTGATTTGCACTTTTCGCACCAAAGTACATTCATCTCTAGGAGACAGAACGTGTCTCCTTCCTGAGTAGTATGATGGCTGCGTGGTCCCATGGTGTTTATACTTGCATACTATTGTTTGTACATATGAACATGGTACCTTCAGGCGTTTGGAAATTGTTCCCAAGGATAAACCAGACTTGTGGAGGTGTACAATTGTTTTTCTGAGATCTTGGCTGATTTCTTTTGATTTTCCCATGATGTCAAGCAAAGAGGCACTGAGTTTGAAGGTAGGCCTTGAAACACATCCAAAGGTACACCTCCAATTGACTCAAATGATGTCAATTAGCCTATCAGAAGCTTGTAAAGCAATGACATGATTTTTTTGAATTTTCTAAGCTGTTTAAAGGCACAGTCAATTTAGTGTATGTAAACTTCTGACCCACTGGAATTGTGATACAGTGAATTATAAGTGAAATAATCTGTCTGTAAACAGTTGTTGGAAAAATTACTTGTGTCATGCACAAAACTATAGTTTGTTAACAAGAAATTTGTGGAGTGGTTGAAAAACGAGTTTTAATGACGCCAACTTAAGTGTATGTAAACTTCCAACTTCAACTGTAACACCTTAAATGGTTTAACAAACACTGGGCAGCAGAAGGTCAACAACTAACACTTGAATGGTGATGCTGAAAGAGGAGGAATACTCCAAGGCTTATTATATTTACATCCCGTTCTAATGTCATCCAACCAAAATGGCTGGAAAACTTGGCTAGATTTTATTTGACTTTATTTTAACCCTTCTGAGCTTCACGTGTGCAGTTTACTGATAATGATTCTTACAATCAGGTCCAAAACGCCACACTTGATAAAAATAAGCAATAGACTGTATAAAATAAATAATACAAATACCTAACTATATTGAATGCTCAAAAAAAGAGGAAATTATATTATTTTATTCTAATGCAATTGCTCAGAGAAAGCGATTTTGTTAAACAAGTAATATTCTTGTCTTCTCAAAAAGATATGGGTTAAAATTATTGGCACCCCTGTTTTCAATACCTCACCTTGCGAGGATAACGGCACTGAGCCTTTTTCTTAAATGTTTTAAGGGATTGGAGAACACATTGGGAGGGACCTTAGACCATTCTTCCATACAGAATCTTTTCAGATCCTTGATATCCTTCGTGTGCGCTTATGGACTGACCTCTTCAATTCAAACCACAGGTTTTCAAAGGAGTTCAAACCCAGAGACTGAGAGGGCCATTGCAAAATGTTGATTTTGTGGTCAGTGAACAATTTCTTTGTGAATTTTGATGTGTGCTTGAGGTTAATTGTCTTGCTGGAAGATCCACTTGCGGCCAAGATTCAGCCTCCTGGCAGAGGCAACCAGATTTTGGGCTAAAATGTCCTGGTACTCTGTAAAGTTAATGTAAAGCAAAAAAAAGATTGGAGCATACAATTTAGCTCAGAGGCTTTCCAGTCAGCGTTCTCACCCATTGCGGTGGTACTGAGTGCTCTTGCTCTGATGTGGAGGACACAGGTGTCTGCAAACACTTTGAAAAGCCTGAACTTCAGGAGCACCTCTCCAACCCTGACCATCATCAGCCTCAAACAGACCCTTTTGGATTCTTCTCTTTCTTCCTTCCCTCATTTTTCATTTCTCTTTCATTTCCCCCCCTTTTTCCCATCGTTGCCCCCATCCCGTCCTCTTCTCCTCCACCGATTCACAGGTCTATTCACCAACAACACAAAGCAGCAAGCCGGTCCTCAGTGGACCAAGGGGAAGCATGCCTCACACACAAAAAAAATGAAAAAAGAACTGTCCTGGTCTCTCTATGGTGATTGAATTTCTTAACATCTTTTCAAAAAGCGCTTAAATGCCTGGAGGCGAGAGGAAGAAACAAGCTAATGGTGGATGGGGAGCACTGAACAAATTTCAGAGCCCTTTCCTGCTCGCGTTTGAGGTTGAAAGTGAGCTCCTACCTTTCAAGTTTCAAAGTCCACCTTCCTCCTGAAGTGTCACTGAAGGATTTGAAAAGAAGGTAATTGTGCTCACTGTCGTCCTGATCAGAGCGCACGCTAGTATTTCCGGGGCTTTCTCTGCCACTATAATGGAGCCTAGTGCTCTCTCTTACCCACCTTCTCACTCACTTTTTCCTCTTCCTCTCTCATTCTTCATTTTCACATGCTCTCACTTTCTATTTCACTTTCTCTCTCTCTCGATCTCTCTTTCTCGCCCAGCCAGCCGGTCATTAAATCCTGATGCCCAGGTTTCTCCCCTTTTTATTCTGGGGCCGTTCAATGTAAAAGGCTGCTCTGGATACCTTTAGAGAAGCCCCATGCCTGAGCAGGGGAGGGCCTTTAATGGCCGAGCATAAAGGAGGAGGGAACTCATGCAACAAATGACAAAATTAAATTATAATGAGGTATGGAGTGGAGAGGAGCCAATTCCTTTGAGGAGGGGAAAGAGAGAGAGATATAGAGAGTTGGGCCCTGGGACAAGGGGGCTGAAGTTAAGGGTGCCTGGCTAATTCAAAGTAATGAGAGGGAGAGAAGACAAAAAGCCTGTCTGCTTCGGAGGGAGTTAGTGTTTCTCAAAGGCAGTAGCCGTTGTGTATAACAAGGGTTGGAGTGCCAATCTGCTCCAGCCTCTCAGACATTTGACTTGGTACCCTACAGACAAGATGATTTTAGTAGTCTCTTTCGCCTTACGCTACTACATGTGTTTCAGTCAGAGGATCACGAAGGGGCATTTGCACATTGTTGCACATTCTACACACTGAACCGGCTTTGTTGGGCGGAACCTTTATCATTAAGGAGGTGTCATTCATTGTGCCTCTGAACAAGTGCCAGCAGCAACACAACTTTTCTCCTCCACCTGCACATTTTTGCAAGTCATGTTGTCGGTGGCGTGGTGATGGGGTTTGGCTGGAGAACCCGATGGAGGAAGGGGGAGAGGAGGAGTGGAGGATGCAGACGGAAAACACAAAACGCTTCTTCAAAGCTCCTCTCCTCCTGTGCAATAATCTTTCTCTCTCTCATCTTTTTTCTTTCTCTTGTAAATCAACTCCCGGCAAAAAGACTCAAGACTACCCAATTAACAATGAAAGGAGGAGAAATTACAGCAGCTGGCTAGGGTTTAATAAGAGCGCAGCAGCTACCTCTCCAAGCGGCTTAGGGAGAGCTTGCTGTACCTGGCACCTGCGCTATCTATAGACGGAGGGAATAATTTACGATTAGCAGAACAGGCTGAAAGGAGAAAGAGAGTGAGAGAGAACCTTCAAACTCCACGAGAGGAGGAATCGCAAACACAACAAGAGAAGTGATCAGCATGGATAAGTGCAATTGTCTGTGTTTTTCTGATCAACTTCTTGGCTAGCTGTCCTATAGGATGCAGGTTTTTGCAAGAATGTTTCCTTTTAACCCCTGCTGAGGGAGCTTCAGTGGCATCTCCCACAACAGAGTTCAGTTGTGTATTGTGTTAAAGGTAACTGAGTCTTAACGGAACTTTTTCAAGTGTCTTTCACATGGAAACGGGTCATTGTCGAATGTCACAACACTAGCACACCATCAGATAACAACCTGTTCTCTTAACCTCCCAAGCCATGATCTGTAGCATCATGGACAATAGACTATTGGCCATCTTCCCATTTATCAATCACAAATCATAGATGTATGAATATAACTTTGATAATATTTATTTTCAGGATACCAACAGAGAAAAGTAGACAATTACCAATCTATAAAATCAATGTGGAAACCACACAAAAGTGTGCAACTGTGCAATACGCCAGAGTTCCCTCTGTAACTTTTAGTCCTTGTCTTATTTCTTATTTCTGCCTGGAGTCCCACACTCTGGCGCTGGGGTTCTTCTGGGGCCCTACCAGGGGCCCCTGGCTCTCAGTCACAGGCCATAGCCTAGAGCAGGGTTTCCCATACTCAGTCCTGCCCCGCCCAACAAATTTGCACCCATGGGGGGACCCAAGACAGAGTTTGGGAAACCCTGGCCTAGAAGGCAGAGGGAATAGAGGGGAGGAATCAAAAGAAAGCTAGCTTCTTCCACTTTACCTTGTCTCTGTGCTCTCTGTGCTCAAATCAGCCTCACAGCAGGGCTGTGCCTAACCCCACTCCAATCCCCACTGACTACCTTTCACACATCAGGGGCCTGATGCAGGCCCACCGTTGGGGCACGGAGCACTCTCTACAGCCCCTCAACCCATTTCATCAGGAGCACATTGTGAAGAAGCAGTGATGTTCTAGTCAAAGAGCTACAAGCACTGGCTAAAATGCACGGTGATGGTTTGGGCCATGGGTGTCCATGCCTTTTAGAATGTTTAATAATTTCAGTCAAAGGGCACCTTGGCTCATTTTCTTTTAAGGATCAAACCCAGGAGATGCATTTGATCAGTGCTCAAAACCACAAAGGCAATAACAAAGGCAATTTCCACTATATTCATTTAAACTGAAAAAAAAAAAATAAGGTTTGGGTTCCATGTTTCATGAGCTGAAATAAAAGATCCCAGAAATGTTCCATATATACAAAAAGCTTATTTTTCTCAAATGTTGTTTACATCCTTGTTATTAAGCATTTCTCCTTTGCCAAGATAATCCATACAGGTGTGGCATATCAAGAAGCAGATTAAACAGAATTATCATTACACAGGTGCACCTTGTGCTGGGGACAATAAAAAGCCACTCTAAAATGTGCAGTTTTGTCTCGCAACACAATGCCACAGATGTCTCAAGTTGAGGGAGCATGCAATTGGCATGCTGACTGAAGGAATATCCACCAGAGCTATCACCAGATAATTCAATATTAATTTCTCTACCATAAGCCGCCTCTAACATTGTTTTAGAGAATTTGGCAGTATGTCCAACCGGCTTCACAACCGCAGACCACGTGTAACCACGCCAGCCTGTAGCACTAACTCCAAAACGTTTTGGGACACTGTAAAGTCCCATGAGAACAAGAGCACCTCCTAGGTAACACTGTCACCACCGATAAATCTACGATAATCGAGAATTTCAATAAGCATCTCTACGGCTGGCCATGCTAAAATCCTGGCTACCCCAACCACGGCCAACAGCTCCGCACTACCCCAACCAAGGCCAACAGCTCCGCACCCCCCGCAACTACTTGCCCAAGCCTCTCCAGCTTCTCCTTCACCTTAATCCAGATAGCAGATGTTCTGAAAGAGCTGCAAAACCTGGACCCGTACAAATCAGCTGGGCTAGACAATCTGGACCCTCTCTTTCTAAAATGATCTGCCGCCATTGTTGCAACCGCTATTACCAGCCTGTTCAACCTCTCTTTTGCATCGTCCGAGATCCCTAAAGATTGGAAAGCTGCCGCGGTCATCCCCCTCTTCAAAGGGGGAGAAACTCTAGAACCAAACTGTTATAGACCTATATCCATCCTGCCCTGCCTTTCTAAAGTCTTCGAAAGCCAAGTTAATAAACAGATCACTGACCATTTCGAATTGCTGTGCAATCCGTTTGTTGAGCTGGTCACGGGTGCACCTCAGCCACGCTCAAGGTACTAAACGATATCAAAACCGTCATCGATAAAAGACAGACTGTGCAGCCGTCTTCATCGACCTGGCCAAGGCTTTCGACTCTGTCAATCACGGTATTCTTATCGGCAGACTCAACAGCCTTGGTTTCTCAAATGACTGCCGCGCCTGGTTCACCAACTACTTCTCAGATAGAGTTCAGTGTGTCAAATCGGAGGGCCTGTTGTCCGGACCTCTGGCAGTCTCTATGGGGGCCCCAAAGGAATCGATTCTCGGGCCGACTCTATTCTCTGTATATATCAACGATGTCGCTCTTGCTGCAAGTGATTCCCTGATCCACCGCTACACAGACGACACCATTCTGCACATATCTGGCCCTTCCTGTGACACTGTGTTAACTAACCTCCAAAGAGCTTCAATGCCATAAACACTCCTTCGGTGGCCTCCAACTGTTCTTAAACGCTAGTAAAACCAAATGCATGCTTTTCAACCGTTCGCTGCCCGCACTTGCCCGCCCGACGAGCATCACTACTCTGGACGGTTCTGACTTAGAATATGTGAACAACTACAAATACTTAGGTATCTGGCAAGACTGTAAACTCTCCTTCCAGACTCACATTAAACATCTCCAATCCAAAATTAAATTTAGAATCGGCTTCCTATTTCGCAACAAAGCCTCCTTCACTCACGCTGCCAAACATACTAACGTAAAACTGACTATCCAACTGATCCTTGACTTCGGCGATGTCATTTGCAAAATAGCTTCCAACACTCTACTCAGCAAACTGGATGCAGTCTATCACAGTGCCATCCGTTTTGTCACCAAAGCCCATTATACCAACCACCACTGCGACCTGTATGCTCTAGTCGGCTGGCCCTCGCTACATATTCGTCGCCAGACCCACTGGCTCCAGGTCATCTATAAATCTATGCTAGGTAAAGCTCTGCCTTATCTCAGCTCACTGGTCACGATAACAACACCCAACCGTAGCACACGCTCCAGCAGGAAAATCTCACTGGTCATCCCCAAAGCAAACAGCTCCTTTGGCCGCCTTTCCTTCCAGTTCTCTGCAGCCAATGACTGGAACAAATTGTAAAAATCGCTGAAGATGGAGACATATTTCCCTCACTAACTTTAAACATCAGCTATCTGAGCAGCTAACCAATCGCTGCAGCTGTACATAGCCCATCTGTAAATAGCCCACCCAATCTACCTACCTCATCCCCATATTGTTTTTATTTACTTTTCTGCTCTTTTGCACACTAGTATTTCTACTTGCACATCACCATCTGCTCATCTATTCCTCCAGTGTTAATTTGCTAAATTGTAATTACTTCGCTACTATGGCCTATTTATTGCCTTACCTCTTCATGCCATTTGCACACACTGTATGTAGACTGTCTTTTTTTTCTATTGTGTTATTGACTGTATGCTTGTTTATTCCATGTGTAACTCTGTTGTTGTTTGTGTCGCACTGCTTTGCTTTATCTTGGCCAGGTCGCAGTTGTAAATGAGAACTTGTTCTCAACTAGCCTACCTGGTTAAATAAAGGTGAAATAAAAAAATAAAAATAAATGTGTGTGTGTGCATGTGTGTGTGAATATTAAGAGAGTTAGCCAGTGCTAATTACTAGTCAGAGGGATAAGTAGACATTTCAAAGGCACCTGCTCGCCAACTGTCCCGGCACCTTCCATACCCCCTCACCCCGTTTAAATGCATATTAACTCGTATCTGAGGCTAGCACGCTAATTTAACTTTTGACAGTAGTGGACCCGGGGGGGGGGGGGGGGGCACCAGTTTGAGTGTGTCAAGAACTGCAACACTGCTGGGTTTTTCATCAAGAATGGTCCACCACGACGTCCTGGTTGGCGAGCGACAGAATGGCCATGTAGAAAACAAGCTCCCGGGCAGTTGAAAATAATTCACCCCATGAGTTAAAGAGTCGGATAAAGCTGAAATGGATGAAGATATGCACGGCCCTCATAAAGCAAGGCAAGATGACAACAACAAAATTGAAATGGAGAGGAACCCGGCGAAGGAAATGCTGATTAATGTTAGCAGAGAAATCCGCAAACTTAGAACCGAAATGAGAGGGAACCTGACTAGATTCAAGGATGAAGAAGGATATAAAGAAGGAGTTAGCGGAATTAAAACAAATTTACAGTGAGGCTCCAGGAAACTAAAGAGGAAATTCACACCCCAAGAACAGCTTTGAAAGGGGCAGAGACATGGATGAGACGGCTGGATGAACAAAACATGGAAATTGGCGAAGCTCTACTCCTGTTATGGAAACAACAATGACGAATACAGGAGAAGCTGATGGATCTTGAGGGCTGGTCCAGGCGCAACAATATCTATATTTACGGCATTAACGAGATATGTACCAATTCATAGAAGGTCTACTCAAAAACAAACATTCTCTGCCGACATACACAGCTCTTCAGATCCAGAGAGCACTTGCTCAATAACCAAGCGCTGATCTATCCCCTAGATCCGTTGTTGTCAATACAATACAAAGGAATACGCTTTCAATCCCCCATGGACAAGATGAGAGTCCCCTGGGAGTTTGGGGGCCAACAGCAGTGTGGTCGAGGAAGCGCAGGACATTTAAAAAAATATGTTTATTTCACCTTAATTTAACCAGGTAGGCCAGTTGAGAACAAGTTCTCATTTACAACTGCGACCTGGCCAAGATAAAGCAAAGCAGTGTGACAAAAACAATAACACAGAGTTACACATAGGATAAACAAACGTACTGTCAATAACACAATAGAAAAAATCCATGTACAGTGTGTGCAAATGAAGTAAGGTTAGGGAGGTGAGGCAATAAAAAGGCCATAGTGGCGAAATAATTACAATTTAGCATTAACACTGGAGTGATAGATGTGCAGATGATGATGTGTAAGTAGAAATACTAGGGTGCATAAGAGCAAATAAATAAATAACAATATGGGGATGAGGGTAGTTGGGTGTACAGGTACAGTGATCGGTAAGCTGCTCAGATAGCTGATGCTTAAAGTTAGTGAGGGAGATATGAGTCTCCAGCTTCAGTGATTTTTGCAATTCGTTCCAGTCATTGGCTGCAGAGAACTGGAAGGAAAGGTGGCCAACGGAGGTGTTGGCTTTGGGCATGACCAGTGAAATATACCTGCTGGAGTGTGTGCTACGGGTGGGTGTTGCTATGGTGACCAGTGAGCTGAGATAAGGCGGGGCTTTACCTAGCAAAGACATAGATGACCTGGAGCCAGTGGGTTTAGAATATGTAGCCAGCCAACAAGAGCGTACAGGTCGCAGTGGTGGGTAGTATATGGGGCTTTGGTCACAAAATGAATGGCACTGTGATAGACTACTTCCAATTTGCTGAGTAGAGTGTTGGAGGCTATTTTGTAAATGACATCGCCGAAGTCAAGGATCGGTAGGATAGTAAGTTTTAGTATGTTTGGCAGCATGAATGAAGGAGGCTTTGTTGCAAAATAGGAAGCCTATTCTAGATTTAATTTTGGATTGGAGACACTTAATGTGAGTCTGGAAGGAGAGTTTACAGTCTAACCAGACACCTAGGTATTTGTAGTTGTCCACATATTCTAAGTCAGAACCGTCCAGAGTAGTGATGCTAGGCGGGCGGGCACGTGCGTGCAGCAATCGGTTAAAGAGCATGTAGTTTTACTAGCATTTAAGAGCAGTTGGAGGCCACAGAAGGAGTGTTGTATGGCATTGAAGCTCGTTTGGAGGTTAGTTAACACAGTGTCCCAGGAAGGGCCAGATGTATACAGAATGGTGTCGTCTGCATAAAGGTGGATCAGAGAATCACCAGCAGCAAGAGCAACATCATTGATATACAGAGAAAAGAGTCGGCCGAGAATTTAACCCTGTGGCACCATAGAGACTGCCAGAGGTTCGGACAACAGGCCCTCCGATTTGACACACTGAACTCTATCTGAGAAGTAGTTGGTGAACCAGGCGAGGCAGTCATTTGAGAAACCATGGCTATTGAGGCTATTGATAAGAATTTTGATGATTGACAGAGTTGAAAGCCTTGGCCAGGTCGATGAAGATGGCTGCACAGTACTGTCTTTTATATATGGCGGTTATGATATCGTTTAGGACCTTGAGCATGGCTGAGGTGCACCCATGACCAGCTCGGAAACCTAATTGCATTGTTGAGAAGGTACGGTGGGATTCGAAATGGTTGGTGATCTGTTTGTTAACTTGGCTTTCGAAGACTTTAGAAAGGCAAGGCAGGATGGATATAGGTCTGTAACAGTTTGGGCCTAGAGTGTCTCCCCCTTTGAAGAGGGGCAGCTTTCCAATCTTTAGGGATCTCGGACGATACGAAAAAGAGGTTGAACAGGCTAGTAATAGCGGCTGCAACAATTTTGGCGGATAATTTTAGAAAGAGATGGTCCAGATTGTCTAGCACAGCTGGTTTGTATGGATCCAGATTTTGCAGCTCTTTTAGAACATCACCTGTCTGGATTAGGGTGAAGGAGAAGCAGGGGGGCTTGGGCAAGTTGCTGCGGGGGGTGCAGAGCTGTTGGCCGGGGTAGGGGAGGCCAGGTGGAAATCATCGCCAGCCGTAGAAAAATGCATCTTGAAATTCTCGATTATCGTATGTTTATTGGTAGTGACAGTGTTTCCTAGTTTCAGTGCAGTGGGCAGCTGGGAGGAGGTGCTCCTATTCTCCATGGACTTTACGGTGTCCCAAAACTTTTTGGAATTAGTGCTACAGGATGCAAATTTCTGTCTGAAAAAACTAGCCTTAGCTTTCCTAACTGACTGTTGGTTCCTGACTTCCCTGAAAAGTTGCATATCGTGGGGGCTATTCGTTCGCCACAGGATGTTTTTGTGCTGGTCAAGGGCAGTCAAATCCGGAGTGAACCAAGGGTTATGTTGTTAGTTCTACATTTTTTGAATGGGGCATGCTTATTTTAGATGGTGAGGAAAGCACTTTTAAAGAACCATCAGGCATCCTCTACTGACAGGATGAGGTCAATGTCCTTCCAGGATACCTGGGCCAGGTCGATTAGAAAGGCCTGCTCGGTGAAGTGTTTTAGGGAGCGTTTGACAGTGATGAGGGGTGGTCGTTTGACCGTGGGCCCATTACGGACACAGGCAATGAGGCAGTGATCGCTGAGATCCTGGTTGAAGACAGCAAAGCTGTATTTAGAGGCCAAGTTGGTCAGGATGATATCTATGAGGGTGCCCATGTTTATGGATTTAGGGTTGTACCTGGTAGGTTCCTTGATAATTTGTGTGAGATTGAGGGCATCTAGCTTAGATTGTAGGACGGCCGGGGTACTAAACATTTCCCAGTTTTGGTCACCTAACAGTACGAACTCTGAAGATAGATGGGGGAAAATAAATTCACATATGGTGTCCAGGGCACAGCTGGGGGCTGAGGGGGGTCTATAACAAGCGGCAACAGTGAGAGACTTATTTCTGGAAAGGTGCATTTTTAAAGTAGAATCTCAAACTGTTTGGGCACAGACCTGAATAGTATGACAGAACTCTGCCCCCTATGGCAGTTCTATCTTGAAGGTTAATGTTGTTGTTGGGGATGGAAATGTCAGAATTTTTGGTGGCCTTCCTAAGCCAGGATTCAGACACAGCTAGGACATCAGGGTTTGCGGAGTGTGCTAAAGCAGTGAATAAAACAAACTTAGGGAGGAGACTTCTGATGTTAACATGCATAAAACCAAAGCTTTTACGGTTACAGAAGTCAACAAATGAGAGCGCCTGGGGAATAGTTGTGATGCTGGGGGCTACAAAGCCCGGGTTAACCTCTACATTATCAGAGGAACAGAGGTGGATTAGGATAAGGGTACGGCTAAAGGCTATAAGAACTGGTCGCCTAGTGCGTTGGCAACAGAGAATAAAAGGGGCAGATTTCTGGGTGTGGTAGAATAGATTCAGGGCATAATGTACAGACAAGGGTATGGTAGGATGTGAGTACAGAGGGTTGTAAGCCTAGGCATTGAGTGACCAGCTAAGCCAGGTGAGGTCTCCCCATGTGTGGGGTGTGTGACTAAAGAGCTATCTAAGGCATGTTGAGCTGGACTAGGGGCTCTACAGTGGAATAAAACAATAACTAACCGAAACAACAGAAGACAAGGCATATTGACATTATAGAGAGGCATGTGTAGCAGAGTGATCATAGGGTACAATGAGCAGCCAAAAGTGAGTCCGGGAGGCGTTCGGTAGTGGTTACTATGCTAGGCGAGTTGAAGACACGGCGATTCAGAAAGGTAGCGGGCCGGGGCTAGCAGATGGGTCTTCGGCGACATCGCAACGGAAAAGCCTGATGAAATCCCATCGGACGATTACGTCGGCAGACCAGTCGTGATGGATGGGCAGGGCTCCGTGTCGGCAATAAAGGGTCCAGTCCAATTGGCAAAAGAGGTATTGTAGCCCACGAATTAGCGGGTATAGCTCTTCGGCTAGCCGGAAAATGGGCCTAGCTCGAGGCTAGCTCAAGGCTAACTGGTGCTTGCTTCGGGACAGAGGCGTTAGCCAGCGGTAGCCACTCGGTTGCAGCTAGCTAGCTGCAATGATCCGGTGTAATGGCCCAGAGCTTCAGGCAGGAATCCAGTGATGTGGTGGAGAAAAGCAGTCCGATATTGCGCTGTGCAGACTGTCAGGTATTGACCGAGCTAAAGCTGGCTGGTGTCCGAGCTAAAGGTGAAGATCGCTAGCCGTGGCTAGCAGTGACTTCTAGCTAGTAGATAGTTAGCTGACTAGCTTCTGATGGGGGTTCAAGTTATAACGTATAAAAATAGCAGATCCGTACCACATTGGGTGAGGCGGGTTGCAGGAAAGTATATTTAGATCGTAGGTGGAAAGTGAGACGGAAAAAAATGATGAAACCGACTATTTCCATGGGACAAGACGGGAAAAGACAAACACACGTCCGACTACTACGCCCTCTTGGATGCTCGTGAGGAACAGGGGATTCATTATCGAGGTACCGGCCGGAGGAGAGGAGGTGCCCAACAGTATCACTAGTGAGGGACAACTACAACGAGTGTTGACTTGAAGGCGTGTGGGAGGGGGCGGAGAGGAGACGGTACAACGAGCAAGGGACAGATTGCAGGAATTCAAGTTGAGACCTAATTCTAAGGATACATAGGTGATTTGTAAAAATGGGTGTGAGGAATTTCCTAGGGCTGAAATATGAGGTAGGTGGATAACATCTATAGATGGCAGTTTAGCTAGCTAGGGTAGATTAATAGCAACTATGGCTGGCTGATTGGCTATCATATTGCTGGGCCGGTATGACCAATTTGTAGCTAGCCAAACAGCCTGTAACATCAGCCCGGCTCATTTGTTTTGGGACTAAAACTGTCATTGTTTATAGGCTATAACCCAGCATTGGATAGGGTAACTTGAGGATTAAGGCCAATTGACTAACATACTGACACAATTTTAAGGCCGACTGTTTACTTTAACCACAATAAAGTTTTATTTGGAAACTCACAAACGAAGGGAATCTTGCAAATGGAACACTGACTCTTTTGAATAGTAACCAAGACCAGTGGGTGTGAGTCAGAAACTGGTCATAGCTAGAGTGTGCAGAGGGAGAATTTTCAGCCATCTCCGCACTGCTAGAAAGTGCGTGGATTTTTTTCGTCGAACAACACAGGGTGTGTGTGGGGAGGGCTGCATTGGGCAACCCATTTTTTGGAGGTCTATTTTATTGAGATTTTGTATCCAGATGTTCAGGGTTTAAATGATTTTATTACCTGGGTTCCAATACCGTCTTGATGTACAAAAATAATGTAACATATGATGAATGACATTAGGTTGGTGTCCTTAAATGTGAATGGTTTGAACAATCCTATTAAGAGAAGTATGGTTATTGCAAGAATAAAAAAGGAGAAAGCACAGGCCATATACCTCCAAGAAACATATTTATCACAATTGGAACATGAAAAACTGAAAAGTAGGTTTTAAAAACCCAGCTCTTTTAAACAGAAACACAAAAAAAGGGTGGAGATGCTTATTCAAAACTCAGTTCATTTTGAAAGTATTAAGGTAATTAATGACAAATAGAGGAGATTAAAGGTGATAAAGGTGAAATATGCAAACAACAGATAGTAAATACAAGATATAAGATAAGAGATCCACAAACTAGACAAATTAAACACAGACATAGAGAATACACTACCGGCAAAAGTTTTAGAACACCTTCTCGTTCAAAGGTTATCCTTTATTTGACTATTTTCTACATTGTAGAATAATAGTGAAGACATCAAAACTATGAAATAACACATATGGAATCATGTAGTAACCAAAAAAGTGTTAAACAAATCAAAATATATTTTATATTTGAGATTCTTCAAAGTAACCTCCCTTTGCCTTGATGACAGCTTTGCACACTCTTGGCATTCTCTCAACCAGCTTCATGAGCCAATCAGTTGTGTTGTGACAAGGTAAGGGGGTATAAAGAAGATAACACTATTTGGTAAAAGACTAAGTCCATATTATGGCAAGAACAACTCAATAAGCAAAGAACAATGATAGTCCATCAGTACTTTAAGACATGAAGGTCAGTCAATCTGGAAAATTTCAAGAACTTTCAAGAAAGTTTCTTCAATTGCAGTCGCAAAAACAATCAAGCGCTATGATGAAACTGGCTCTCATGAAGAACATCAGGAAAGGAAGACCCAGAGTTACCTCTGCTGCAGAGGATAAGTTCATTAGAGTTACAAGTCTCAGAAATTGCACCCCAAATAAATGCTTCACAGAGTTCAAGTAACAGACACATCTCAACATAAACTGTTCAGAGAAGACTGGGAGAATCAGGCCTTCGTGGTTGAATTGCTGAAAAGAAACCACTACTAAAGGACACCAACAAGAAGAAGAGACTTGCTTGGGCCAAGAAACACGAGCAATGAACTTTAGACAGGTGGAAATCTGTCCTTTGGTCTGGAGTTGAAATTGGAGATTTTTGGTTCCAACCGCCGTGTCTTTGTGAGGTGCGGTGTGGGTGAACGGATGATCTCCGCATATGTATTTCCCACCGTAAAGCATGGAGGAGGAGGTGTTATGGTGTGGGGGTGCTTTGCTGGTGACACTGTCTGTGATGTATTTAGAATTCAAGGCATACTTAACCAGCATGGCTACCACAGCGTTCTGCAGCGATACGCCATTCCATCTGGTTTGGGCTCAGTGGGACAATCATTTGTTTTTAACAGGACAATGACCCAACACACCTCCCTAACCAAGGCCCTTCTCCCTCGATTGTTCAGTTTGGCCGAGCGGCCAGCTCTAGGAAGAGTCTTGGTGGTTCCAAACTTCTTCTATTTAAGAATGATGGAGGCCACTGAGATCTTGGGGACCTTCAATGCTGCAGAAATGTTTTGGTACCCTTCCCCAGATCTGTGCCTTGACACAATCTTGGAACATATGATTGGAATATTTGCAGACAATGTCATAGTGTATTTGAATAAGCCAGAGGCATGTTTCCCTAAGCTTATGAATCTATTAGAGGTCATTATTCTGGATATAAATGGAATGTGCATAAAATGCAGATCCTCACATTTAACTATTTCCTTTCTCCAAAAATTAAGCCCAAATTTGGTTTGAACTGGAATTCTAAATAAATTAAATACTTGGGTGTGAATTTAACCAAAAATACCTCAAAGATATATAAAGCTAACTACAACCATATACATTTAGATATCAAGAGAGATGCTGAGAGATGGTCCATACTGCCAATGGATTTCAGCTCCAGAATAGAAGTAGTGACGATGAATATTGTACCCAGAATGTTGTACTTATTCCAATTATAATACATCAAAGTCAATTTAGAGTATGGGACAAACTGATATTGAGATTTATTTGGGATGGTACGAAACCTAGGATTAGATATTGCACATTGCAACTTCCCAAAAATAAAGGAAGGGGGGCATTACCCAACCTAAGATAATATTTATAAGTAGCACAACTCAGATCCATAGTTTACTGGTGTGATAAAAATCACTGTGCAAGTTGGAAGGATATAGAGAGAAGTATAACAGGAAAGCCAATCCAAACTTTGGTGGGAGATAGGGAACTATTTAAGACCATGGAGGGCATTTTGGACCCAATAACAACATTCATGTTAGATATTTGGTTTGATATGGTCTGGAAACACAAATTGGAGAGAGGAATTAGGATGATGAGATGGTGTGCATATGATGATTAAACCTGGAACGTATGATCAAAGGTTTAAAAAGTGGGTTAATCAGGGTATAACGGCATCGTGTACTATTGTGTAAAATGGGGAAATTATGAGTTTTCAGGATCTAAAGGCAACATACAATTTGGAATAACAGGATTTTTTAGATACTTACAATTAAAGGATTACTATATAAAGGGGGTAAAGCAGCCAAACTCCCCCATGGATTAAAATGGGAATTTTGAGAGCCATTAGTAAAGCATATATACAGTATATACAGTATATCACAAAAGTGAGTACACCCCTCACATTTTTGTAAATATTTGAGTATATCTTTTCATGTGACAACACTGAAGAAATGACACTTTGCTACAATGTAAAGTAGTGAGTGTACAGCTTGTATAACAGTGTAAATGTGCTGTCCCCTCAAAAGAACTCAACACACAGCCATTAATCTCTAAACCGCTGGCAACAAAAGTGAGTACACCCTTAAGTGAAAATTTCCAAATTGGGCCCAATTAGCAATTTTCCCTCCCCGGTGTCATGTGACTCGTTAGTGTTACAAGGTCTCAGGTGTGAATGGGGAGCAGGTGTGTTAAATTTGGTGTCATCGCTCTCACACTCCTTCATACTGACTGGTCACTGAAAGTTCAACATGGCACCTCATGGCAAAGAACTCTCTGAGGATCTGAAAAAAATAATTGTTACTCTACATAAAGATTGCCAAGACCCTGAAACTGAGCTGCAGCACGGTGGCCAAGACCATACAGCGGTTTAACTGGACAGGTTCCTCTCAGAACAGGCCTCGCCATGGTCGACCAAAGAAGTTGAGTGCACGTGCTCAGCGTCATATCCAGAGGTTGTCTTTGCTGCCAGAATTGCTGCAGAGGTTGAAGGGGTGGGGGGGGTCAGCCTGTCAGTGCTCAGACCATACGCCGTACACTGCATCAAATTGGTCTGCATGGCTGTCATCCCAGAAGGAAGCCTCTTTTAAAGATGATGCACAAGAAAGCCCGCAAACAGTTTGCTGAAGACAATCAGACTAAGGGCATGGATTACTGGAACCATGTCCTGTGGTCTGAAGAGACCAAGATAAACTTACTTGGTTCAGATGGTGTCAAGCGTGTGTGGCGGCAACCAGGTGAGGAGTACAAAGACAAGTGTGTCTTGCCTACAGTCAAGCATGGTGGTGGGAGTGTCATGGTCTGGGGCTGCATGAGTGCTGCCGGCACTGGGGAGCTACAGTTCATTGAGGGAACCATGAATGTACTGTGACATACTGAAGCAGAGCATGATCCCCTCCCTTCGGAGACTGGGCCACAGGGCAGTATTCCAACATGATAACGACCACAAATACACCTCCAAGACAACCACTGCCTTGCTAATGAAGCTGAGGGTAAAGGTGATGGACTGGCCAAGCATGTCTCCAGACCTAAACCCTATTGAGCATCTGTGGGGCATCCTCAAACGGAAGGTGGAGGGGTGCAAGGTCTCTAACATCCACCAGCTCCGTGATGTTGTCATGGAGGAGTGGAAGAGGACTCCAGTGGCAACCTGTGAAGCTCTGGTGAACTCCATGCCCAAGAGGGTTAAGGCATGATGGTGGCCTCACAAAATATTGACACTTTGGGCCCAATTTGGACATTTTCAGTTAGGGGTGTACTCACTTTTGTTGCCAGTGGTTTAGACATTAATGGCTGTATGTTGAGTTCTTTTGAGGGGACAGCAAATTTACACTGTTATACAAGCTGTACACTCACTACTTTACATTGTAGCAAAGTGTCATTTCTTCAGTGTTGTCACTTCAGTGTTGTCACATGAAAAATGTGAGGGGTGTACTCACTTTTGTGATATACTGTATATACACTGTATATACACTTAAACAACACAATGTAACTCCAAGTCAATCACACTTCTGTGAAATCAAACTTTCCACTTAGGAAGCAACAATGATTGACAATAAATTTCACATGCTGTTGTGCAAATGGAATAGACAACAGGTGGAAATTATAGGCAATTAGCAAGACACCCCCAATAAAGGAGTGGTTCTGCAGGTGATAACCACAGACCACTTCTCAGTTCCTATGCTTCCTGGCTGATGTTTTGGTCACTTTTGAATGCTGGCGGTGCTTTCACTCTAGTGGTAGCATGAGACGGAGTCTACAACCCACACAAGTCGCTCAGGTAGTGCAGCTCATCCAGGATGGCACATCAATGCGAGCTGTGGCAAGAAGGTTTGCTGTGTCTGTCAGTGTAGTGTCCAGAGCATGGAGGCGCTACCAGGAGACAGGCCAGTACATCAGGAGACGTGGAGGAGGCCGTAGGAGGGCAACAACCCAGCAGCAGGACCGCTACCTCCGCCTTTGTGCAAGGAGGAGCAGGAGGAGCACTGCCAGAACCCTGCAAAATGATCTCCAGCAGGCCACAAATGTGCATGTGTCTTCTCAAACGGTCAGAAACAGACTCCATGAGGGTGGTATGAAGGCCCGACGTCCACAGGTGGGGGTTGTGCTTTACAGCCCAACACCGTGCAGGACGTTTGGCATTTGCCAGAGAACACCAAGATTGGCAAATTCGCCACTTGCACCCTGTGCTCTTCACAGATGAAAGCAGGTTCACACTGAGCACATGTTACAGACATGACAGTCTGGAGACGCCGTGGAGAACGTTCTGCTGCCTGCAACATCCTCCAGCATGACCGGTTTGGCGGTGGGTCAGTCATGGTGTGGGGTGGCATTTCTTTGGGGGGCCACACAGCCCTCCATGTGCTCGCCAGAGGTAGCCTGACTGCCATTAGGTACCGAGATGAGATCCTCAGACCCCTTGTGAGACCGTATGCTGGTGCGGTTGGCCCTGGGTTCCTCCTAATGCAAGACAATGCTAGACCTCATGTGGCTGGAGTGTGTCAGCAGTTCCTACAAGAGGAAGGTATTGATGCTATGGACTGGCCCGCCCGTTCCCCAGACCTGAATCCAATTGAGCACATCTGGGACATCATGTCTCGCTCCATCCACCAACGCCACGTTGCACCACAGACTGTCCAAAAGTTGGCGGATGCTTTGTCCAGGTCTGGGAGGAGATCCCTCAGGAGACCATCCGCCACCTCATCAGGAGCATGCCCAGGCGTTGTAGGGAGGTCATACAGGCACGTGGAGGCCACACACACTACTGAGCCTCATTTTGACTTGTTTTAAGGACATTACATCAAAGTTGGATCAGCCTGTAGTGTGGTTTTCCACTTTAATTTTGAGTGTGATTCCAAATCCAGACCTCCATGGGTTGATACATTTGATTTCCATTGATAATTTTTGTGTGATTTTGTTGTCAGCACATTAAACTATGTAAAGAAAAATTATAAATAAATAAAAATATGTCATTCATTCAGATCTAGGATGTGTTATTTTAGTGTTCCCTTTATTTTTTTGAGCAGTGTATATAAGGTAAGTACATTTAGGGTAATCTCAGTATCGTACCACAGCTTGATGTAAAGTAAAGAAAACTCAACCTTGTACATCAAGGAAAATGGGGGAAAAAATACAAAACTGTAACCTCTGAAGAAGAGTGGAAGAACATGTGTAAAACACAACAGGTCACCAGTGATTCAAGGATATGGAAAGAGTTCTGTTGGAAGAACCTGACTCGATTCTTTATTACACCTAAAATTAAGAGTAAACAACTTTGTACGCAACAAATGTGTTGGAGAATGTGTGGACACATGGAAGCTAGCCACTATCATATCTTCTGGTAATGCAAAAAATGTGATGTGTTTTGGGATAATGTGTGTTCTACTATTAAAGACATCTTGGGCTATGGTGTCCCTAGGACTTTCTCTGTTGTCTAAATGAACAGGATGAAATAAGGGCATGTGATTGGTATATGATTAGGATCCTTCTTGCAACTTGTAAAAATGCTATAACAAGAAAATTGTATAACTGAGATCCTCTGAAACTAGATGATTGGTTAGACATTATACAAGAAATCTATGATATGTAAAATATTATTTATTTGTTAAGAATTAGGGAAAATGAGTTTGAGGACAGATGTGAGAAATGGATACGGTTTGAGGCTCAGTAATGGGACATTAACTACTAAATGTGCTTATGACATAACTGCATGTATGTTGTGATGTGAGTATTGTATCCCTGAACCTCAGGACTTTTGCATTTGTTTTTCTATGGTAAATTTCTGTACATTAGTGGGAAAATCTATAAATAATGAAAAAAAAGAAAAAAAGAATGGTCCACCACCCAACCGACATCCAGCCAACTTGACACAACTGTGGGAATCATTGGAGTCAACATGGGCCAACATCCCTGTGAAATGCTTTCAACACCTTGAAGAGTCAATGCCCCAACGAATTGAGGCTGTTCTGAGGGAAAAATGGGTAGCAACTCAATATTAGTATGGTGTTTCTAATGTTTTTTACACTCAGCAGATATTTGGACAACTTAAACCACCATCTCCAGTTCATTTTCACCTCCTGTGATCTGGGAGGGAGTGACCACTGTAAACAGAGTGTAATTCAGTCCCCAAAACACCTAGGTGAGGTGCAGACCCCGTCATTACACTGTCTCAGGCAGACAGAGAAAGCATTAGAGATTAAAGGATCTGTCATGTTGGCCATACAGACTTAACCACAGTCTGGGTCTGAGGAGAGGTGGGAGGTGGGTAGAGAACAAGGCTCCCTATGATTACATAGCCAACTTAGCCAAAGCCAGGTCACCATGCTAGGGACAGAAAATAACAGGGGAGGGGGGGGGGGTAAAAAAGAGGAGGGAAAGAGTTGGAGGAGTGCAGTGAGAAGATAGAAGAAGGTTAAGTTCAAGTCGGAGCTGAGCAGGGACCACAATAGTGCATTTTGGGAAAGGAAGTGCTTGTTACTAGATGTGCTCTCACCATCATTTTTCCTCTCCTACATCAACCTCAACGATTATCCATACTTTCTCACACTGGTATTCTACTTCTCTGTCGCTTACATAATATTTCATTTTCGATCACTCTCTCCCCCTTCTCCCTAATACTCCTTCCTCTCTTTCTCTGTCATAATCATTCTCAACCTTGTCCCTCTGCCCTTTTTCTCTCTCCCTCCCTCCCTCTCTTTTTGGGGGTATTGCTTCCTGTTGCTGTCCCCTCTCAGTAATGAGATTTACTCCTCTGTGACCTATCCTGTCACCACGGCCTGTGAAATCCTCCTCTCCTCATCGTCCTCTCCGTTGCTCTAGAGATGTGTCTGCCACCAAACTCCCCTACTCTTTAAATCAGCCCATTAAATTCCCATTAATCCCAACATTCCACACACACACACACAGATGGGATGACCAACCGACACATTGCACTTCTCAAATTGTTTCCCTAAGGACAACAGCTTTGTCTTACAGCTCTGTTATGGTTTACATGATCATGACTTTAAAATGGTGGATAAGGACTATGTTGACTTGTAGACTGTACTGAACATCATGTACCAACACAATCATGATAGGAGCTAATCTAAATGCTAAATGTACAGTGCCTTGCGAAAGTATTCGGCCCCCTTGAACTTTGCGACCTTTTGCCACATTTCAGGCTTCAAACATAAAGATATAAAACTGTATTTTTTTGTGAAGAATCAACAACAAGTGGGACACAATCATGAAGTGGAACGACATTTATTGGATATTTCAAACTTTTTTAACAAATCAAAAACTGAAAAATTGGGCGTGCAAAATTATTCAGCCCCTTTACTTTCAGTGCAGCAAACTCTCTCCAGAAGTTCAGTGAGGATCTCTGAATGATCCAATGTTGACCTAAATGACTAATGATGATAAATGCAATCCACCTGTGTGTAATCAAGTCTCCGTATAAATGCACATGCACTGTGACAATCTCAGAGGTCCGTTAAAAGCGCAGAGAGCATCATGAAGAACAAGAAACACACCAGGCAGGTCCGAGATACTGTTGTGAAGAAGTTTAAAGCCGGATTTGGATACAAAAAGATTTCCCAAGCTTTAAACATCCCAAGGAGCACTGTGCAAGCGATAATATTGAAATGGAAGGAGTATCAGACCACTGCAAATCTACCAAGACCTGGCCGTCCCTCTAAACTTTCAGCTCATACAAGGAGAAGACTGATCAGAGATGCAGCCAAGAGGCCCATGATCACTCTGGATGAACTGCAGAGATCTACAGCTGAGGTGGGAGACTCTGTCCATAGGACAACAATCAGTCGTATATTGCACAAATCTGGCCTTTATGGAAGAGTGGCAAGAAGAAAGCCATTTCTTAAAGATATCCATAAAAAGTGTTGTTTAAAGTTTGCCACAAGCCACCTGGGAGACACACCAAACATGTGGAAGAAGGTGCTCTGGTCAGATGAAACCAAAATTGAACTTTTTGGCAACAATGCAAAACGTTATGTTTGGCGTAAAAGCAACACAGCTGAACACACCATCCCCACTGTCAAACATGGTGGTGGCAGCATCATGGTTTGGGCCTGCTTTTCTTCAGCAGGGACAGGGAAGATGGTTAAAATTGATGGGAAGATGGATGGAGCCAAATACAGGACCATTCTGGAAGAAAAGCTGATGGAGTCTGCAAAAGACCTGAGACTGGGACGGAGATTTGTCTTCCAACAAGACAATGATCCAAAACATAAAGCAAAATCTACAATGGAATGGTTCAAAAATAAACATATCCAGGTGTTAGAATGGCCAAGTCAAAGTCCAGACCTGAATCCAATCGAGAATCTGTGGAAAGAACTGAAAACTGCTGTTCACAAATGCTCTCCATCCAACCTCACTGAGCTCGAGCTGTTTTGTAAGGAGGAATGGGAAAAAAATTCAGTCTCTCGATGTGCAAAACTGATAGAGACATACCCCAAGCGACTTACAGCTGTAATCGCAGCAAAAGGTGGCGCTACAAAGTATTAACTTAAGGGGGCTGAATAATTTTGCACGCCCAATTTTTCAGTTTTTCATTTGTTAAAAAAGTTTGAAATATCCAATAAATGTCGTTCCACTTCATGATTGTGTCCCACTTGTTGTTGATTCTTCACAAAAAAATACAGTTTTATATATTTATGTTTGAAGCCTGAAATGTGGCAAAAGGTCGCAAAGTTCAAGGGGGCCGAATACTTTCGCAAGGCACTGTAACTAATTTCAGGAAACTAGGCTTATGTTGCACGTCACTACTTCACAGGAGAGGCATTTGAACGTAAACATATATTTTTTTTAATCAAAATGTGTTTATTGGCAGAAATACCTTCTGGAACATGTGAACATTCATGTGGCTTAATAACAAACTTGTATTCCATCGGTAAATACAAATAAAATTGTTAAATTACGAGCCTAGTTGGTTTAGCCACGGAAAAAGACAGGAACCTTCCAGCTAGCCATGATTGGCTGAGATAATGGATGGGCTGGACATGCCGGGAGATGAGTTTGGATTGGTCTGCCATGTAGCATACTTCTGTCTATAACGTGAGATAATCACTATGGGTTGATAGTTCTTACCACCGTGCCGTTTTTTAAAGATAACATTGAGAACTACAAAAGTTTTGCTACTTTTGTCAACAACATTGATGTCCTGAATTTAGCAGGTACTATCGACAGATCAGTTGGAAAAAGTGATGAGCTACTTTCTACACACTCCACAGTCAGTGTGAACTAGTTCATCCATGTATACAGGTAAGAGTCTAGCTACATTTTCAGATATAGGTTTCTAATTTTGTCCGAAAGTTGTTTTCATTGCAAGTTAAAGCGTACTGTTAGTTTCCTAGCGAACATTAGCTTGCTGGCTCGCTAGCTAACGTTAAGTGTATGATATGTGTAGTAATATTAATCAAATCAGAAATTCATTTGTATTGCTAGTTATAGCCTAATGTTAGCTAGCTAACATTGAACCTAGTTTGTTAGCTTTAGCTTCCTGCAGATTCATACTACAGCCATGAAAATGTTTGTTTTGGTAGTAGCTAGTCTGAGTTGGGTTTATGCTGGTTCATTGTTTAGCTTGACCCATCAAGTTAGCCAGGTGTGTCTGGGGGTATTTAAGGCCATCTATTGTATTTCATGAACATGTGTACATTTCTAGACAATAGTGACCAATCCACTTAGCTTGATGTGGCTGGGGGATGGTTATAGCATGTCGGGTAAGTGTGTCAGGTAAGTGTCATCTAATAATTATAAAATATTTATATCTGGACACTTTATATTTTGATATTGCTACTATTCAAGTAACCATTTCACTGTAGCATTTACACCGTCTGTATCCTGTGCATGAGACAAATATTTGATTTGATATAGTGTATGTTTACCACATGGCCTCACATGTGAATCCTTAAAGATATGGGTGGGGCTGCAACACCCATCCAGTGAACGATGCTGAATGGGTGTAGACAAAGAAGAGTTCTCCAGTACAGTAGCTGTACCAAAAACATTCAATGGCCATTTTCTCAAAAGTTGGGTTACAAGTTTATCAACTTTCAAAGCAGAATTACCTTCCCATTGTTCCTCAACTGCAGTGTATGATATACCATTTTCTAGCTCTGACTCTGTACTTTTATCCAATGTAAAAAACACAATTTATAATTTTGCTACATAAAACAGAATCGAGAAGGTCGGCTACCAATGGTTATGAAACCAAACTAAACATACTGTACTATAAATACTGTACTAGAAACCCCTAGATATTATATCACCCCTCTTTCCCCCAATCTCTACCTCTCACCTCCCTCTCCCCCTCCTTCCTTCCCCTCCCTCCCTGTCCTCCCTCCCTCTCTCCCTGGGACTGTATGGTTGAGACAGCCCTATGCTGTAGCCGCATGCCAGACCAGAACAAAGAACCTATTGAGTAAGCGGTGCTGCCAGGACTGAGGAAACGTAATGTGGTCCGCCTATCCTCTCCTCCGTTCTGAAAGCACCACAGATGAAGTCATGAGGTCGTCAAACAGTTAGTAAGCAGAGGAGGCCCATCCTGCTTCAGTTCCCAGGGAGTGTTTGTGTAGAGAGAAGATTGTGGGGGGTGGGTGGAGTGTGTGTGGGTGTGTGTGTGTGTGTGTGTAATTACTTGCATGATCATGTGTAAAGGTCATTGATAAAACACAATATGATCTAGTGAGAGTTACTCCAGTAGTTTTCTGCTTGGGTCCAGTGATAGGGGCGTATGCCCCCCTTCTCCCTCTGTCAGAGTCTGTCTGGCGCGCAGTCTGATCTCCCTTGGACTGGAGCTGTGCTGTGAGGCTGAAACTTCAACATCATTAGGCTCACAGCTTCAGGTGAGACCCAAAGTAAGAGACTAAGAGAGAGAGAGAGATACAATGGGGCTGTGTGTGTGTGTGTGTGTGTGTGTGTGTGTGTGTGTGTGTGTGTGTGTGTGTGTGTGTGTGTGTGTGTGTGTGTGTGTGTGTGTGTGTGTGTGTGTGTGTGTGTGTCCCAGAAGTCCCCACAAGAATAGTAAAATAACAAACATTTGACCAACTGGGGACATTTTGTTAGTCCCCACAAGGTAAAATGCCATTTCTAGGGGTTTTAGGGTTAAGGTTAGAATTAGTGTTAGGGTAAGAATTACGTTAAGGGTTAGGATTAGGAGCTAGGAGCTAGAGTTAGGGTTAGGGTTAAGATTAGAATTTTGGCTTAAGGTTAGGGTTAAGGTTGGGGTAAGAGTACGGGTTAGGGTTAGGTTTAGGGTTGGGGTTAGAGAAAATAGGATTTTGATGGGACTGAATTGTGTCCCTACAAGATTAGCTGTACAAGACTGTGTGTGTATGCATGTATATCACTGGAGGCTCCTCAAAGGAGGAAGGGGAGGGCCATACTCCTCAGTGAATACAGTGCATTCGTAAAGTATTTAGACCCCTTGACATTTTCCACATTTAATTACTTTACAACCTGGATGAAGTGGATGAAATAGTTTTTTCCCCCTCATCAATCTATGACAAAGCAAAAACAGGTTTTTAGAAATGTTTGCTAATGTATTAAAAATACAAATCTGTAATATCATATTTACATAAGTATTCAGAACCGTTACTCAGTACTTTGTTGAAGCACCTTTGAAAGCGGTTACAGCCTCGTGTCTTCTTGGGTATGACACTACAAGCTTGGCATACCTGTATTTGGGGAGTTTCTCCCATTCTTCTCTGCAGATCCTCAAGTTCTATCAGGTTGGATGGGGAGCGTCGCTGAACAGCTTTTTTCAGGTCCCTCCAGAGATGTTCGATCGGGTTCAAGTCCGGGTTCTGGCTGGGCCACTCAAGGACATTCAGATACTCATGTGTTGTCTTGGCTGTGTGCTTATGGTCGTTGTCCTGTTGGAAGGTGAACCTTCGTCCAAGTCTGAGGTCCTGAGTGCTCTGAAGCAGGTTTTAATCAAGGATCTCTCTGTATGCTGCTCCATTCATCTTTCCCTCAATCCTGACTAGTCTTCCAGTCCCTGCCGCTGAAAAACATCCCCACAGTATGGTGATGCCACCACCATGCTTCACGGTAGGAATGGTGCCAGGTTTACTCCAGATGTGACGCTTGGCATTCAGGCCAAAGAGTTCAATCTTGGTTTCATCAGAACAGGGAATCTTGTATATCATGGTCTGAGTCCTTTAGCTGCCTTTCAGAAAACTCCATGCAGGAGAGTGGCTTGCTTTTGGAATGATGGAGGCCACTGTGTTCTTGGGGACCTTCAATGCTGCAGAAATGTTTAGGTGCCCTTCCAAATCATGTCCAATCAATTGAATTTAACACAGGTGGACCCCAATCAAGTTGTAGAAACATCTCAAGGATGATCAATAGAAACAAGATGTAACAGAGCTCAATTTCATGTCTCATAGCAAAAGGTCTGAATAGTTATGTAAATAAGGTATTTCTGTATATTATTTTTTAATAAATTTGCACACAAAAAATGAAAAACTTTTTTGCTTGGGGTATTATGTGTTGAAAACAAATTAATCAATTTTTAGAACACGGCTGTAATGTAACAAAATGTGGAAAGTCAAGGGGTCTGAATACTTTCCGAATGCACTGCATGTTGCAGTAACCTCATGATGGGTATAGGGAAAATTTGAGTATGTAGTAGCCTAAACCTATCGATTTTACATTGAAGTGGGTGAATGGAATATGAATGACAGTCATCCAATATGCTGTAATCGCTATAAAGCCATGCTTATTAAAAAAAGAATCATCTTCCCTCATCTTAAACGTCACCGACCGTCACTGATGTACATGTCTGCATGTATTCCTGGGTGTGTATTCCTGTGTGCATGCTTGCATTTTTGCTCCCATTACAGCATATTTATCTCAATAAAATTGAATAAGCATGGCACTTTAATATGCCTTTAGGGGGCCCTTCAGTTGTCAGGGGACCATGGCCTTGGATTGGCTTGTGTTAGGAAGGAGGGAGGGGGAGACGATGAGAGACAGCTATGGCATTGATTAACATGAGAAGGGCTTTGCTCATATTCAAACTGCATGCCCGTCCGCTGTAAGCAAAAGACGGGAGTTCAGTTTCCATACATCAGTCTGACATTTATTTTTTTATTTTCAAACCCCCGTCTCCACTACACATCTGAGTTCAAATCTCTACATGCCCTCCTTTTCTGTAAATCAATTCCTCTCCTCCATTCCTCTCCTCCCTCGGTTTACAACAGATTGTACCAGGGCTAAGGGATTATTAGACAGTAGGAAGACAACAAATGGATCTTATCAACCGACCCTCCCCTGCTTTCCAACATGCACATCCATAACCTAAAACAAGCTGAGCTCAGAGCTCGTTCCAACATGGATGTTGTTACTTGGTATTTCTTGGTACTGGCTACCAATTAGCACTGGCTTGAAAACCTGAGCTACTTATGAGGACCTTGGGAGGGAGCGCACACCGCCGACAAGAGGGTGGGAAGAAAAGACGGCGAGGAAAGCGCCGCTGCTGATTTCTAATCTATCACCAGAAATCGCTGCCAGGGTTTTACACTCTTTGATCCAGGCTCCTCTTTCGCACTAGTGAGGGAGAGAGTAGCGAAGGGACAGGAGAGAGGAGAAAGGGAGAGCCAGGGGTGGTGAGGTCAGAGGGGAGAGATTAAGGGGTGTAGGGTGCAAACTAGAACATGGTACAGTGGTTGCTCAACTAAAAGTTTTGCGATTATGCTGCGGGATGTTGAGGTAATTTGTGCGTCACTACTTCATTCATACCTCGTAAAACTGACTATCCTACTGATCCTCGACTTTGGCGATGTCATTTACAAAATTGCCTCCAACACCCTACTCATCAAATTGGATGCAGTTTATCACAGTGCCATCCGTTTTGTCACCAAAGCCCCATATATTACCCACCACTGCGACCTGTAAGCTCTCGTTGGCTGGCCCTCGCTTCATACTCGTCGCCAAACCCACTGGCTCCAGGTCATCTACAAGACCCTGCTAGGTAAAGTCCCGCCTTATCTCTGCTCGCTGGTCACCATAGCTGCACCCACCCATAGCACGCGTTACAGCAGGTATATATCACTTGTCACCCCCAAAGCCAATTCCTCCTTTGGCCGCCTCTCCTTCCAGTTCTCTGCTGCCAATGACTGGAACGAACTACAAAAATCTCTGAAACTGGAAACACATATCTCCCTCACTAGCTTTAAGCACCAGCTGTCAGAGCAGCTCACAGATCACTGCATCATAGCCATCATAGCCAATCTATAAATATCCCAAACAACTACCTCTTCCCCTACTGTCACGCCCTGACCTTAGTTATCTTTGTTTTCTTTATTATTTTGGTTAGGTCAGGGTGTGACGAAGGTGGTTTGTGTAGTTTTTGTATTGTCTAGGGGGTTTTGTATGTCTAGGGGTTTTTGTGTATCTAGGTGTTTATATGCCTATGGTTGCCTAGATTGGTTCCCAATCAGAGGCAGCTGTTTATAGTTGTCTCTGATTGGGGACCATATTTAGGTAGCCATATTCCTTGGGTATTTTGTGGGTTATTGTCTATGGTTAGTTGCATGTCAGCACTCGTTATATGTAGCTTCACGGTCGTTTTGTATTGTTTGTTCAGTGGTTCTCTTTCATTAAAGAAGAATGTATTCATATCACGCTGCGCCTTGGTCTCCTCGTTATGACGAACGTGACAGAACAACCCACCATAAAAGGACCAAGCAGCGTGCTAAAAAGGAGTGGACATTTTGGACCCGGGAGAAAGAGGAGTGGAGGACATCCTGGACCTGGGAGGAGGTAATGGCAGGGGGACAAGACCCTACCATGGAAGCAGGTGGAGATAGCACAGGAGGAACGGCGTAGATATGAGGGTACACGGCTGGCACGGAAGCCCGAGAGGCAGCCCCAAGATTTTTTTTGGGGGGGTGGCACACGAGGAGATTGCATGAGTCAGGTCAGAGACTTGAGCCAACTCCTCGTGCTTACTGTGGGGAGCGTGTTACTGGTCAGGCACCGTGTTATGCGTTGGAGCGCACGGTGTCTCCAGTGCGCTATTCTAGCCCGGTGTGCTCTATTCCACCTCCTCGCATTGGCCGGGCTAGAATGGGCATCCAGCCAGGAAGGAGGGTGCCAGCTCAGCGCATATCCTGCGCCGGCTTTGCCTACTGTGTCTCCGGTGAGTCTGCACAGCCCAGTGTGTCCTGTGCCAGCGCCCTGCATTTGCAGGGCAAAAATAAACATAAACAAATCTGTGGGCAAAACTGAAAAAGTGTGTGCAAGCAAGGAGGCCTACAAACCTGACTCGGTTACACCAGCTATGTCAGGAGGAACGGGCCAAAATTCACCCAACTTATTGCGGGAAGCTTGTGTAAGGCTACCAAAAAGTTTGACCCAAGTTAAACCATTTAAAGGCAATGCTACCAAATACTAATTGAGTGTATGTAAACTTCTGACCCACTGGGAATGTGATAAAAGCTGAAATAAATCATTCTCTCTACTATTATTCTGACATTTCACATTCTTAAAATAAAGTGGTGATCCTAACTGACCTAAGACAGGGAATTTGTACTCTGATTAAATGTCAGGAATTGTGAAAAACTGAGTTTAAATGTATTTGGCTAAGGTGTATGTAAACTTCCGACTTCAACTGTATATACTGTATTTAATACCATCTATTGCACCTTGCCTATGCCGCACGGCCATCGCTCATCCATATACTTACATATACATATTCTCATTCACCCCTTTAGATTTGGGTATATTGTTAGATTACTTGTTAGATTTGGCTCCAGAGTGGTGCACAATGGGATTGTTCTCCAGCTTTATCCACTGAGATAGTGGTAGGCGCACAAGGTTCAAGTCATGAGGGCAGGAAGCACGGGACGGACCGCAGAGCATCGCACAGAAGACGGACCTAGCCCATGGGGAAGGGGGGGACCCCGCCCCACTGGGTAACACAGAGCAACACTTTTAAGGGGCATTGCATTAATAATGGCAGTGACTAGGGAATTGTTCCCGCTGTTCTTAGTTCCTGTCTGCACGTTCAAACTAAAACAATGTAACTAATAATGGCGCGAAAAATGCCCCTTAGACATGAATTCGGAGGCAGAAATGACTAAATAATAGAGCATTAGTCCTCTCGCTAAAGGTGTCAGTCAAAAGTTATACTTAAATATGAACTGGAATGTAAACAGGATGTAAACAAGATGCTGTGTTTTTATTTACAGTAGTGATGGACAGCTGGAGGCATTTAGAAAACAGTACTGCAGGTGTAGCCCTATCAGCAGGACAATAGGACAACTCTGTATAGCCCGGCTACTGTAGGTGTGAACATCCCCCAACTTGCGACCAAAGCGAACAGACGAAATGGACATCGTTTTCATCAAGCCAGCTTCTTTCTATGGTGCTACCCGTTCCAGTGTTTCAAGTGGACTTGAAAATGAACCGGAGCTGAGAGTCTCACCAAAACTAAAGGTATTTTGGTTTCAGTGCATTTTCTTTATTTTAAATTATATAGCCTCCCAATGTGTAGTAGGCATACTGTGTAATAAAATTGATAATTAAATAAAGGTTAAATAAAAAATTATTGTGTTCTAAATTCGTGAATGTGTTTTTGCAGAGCATATAACCATGTCGACAACCATCTGTAGAGATCAGTGTTCTTATGTGTATGCAGCATTTGTGTGTTGGAGTCACTTTTAATTCTTTAATTGATCTACCGTTTCTATCATAGGCCACTGTAATGGATGGGGGCTCAGGGCAATAACATTCTGCTCATCTGATGAAGGTGCACATGGATCAGATTCAAACTTTGAAGACCGAGGTCGAGTCATTGAAGGCAGACCAGCAGAAAAAGAAACATTATCTGAGGGCAGAGATACGGGCGACAGCTGATGCATTGGTCCAGAGCCAGGCGGCATTGCAAGAGGCATCATTACAGTCCTTTGTTCGAATCTAGGCTGTATCACATCTGGCCGTGATTGTGAGTCCCATAGGATGGCGCACAATTGGCCCAGCGTCATCCGGGTTTGGCTGGCCGGGATGTCCTTGGTTTCTCTCCCTCTAAAAACATAAATACATAGTTTGGCCTTTATAAATATTATTTTGGCCTTTATTCAGATGACAAATCGGTGACTATAGTTTTTTTTTTTAACAAAATCCTCTCCAAAATATCGTTATATATAGCCTACCCACTGTGGTGAACTATTTCAGCACTGTTTTGTGCTGCTCTGAGACAAGCATGGAGAAATTGTTCAATTATATTCCATGATATTCTTAAGATATATGTGTTAACTGAATATAAGCAAGAGATGTCTGCTAAATAATCAAGTTGATGGCGCAGTCATACAACCTGAGTGATTCACTCATTCGTGGCTTTGGATCAAAATAAATAAGTACCAACATTCTTTCTGATAGTCTTTAATAAATACATGTATTGGTTATCCTGACCTGGACACCATGTGCAGTATTATAATAGCCCATTATAGGCTATTAGCAGGACAATATACGCTTACCAACACCTCTCTGTATTTTGATACTTTGTGCAAGGCAATTGATCAGCATTAAAAACGTTGTGGATGGGGCCTCCTGAGTGGCGCAGGGGTCTAAGAAACTGCATCGCAGTGCAAACTGCAGGGCTACAGATGCTGGTTCGATACCGTGCCGGCCGCCTCACCCCATGTTCAAGAGTGACCTTTTTCTCGCGGGTTAAATGAAAATAAAATAATCTCCAAAAAATAGTTATTTTTAAACAAAGTGATTATTATTATTATTAATTCATTTAGAATTATATAAAAGCTCCTTAGATATTCTCACAGATCAGATTTGCCCTAATGAAAAATTCCCCTTAGACATTAATTTCACGTTCTAACCTTAATTCCTTTGTTTTGTCTTTGTTTTAGTATGGTCAGGGCGTGAGTTGGGTGTCTCTGTAAGGGATCACGTCCTCCTCTTCTGAGGAGGAGAAGCGAGATGGATCGGAGGACCAAAACGCAGCGTGGTAAGTGTCCATAATGTTTATTTTAAAACATAAACTGAACACTACGAAATACAAAACAAGAAGCGTGAAATGAACGAAACAGTCCCGTGTGGCGACAAACACTGACACGGAAGACAAACACCCACCACCTAAAACTGAAACCCAGGCTACCTAAGTATGATTCTCAATCAGAGACAACTAACGATACCTGCCTCTGATTGAGAACCATACTAGGCCGAACACAGAAACCAAACATAGAAAAACAAACATAGACTGCCCACCCCAACTCACGCCCTGACCATATAAACAAAGACAAAACAAAGGAACTAAAGGTCAGAACGTGACACCTTCAAACCTCTAAATGTAATTATTGGCGGAGAGTCACGTCATTGAAAAAAATATTTGTAGATATACTGTAGGCCTACCGTAGGCGAAATGAGTCTCACTAGTGTTGAGTAATGTGCTGTTAAAAGTGGTGTAGGTCTTATTTATTTAAAAAGCATATTGAAGTTAGAAGCAATAGGATTTGAAGCAAAAAGTATTTCAACATCGTTTCGCGCTGCTCTGAGACAAGCATGGGGACTGGTCTTGATAAATCAATTCGATTTTTATTTTCTGATTGGGTATTGTTTACACTATAATTAGGGTGTGGAAATGTTATGCTCTTAGTACTGTAGCCTACTCCCGACCAGTCACATTGTACAGCGCCATATTTTCCTAACGGAGCGGCGCAGCGGTCTAAGACACTGCATCGCAGTGCAAACTGCGTTGCTACAGATGCTGGTTTGATACCCGTGCCGGCCGCCACTGGGAGACCCATGAGGCGGCATTTGGTTTCTCTCCCTTTAAAAACAGAAATAAATCATTCTAACAAACTGGCTTTATTTCCAAATTAGTGAGAATGTCTCACCCCATGTTCAAGAATGGCCTTTTTCTCGCTCACTCTAGGTTAAATGAAAATGAAATCATCTCCAAAATATTGTTATTTTTTAAACAAACCGATTATTATTATTAATTCATTTAGAAATATATAAAAGCCCTTAGATATTCTAACAGATCAGATTTGTCCTAATGAAAAATGCCCCTTAGACATCAATTTGGAATCCTCCAATTTCCTTATGCTCTTAGTACTGGAGCCTACTCCCAAACATCACATTGTACAGCGCAATATTTTCCATATTTTCCTTTCCATCCTAACGGAAACCATTTTCTTGGAATAGAAACACCATAATATTAATCAAATTAATTCAGCTACATTTCTTAAAATCAATCCCATATACTATATTCTTACAAAAAAGGTTTTACATTCTCTAATAATGCCAATATTGATGACTATCAAATCGCTCTCAAAGATGCCCTCTGGTGGTTAAACTAGCACTAAATAGAATGAATGGTAAAAATGGCTGACAATTAAATAACGTGCCATAGAATTCTGCAGCATCCCATAAGGTGTGCTGCAGTATGATGCAACTTTTAAAGGAGGAACCACTGTACACACACCCTGCACCCAGAAACCTAAGATCACGTCTTCCGCACAGATGTATTAGAAAACAAATACAAATTTATACACAATTAAACACTCAATCATTCATATACCTATACACACTCTGGACAACTTACAGTACATCTTATTCACTGACAAACACAAAAACACTGTCTCACCAAAGCTCACATACAGCATAACAGACCCTCTCCCTGAAGCACAAGTATTTACACACACACACACACACACACACACAGTTCCGATAGCTGTACTTCTGTTAGGCTGGACACATGACATTTTAAACAATGCTTTTTTCTGATAAAAACTAGATCATTGCATCTGCCGTGGAGCCAAGTTTCAGACTATATCCATATGTCCCAGCTGCTTACCCTAGTTTTGAAGTAATCATGTAAAAACAGGCCTTATTTTAGGTCATTTTTCACCCTGCCAGCTCCTATTAGTTCTATTGAGCACTGTGGCACCAACTCGCCTTCTGAAAGTTCTATTCCCAGCCTTTTGTTCTACGTCACAATGCCTGCTTTGCTATTGTTGGCAATGAGACCTGCCCACGTTGCTGGTAGTTATAATGCAAACAACAACAAAAAATTACTCATGGAACTCTGAGGTCGTCCAATTGTTTCCTATATGGAAATATAGGTATGTCTGTCTATTTCGCCAAATATCTCACAATGTGTATATGTAGATTTTTACAAAATTGGACACCATTTCAATCATGAGCATCTGCTCTTTCTAATTATGTAAGGCTGGACAGTGTATTTCATTGTCATTACACGCTAGCCCCGAAACACCTTTTGCCCTTGGAACGCTGAGCCCCATTGTTTTCCTATGGAGAGGCATGCTGGTATATTTAGCCAAATATCTCGCAATGTGTATATTTTGACTTGTTCAAATCGCTAGACAAGAAATAGTTAGAAGTTGACAATTTTTTCTTACTTCCTCGTTATGCAGACATAAGCACACTTGGCACCATCGAGGTGCGGATGTTAACTTTCTACACAACTTGTTATTTTTCAGTTTCGTCCTAAGAAGAGATTGTAGTGGTAAAATAAAAAGAGCTACATTTGTTGGTGCCATTTAGGCGAAATGGAATTCTAAGCGTCACTCCAGTCAGAAGAGCTCTGCGAAAGTTTGATTCCATTCATTTGCTATGGGCTCCAGTGTTCCAGCTTAGCCAATGTTCTTTTGCCATTTTTCAGCCTTGGGTGAATTTTGACTAGTTCTATTGTCCAGCCTACTTCTGTACAAAGTATTATATTGTTCTATGTTGTCATATAGTGGCAAATGTGGATACTGTAGCTTTTAATTAGCCAACTTTCGGTTCAGAGCTATTTCCTGTCAGAACAATCAGAGCGACAACAACAGACAGAAAAATAGAGCTTGTCTATCTTACTAGGCCTTTCGAGTTATTAGAACATGCTTTTGCTAATTCAAATTGTGTTTCTAGAATATTTATGTTTTATACATGCTTATTCTATTATTATAAGTTCCGATGATGCTAAGCTGATTGCCTAACTATCACCCATTCACTTAACATTGTGTGTTAGCATGCTAGCTATGGTTTTGTGACGGAATTTCAATTGTTTGGTTTTTGAATGAATCTAGCTACTTTAAGTGATCAGATATCTCTTATTACAGAGCTAAATCATAGTTATTAAGCTATATGGACACTTGTGTATATATGTTTAGTGGTACCCTTCCTGTGATGTAAATTGTCATCATTTTTGCATGGTATTGATGGCTAGCTAGGCTCGTTTTCTTGTTGCTAACTCATGAACAAGAAAGAGAAAGAAAGAAGTGAAGAGGGACACAGACCAATACATTCTGCTGGCAGGGTCAGGACACTCCTGCTTTGTTCCCCTCAGTAGGTGGGAGTCCACTGATGCATACCGACAAATGGACAGAGTAGCAAAAATAGTCAACTACTGTTTCCCTACTTTACTGCTTTATGTCTACCTTACAGACTCTCTGTCTGTCTGTGTCCTGGAATAGACTGAGAGGGACCTCCTCCTGCCTTCTGCGCAGACAGATCTCCCTCTGTGAGCAATAAGGATGTTCATTGGTTAGGGTTCATGTTCCTGACCTGGTTGACATCATAGGCCTCAATGCCTTTCACCACGTCATAGAAAATGACTCCATGAGCTTCAATGGAGGTAAAACTCTACTAACAGATTAAACTCAAATCTATTACTACTAGATACATTAATAGAATTACCCATATGTTTGTTTTCAAGGCATTTTTCATTCCTCTTTTGCTGACCCACATTGAACAATTTTAGCATAATAGGCCAACACCAACATTTTGCAAAACACCAAGACCCAGAAACACCTCTGCCAGATCCCTCCAAGACAGTTGACATAGATTAGGAGAGGTGGGTACTGGGCAAAACACCTCCACCTACCCCTTATGGACCAGAGAGAGAGCAAGATTATGGTGATTCAGATTCTGCATATTACAGTTGAATACTGCTGAAGGTGGCCCCTGCTGCCCAGTAGGTGAATGCACTGGAGACTTTTTTCCAGTTTACCCAATAGGTGAAAGAGGTCCAGAGGTGGTGGATGCTGAATGGATCAGTGTGGTTCCTCCATGCAGCCAGACAGGCAGAAGGAGGCCAGGCCGGGTTGAGGTTGTTGGGCTGGGGATAGCTGAGGGCCCCTCCACCTGAGTTGTCAGCAGGCCACCCTAATCCTGTGTCTCAGGCCGCTGTGAGGCGTCCCTCCCAAGGCCTGTCGCCCCACTGCTGCAGGAAATTGCCTTCAGTGCAGAGGGCCATGAGATGGCTGGCTCACTGATAGAGTCCACAGCTTACTGCACGATTGTGTGTGTGCCTGTACGTGTGCATGTGTACAGGGCCACATCGACTTTCTGTTCATATCTCTGTATCTAACAACAGCCACTCAACCCATCTTACTGTAACGTTATGCTGTGTGCCTAAAACCCAGTGAGAGTGAAAAATAATAATAGAAGGTGGTCACTCCTTTTGTGTGTGTGCTTCTCTGTTCACATATCTGTGCATGTGTGTTTGCGTGTGCATGCGTGGGCACGTGTATGCGTCCTGCCCCCTCCATTGTGCTGTTTGACCCATGGTGAGCAGCCAGCACTCCCTCTTGAGGTCCCTTATCCCCCATCAGACCCCTCTCTCATTAACCCCTGGCTGTCAGAGAGAAAGAGAAGAGAAGAGAAGAGAAGAGAAGAGAAGAGAAGAGAAGAGAAGAGAAGAGAAGAGAAGAGAACCCACCTCCCTGCTTTCTACCACAGGAGCCACACTACACCTATACATCTATATAGCCCTCGCTAGCACACTCACAGTCAAAACTACTATTACAACAAGGAGACTACAAGTCTACAAACATTGTGCAAGTCTACAAGCATATTCCATCGTAGCCCCAACCATAGACATAAATCTAGCAGATCTATAAACTTCTCACAGAGAAATGTCGACACCACTACCATACTAGAGCTACCAGCCAGAAAGAGATGTACAAGTAGCCACTAAATTATGAAATAAATGATGATTACACAGGCATATTTTCATATCACCAACAGATCTCCTCACTTCTCTCTCTGATGCCATCCAGAGCTCCATCCCTCAGCAATAAAGTGTCTGGGTGTTCCCTCCTTTCAAATCAAATCAAATTGTATTTGGCACATGTACCGAATACAACAGGCGTAGACCACTGTGAAAATGCTTACTTACAAGCCCTTAACCAACAATGCAGTTTTATAGAAAACACATTTTATAAAAAGTAAAAGAATAAAACAACAATATAGTGCATTCGGGAAGTATTCAGATCCCTTCCCTTTTTCCACATTTTGTTACGTTACAGCCATAATCAAATAAACAAACAATGCGCCATAAAGACAAAGTGAAAACAAGTTTTTAGACATTTTAGCAAATGTATTAAAAAAAAATTGTTTTAACAGAAATAACTTATTTACATAATTATTCAGACCCTTTGCTGTGAGAGTCGAAATTGAGCTCAGGTGAATCCTGTTTCCATTGATTATCCTTGAGATGTTCCTACAACTTGATTTGAGTCCACGTGGTAAATGAAATTGATTGTACATGATTTGGAAAGGCACAAACCTGTTGCCAAAAGACACCTAAAGGACTCTCAGACCATAATAAACTAGATTCTCTGGTCTGATGAAACCAAGATGGAACTCTTTGGCTAGTCAGGATTGAGGGTAAGAACGGAGCAAAGTACAGAGAGATCCTTGAACCCGATCTAACATCTCTGGAGAGACCTGAAAATAGCTGTGCAGCTGTGTCCCCGTCCAACCTGACAGAGCTTGAAAGGATCTGCAGAGAAGAATGGGAGAAACTCCCTGAATGTACAGTACCAGTCAAAAGTTTGGACACACCTACTCATTCAAGGGTTTTTCTGTGTCCATACTTTTGACTGGTAAACTTTAGGCTGTAATCACTGCCAAATGTGCTTCATCAAAGTACTGAATAAAGGGTTTGAATAATTATGTGAATGTGATATTTCCATTATTATTTTATAAATTAGCAAAAACCTGTTTTACTTTGGTATTAAGGAGTATTGTATGTAGATGGATGAAATATTTATTTTCCTCATCAATTTGATAATAAGGCTGGAGCATAACAACATTTGGAGAAAGTGAAAGGGTCTGAATACTTTCCGAATGCACTGTATATACAGGGGGTACCAGTACCGAGTCAAACTCTAGGATCAGTTGCAGAGGGAGGTGTTTAGTCCCAGATTCCTTAGCTTAGTGATGAACTTTGAGGGCATTATGGTGTTGAATGGGGGGCTGTAGTCAATGAACAGCATTCTCACAAGTAGGTGTTCCTTTTGTCCAGGGGGGCAATGGGCATTGTGGAGTGCAATAGAGATTGCGTCATATGTGGATCTGTTGGGGGGGTTTACGACTTGAAGTGGATCTATGGTTTCTGTAATGGTGGTGTTGATGT
Source organism: Oncorhynchus clarkii lewisi (assembly GCF_045791955.1). Classification (NCBI taxonomy): domain Eukaryota; kingdom Metazoa; phylum Chordata; class Actinopteri; order Salmoniformes; family Salmonidae; genus Oncorhynchus; species Oncorhynchus clarkii. Next base: position 37,346,205 of record NC_092157.1, on the reverse strand, counting down.
GAGCCATGACCAGCCTTTCAAAGCACTTCATGGCTACAGACAGAGTGGTAGTCATTTAGGCAGATTACCTTGGTATTTTTTGGCACAGAGAATATGGTGATCTGCTTGAAACAAGTAGGGATTACAGACTCGCTCAGGGACAGGTTGAAAATGACAGTGAACACACTTGCCAGTTGATCAGCGCATGCTCTGAGTACACGTTCTGGTAATCCGTCTGGCCCTGCGGCCTTGTGAATGTTGACCTGTTTAAAGGTCTTATTCACATCAGCTACGGAGAGCGTGATCACAGTTGTCTGGAACAGCTGGTGCTCTCATGCATGCTTCAGTGTTGCTTGCCTCAAAGCGTGCATTGAAGTCATTTAGCTCGTCTGGTACGCTCGCGTCACTGGTCAGCTCTCGGCTGGGCTTCCCTTTGTAGTCTGTAATACTTTGCGAGCCCTGCCACATCCGACAAGTGTCAGAGCTGGTGTAGTAGGATTCAATCTTTGTCCTGTATCGACCCAATACTTGTTTGATGGTTCGTTAGACGGCATAGCATAATTTTTTATAACCTCCTTGAAAGCGGCAGCTCTACTCTTTAGCTTAGTGCGCATGTTGCCTGTAATCCATGGCTTCTGGTTGGGGTATGTACGTACGGTCACTGTGGGTACGACTTCATCGATGCACTTATTGATGAAGACGGTGACTGATGTGGTATACTCCTCAATACCATCGGATTAATCCCTGAACATATTCCATTCTTGGCTAGCAAAACAGTCCTGTAGCTTAGGATCTGCATCATCTGACCATTTCCTTATTGAGCGAGTCACTGGTACTTCCTGCTTTAGTTTTTGCTTGTAAGCAGGAATCAGGATGGTCAGATTTGCCAAATAGAGTATGGTCAGATTTGCCAAATGGAGGGTGAAGGAGAGCTTTGTACGCATCTCTGTGTGTGGCGTAAAGGTGGTCTAGAGTTTTATTTTTATTACTCTGGTTGCACATGTGAAATGCTGGTCGAAATTAGATCAAATGGATTTAAGTTTTCCTGCATTAAAGTCCCCGGCCACTAGCAGCGCCGACTCATTTCTTTAATTTATATAATGATCAAGCCACTCATAAAATCTATTTTTTTGTTAACAAAAAATCAGACAGGTAGAGTAGTAAATCTAAAGAGAGAAAAAGTGAGAGATGAAATGTGGAGAGCAGTGATGGTGGCAGTTAGTGTTAGGGGATAGGGAAAATAGGATTTTGAATGGGAATCAATTGTTTGGTCCCCACAAGGATAGTAAAACAAATGTGTGTGTGTGTGTGCGTGCGTGCGTGTGTGAGGAGGGGGGCAGGAGGACACTTTGATGAAAGTTGATTATGAGTCCCATCAAGTGATCAATGATTTCATTAATAAGACGGATCGCAAGGCTGTCATACCACTGACAGGGTGCTGAGGGATAATCCGCTCCCCACGCTCCATTTTCCCCAACGCCAGGAAAACCGGCCTCTCTCCTCCCCTCCTCCCTGGCCCTCCATTCCTCCAATATTTACAGACACACGGAACACCACAGAAAAGGGATGGGAGCAGAGGTGGGGTGTTTGTCTTGATGGGAATGAGGAGGTGGGGGAAAGGGGGGCAATGAGTAAGGAATGGGGTGAGGGAGGGAGGAGAAGAAATGTGAAAATCCATTTTGAAACCCATTTTCAATTAGGGCCCACAAGCTGTTATCACAGGTGTCGCGGAATAGGGGCCCCGTAAGTGAAAATGTCTCCTATCCGTTTCTGAAATGAAACCTTATCTGAGCGGCACAAAGATGGCCGGGGACAGCGTATCTGTAAATTACTTTCCATCCCCGCTGTTAAACGGAAACTTTATTTCTGATAGATGACATCCCCCTTCTATTTACAATTGATCATTTAAATGGCTACCTAAAAAGGTGTCCCCTCACTTTTTCTTCTTTATCTCTCCCTTTCTCTCTCTGCATCTCCCCTTCTCCTCTCCTCTCTCTGAGGTTTTGTATGTTGTTAAAGCAGTCAACAGCTCTTTTTTTTCTCCTAAACACTTTTGCCACGATCTCTGTTTGGGTTAGGGATTTCGCTGGTAACCTTCTACATGTAAGCAGAAAATTCCTTCCTCCTCAAGGCTCAACTTTGGGCCTCTGAGACTCCTGCTCCTGCCCTTCCAAGCGTGACCGTTATAAAGGGATACTTCAGGATTTTGACAATGAAGCCCTTTATCTACTTCCCCAGAGTCAGATAAACGTACGTATACTATATTTGTCTCTGCGTACAGTTTGAAGGAAGTTGCTAAATAGTGTTAACCCAATTGCTAACTAGCGCTAGTGCAATGACTGGAAGTCTATGGTAACTGCTAGCATGCTATAAGATATTATAGACTTCCAGTTATTGCGCTAACACTAGTTAGCGTTGACTCGCAAAATGACCTCTAATTCCTTCATACTGGATGCAGAGACTTAAAAATGGTATCCATGTTCATCTGACTCTGGGGAAGTAGATAAAGGGCTTCATTGCCAAAATCCCAAAGCACCCTTTTAAAAGGTTCTGAGTCCTTCCTTCATAAACTATTAGGTTCACAGCAGAGGAGGCTGGTGGGAGGAGCTATATGAGGACGGGCTCATTGTAATGGTGGCTGGAATGGAATCAATGAAACGGAGTCAAACACTTTGTTTCAATGTGTTTGGTACCATTTCCATTGATTTACATTCGTTGCTTTTACAATGATCCCGTACTCCTATAGCTCCTTTCGCTAACATCCTCTGGTCTACAGAAAACTCTGCTACTTTAGGGCATGCATTCCACTACAATTTCCTAAACTAGCTCGCTAACTCAAACCCTCACTTCCCCTCTCTCGCTCACTCTTTCCCTCTCTTCTAGCCCTCCCTCTCTCTCACTTCTCTTTGTCCCTCTCTTCCGTCACTTTCCTAATTCAGCAGCATCCATATAAAAAAAATCCAATGAACCAACCAACCAGAAACTTTTTTTTTTCACCCTCTCTCTCCTCAATCAATAAGCAGGGGATTTTCCCTCCCTTCTTTTCTAGTTTTTTTTTATTAGCAAATTATCCCATGACGACAGGATTTATTCAGCCAAGAGCATGGACATCTTTTTTTGGAAGGCCCGGTGAAACAACAAAAGAATCAGGAGACTTTGTGGTCCACCTGCCTGGAGAATGATGAGGGTGGGGGGAGGTCTCCCCCTTGCCCCTCTTAAAGAACACCAATCACAGCATTGTTGTGGCTCAGTCGGCCCTTTTGAGCTGTCAGGCCAGGGGAGCGGGCGAAAAGATGAATAGTACACGGGATGAAGCCACCATTTAGCCAACCATGTGGGAACGCTAGCTAGCTAGCTCCCCCTCCAAGACTGCACATTACAAAGCCAAGCAAGCTCTCTCAACTCCGACAAAACTTACATACAAGAATAAGAGAGAAAGAGAGAGGAGTGCACGTTGGCAGAAAAGAGAGGGTAGTAGGATATATAAAAGTGAGAGAAAAGAGAGGGTGAGAGAAAAGAAAATAACGAAGGAGCAAAGAAAGGACAGAAAGGAAGAAACAAAAGTTTTCCACTGTTCTGATTTTTATTGAGTTAGGGAACTGCTCAGGACATATGTACACACACGATTACATAGTGTATGTGTAATATAAGTACTGTGTTTTTTACTTGTGTCATCTATACACAATATAAAGAACCAAAACATTCTAATCTTTAGAAAGAAAAAAGTTATATTTATGTCTTTGTTCTTTGTGTTCTGGAATTAGATTTGGGAGAGTGGTTAGTAACGTCATGAAGTCAATTTTGTCACAAAAAAAACATAATTTAATCCAATTATAACCTCCAGGACTTGCCAACATTTGAATCAATTAAGTCCCCCAAAAACGTGGACTTAGACACAAAGCCTATCAGGCGAGGTTTTCCAGAAAATTATTTCCATATGCCTTAATCACAAACAAAACCAAAACACGCAATCATGTAGTAATTGTATTGCAACAGAAAACACTTCAGAGAGACCAAAGCTAAACAGCCCATAAGTCCACCAATAACTGCTCCTCAATAAAAAATAAAAAAAATTGCTAGCTTTTACTTCTTCAGTTCTAATCGTAGCATGCTGTGGTGGAGGGGTGTCCTACAGGGTTTCCCCTGTGTGGGTTCAGGGGCCACTCCTCTGCAGCATGATGGGGGAAATATTCACCTGGGCCTTCCTGAGAAGAGCCAGCCACTGGGGTTCCACAGCTGCTCACAATTACCTTTTGTTTGTATGGGGAAGGAGAGGGGACAGAGGGGCTACAGAGGTTAAAGTTGACAGGGGTGTAAGGTTACACCTGATAAGATGTTATGAGTTCTGGGGCAACTTGGAGAATGTGCAGTCATTAGAAACTGCTCAAAAAATGTGTAAGCTATCTCTTTCTCTGTGGATAAGTAACATCCCTCATTCCTCCTATCTTTCTTTCTCTCTCTCTCCTATGATCTTGGATAAGAATACTATTTTTTGTTTCCCTACTCTTTAACCCCAGGTATGGCCCCTTGTGTAAGTTCAGATCATTGCGGGAGTACCTTTCCAAGACAAACGTTACGTTGTTAGTAGGAGTAATTACCAGAGCATTACAAAGAAAAATGCACAATCACCAGAGCCAAATTACATCCATGCATTTTCCACACCGCAAAACATATTTTTATCTTCCCCCCTTTAATTAATAAAATAGTGTTGCCATATGGGAATGAGTAAGAGGGACAGTGTTCCCAAGACGGATCGAGATGCATTCCCCCCTACACGCCACCCCCACCCCACTCAACTTCCTGCAATAACTCCCATATATATATATATATGAGAGAGAGAGAGAGAGAGGGAGAGAAAAAGTGAGAGATTGAGACAGTGAGTGTGAGAGAGAGACCCTCTGAGTCATTAACCTTCTCCTGGAGTGTTTGAAGGCTTCTGCCGTGGACCTGGAATGATTACATTTGACATGCTACAAATCAGATGGAAACCCAGGGCGACAGAGGGCTTCCTTTACCTCTCTCTCTCCGCTGACACCCCTAAGTCTACTACTCCCCCATCCCCCCCACACACCTCTTACCACCTCAACTCAAATAAAAAAACATAACTCTTCCAGCTGCAGCTAATGACCACAGCTGCAACTTAAGTCATGGTCATTTGTCCTCTGGGTTTGTTATGACTTTTGTCTGGCAGTCCCAGTCACTCCTGGAGAAAAAATGTTTTGTTTTCGAATATTCTTCATTTCTGCAGCTGTGTTGTGAGGGCCAAAAGACTGAACAATGAACATCTTTTGTTGTGTATTCAAGATGTTGCATATGTTGCATATACGATTGTTGTATATGAACTCAACTTTCTCCAAAAGGGCCTGACCTTGTTTTCAACATTACACATGATTGAGTTTGTAAGAACATGTTCCCTTCACATCTTGCATTCCACTACAAACAGCATCCTAAATGAAGAAACACCAATATCTTAACTTTATGACCAAACCATTCAACTCCTTACAACTTCCTGTTCGGAGTCAGACAAGACAAGAAATCGACAGGAGAGAGATGGAAGGGACCAGTGAGGAAGAGAACAAGAGAGGGGACCAGAGAGGGTAAGGAAGGAAAGAAGAGGAGGTAAAAGCTGGAAACAATCCTTACCATTGGATGTAGTGCTGGAGGCCACAGCCTTCTCGCTGATGTCGGCGGACGTGGACAAGCCCTTGGTTGCCACGATGGTCTCCACCTTCTTCTTCTTCTCAGCTGCAGAACTGGCCTGGGACTGGGTTTCCATGGCGACAGCTCATTCCTCAGCACCTCATGGAGACAGGACACCTGGGGGGTAGGGAAAAAGGTGTCCAAGAAGATGTCAACAAGAGCAGACCTACAGTAAAATGTCCCATTGCAGAGCTTTATTAGAGCAAACTGTCATGCTACAGACTTTCCTAACATTATCTCCAGATGCATTGGTCTTCCAGCGATGATTGTCCAAGGAGTGTCTATCATAGTAAAACTCTTAACACTTTTGTTTCGTTTAAAGCTTCAAGAAATTGTTAAACTGACCCAATTTTTAACAAGACAAAGTACAATTAAGTGTAAAGACATCGTTGTTGAATTGCTCGAAAGGTTAATGTCACACTCTCTCAACAATAGAGATGCAACAGTATCCCACTGTGCAAAAACAGGTTGAATCAACACTGTTGCCACGTCACCTCAACCCCAAAATTCTGTGATGACATTGAATCAATATGGAAAACTAACTGGATTTGCAAAAAGTCAACAACTTAAGGGAATTTCATATTTTTTTCATCCAATATTTAACCAAAATCTAATGACATGGTGACAACCAAATGTCAATTAAAAACTAGACATTGAACTGACATCTGTGCCCAGTGGGATGGCTCCACCTCTTTAGAAACAGACTGTATGAAAGCATGAAATCTAAAAGTCTTCAAGAAAACAATCCCATGGAACTGGCGCTTCATGTTTGCTGACCTCTGACCTCCATACCATAAGGAAGTCCTTCCAGTCAATCCCCTTTTATCCCTGGCCACAGAGAGGGCCATGGGTCAATCCACCAGCTCCACTCGGTTAATTTTCACTCATAATTGTTATGTTTGATCTTCCCACTGCCCTCTCAATGCACCCAAATGGGCCTTATAGCATGAATCTTCCAACCGGGATTCCTGTAAAAACCTGGGAATTTTGATAAAGTTAAGATAATTTTGCAACCTCACAAATGGGACAGCTAGCTAACTTCTCATCTCACCCAATTTTGAACTATGACATAGTAAACTTACGGTAATGTGGGGGAATTAAGTTCTATACATTTTATTTCAAAGTATATTAGTTAAAGACGTTGCTGTTCAGTAAGCTCAGGTTATACTGTATCTTAGAGTACATGGAAGTGAAGGTTGTGGATAGGTACGTACGGATAATTCCTCCTCTTCAAGAGAGAAAGAAGAAACCTTCAGGGGATACTACAGAGAGAGAAACAATTAAGGCTCGTCTGTGGTGCTTTTGTGAATATCATGGTGCCTGGCAATTTTTCCTTCTCTCAAAGAACAAACGTTGTTTCGGTTAATGCTGTCTCTCCGTTTTGAAGGGCAAATCTGGGTTTGGTACATTGATTTTGGGACTAGAATCTCAGATTGCCCCATAGAGATTCAGCCAACAGTCTATAGTAGCAAACCGTCTCAGTTCAGTTCAGAACCTCTATTTGGGTCAAGTCATCCCTGAACCCAGCCATGGAGACAGCAACCAAACATGCTAAACCACAACATAAAATATGGGATCATTTAAATCCACTGCAAGCCCTTCACTTAGACCCCGAAACACACCATTGTTCAAGGATAATTGCTGGAAATATTTAGTCTGTGCAACATTTCTTTCAAATAGAGTCCTAATTGCCAAACGATACTATTTAATTGCCTTCCATCCCATAAACACTAGCAGATTAGAAAGAGGGGAGTTGGTGAATAGGGATGAAATGCACAGGGCTGATGTTGAATTTACAGGAGAAGTGGATGGTGTTACCAAAACTCTCCTAAGAGGGCGGTGTAGAGGGGGAGGGGGGGGCAACTTCAGACAAACAAGGTGCGCTTTGTTTGTTTTTTTCCCAACCCTCCATTTGCCGTCCATTCTAAGCCGACAACAACATCTGTAAGCAATCGTTTATTGCCCCCCCCAAAAAAACTAAACAAAGCACAATTACTCCCCGACCAATCAAGACAGAATTAAACAAACTCTTCCTCTAATCAGTCCCACACGAATACATATGTACCATGTCACTCCAGACCTAATTTCTATCTTTCTATAACAGATCTCATCTCAAATCACTGGTATGCGTTTGATGAGTGTTTGAGTTTTGGAGTTAGTTTCAGAACTTTTTAAAATTTTTGTAGAACAACAAGAGTGAGTGAGTGTGTATGTGTGAGTTCCTGAGCACTCGATCGATTCAGGTCCTGGGTTGAGAGAGACACCAAGCCACTCACCCACTTTCATTGGCCTGCAACCATAGAAACTCAAATGTGAGGCACTCCTCGACTGACATTCTGTCTCTGGCAGAGGGGAGATCAGACAAAGGTTTTTTTTCTGCCCTCTTTTAAATTGCACCGTTCTGACAATTGAACTCCTTGCAAAAGTGAAGAAGAAGGAGAAACTTGTTTACACCCTCGACCTGCCGGTGCTTTTTGCCGGTGTTTGCGTGTGTCCCTGCGTGGGTGCGAGGTGCGTGCCAGCGTAAGTATGCGTGCGTTGGCTCCCTTCCTTGTTTGAACCTCTAAACCTCTCTACCTCCCTCCCCCCAGGTGAGTCAGAAAAGGTTGGAAGGAAGGAGGGATATTCAGATTCAGAAGATAAATATATTGGGGGAGGAGTGCGGGGTGAGGAGAAAAGCAGGGCCATACACATTCCATTGGTAGAACAAATATTCACAGCTCCTGGCCACTCAAGTGTGGCTGACCACCCTTTTGTGTTATGAAGCATTCAGAGCAGTCCATGGTTTTAGAGACAGCAATTAAAAGCAGGACCTTTTCACCCATAATCCCTCTGACCTGGACACCACCGCTACACCCAATCACACCATCCTACAAGTGTTCCTCTCTCTGGGTCTGTCTCTTTCTCTCATTCTTTTTATCTTTTAACCTTCTCTTTCCACTTCTTGGTTACTTTTATCAGTCTTCACAGTCAAGCAATGCAAAGTTGATAGATGGCGCCGAAGAACACGGCTGACATTTTACATTCTCCCAACCAATTGTGCTATTTATTTTATTTTTTTTGCGTTTTGTGTAACCTATTTTTTTACTTATTGTGTACATAATGTTGCTGCTACCGTCTCTTATGACTGAAAATAACTTCTGGACATCCGAAAAGCGATTACTCACCGCGGACTGGAAGAAACTTTTTCCTTTAATGAGTCTGACGAGAAGGAAAGCATTCACTGGTACAAGCCACGTCTTTTGCGTGAAGAAAAGACGCCGGAAAATAGGCCGCAGATCGGGCATCCTTCTGAAAATACTGGAGGCGAGCGAGTAAACTCCCACTGCCTTCCATTCTTCTCGCTAACATGCAATCATTAAATAAAAGGGATGAACTACGATTCAGATTATCCTACCAACGGGACATTATAAACGGACAATATAGAGCTAGCAAGATTTTCCATGCACCGGCAGAACAGAGACGCTACCTCTGGTAAGACGAGGAGTGTCTCTTTATTGTCAATAACAGCTGGTGCGCAATGTCTAATATTAAAGAAGTCTCAAGGTATTGCTCACCTGAGGTGGAGTACCTTATAATAAACTGTAGACCACACTATCTACCAAGAGAGTTCTCATCTGAATTATTCATAGCCGTCTATTTACCACCATAAACAGAAGCTGGCACTAAGAACGCTCTCAACCAACTCTATAAGGCCATAAGCAAAGAAGAAAATGCTCATCCAGTAGTAGCACTCCTAGTGACCGGGGACTTTAATGCAGGCAATCTTCAATCAGTTTTACCAGCATGTCGAATGTGCAACAAGGGGAGAAAAAAAATCCTAGACCACCTTGCCCTCCATTTGGCAAATATGACCATAATTATATCCTCCTGATTCCTGTTTACAAGCAAAAACTAAAGCAGGAAGTACCAGTGACTCGCTCAATACGGAAGTGGTCAGATGATGTGAATGCTACACTACAGGAATGTTTTGCTAGCACAGACTGGAATATGTTCTGGGATTCATCCAATGGCATTGATGAAAACACCACCTCAGTCATTGGCTTCATTAATAAGCGCATTGATGACGTCATCCCCACAGTGACTGTACGAACATATCCCAACCAGAAGCCATGGATTACAGGCAACATCTGCATCGAGCTAAAGGCTAGAGCTGCCGCTTTCAAGGAGCAGGAGAATAATCCGGACGCTGATAAGAAATCCTGCTATGCCCTCAGACAAACCATCAAACAAGCAAAGCGTCAATACAGGATTAAGATTGAATCCTACTACACCGGCTCTGACGCTCATCGGATGTGACAGGTCTTGAAAACTATTACGGACTACAAAGGGAAATTCATACGCAAGCTCCACCATAGTCCCTGTGCCCAAGGAAGCAAAGGTAATCTGCCTAAATGATTACCGCCACGTGGCACTCACGTCGGTAGCCATGTAGTGCTTTGAAAGGTTGGTCATGGCTCACATCAACAGCATCCTCCCGGACACCCTGGACCCACTCCAATTCGCTTACCGCCCCAAATGATACACAGATGATGCAATCTCAATCGTACTCCACACTGCCCTTTCTCACCTGCACAAAAGGAACACCTATGTGAGAATGCTGTTCATTGATTACAGCTCAGTGTTCAACACCATAGTGCCCACGAAGCTCATCACTAAGTTAAGGAATCTGGGACTAAACACCTGCCTCTGCAACTGGATCCTGGATTTCCTGAAGGGCCGCACCCAGGTGGTAAGAGTAGGCAACAACACGTCTGCCACGCTGATCCTTAACACTGGGGTCCCTCAGGGGTAATACAGTACCTGGATTATCAGTGGGGCCCAGAGTTTTTCCTGACTTTGTGACCACCTGACCAGGATAAACTCTGGGCACTAGTCATAACCTAGCCTTGCTATAACCATTATCATTATATAATAAGTCATAAGTATGCCATATTGTAAGTACCTACAGGATGTGCCATTTTTGGAAATTATAATCTAGGTCAGGTAATGCTAATATTATTTTTCTATCTGAGGATTTATCTCAGGGAGATAAACATTAAGATCTGATGAAAATTAAGATCTGATGAAAATTACAGGCCTCTCTCGTCTTTTTAAGTAGGAGAACTTGCACAATTGGTGGCTGACTAAATACTTTTTTGCCCCACTGTACTTTGTGCATGACACAAGTAATTTTTCCAACAATTGTTTACAGACAGATTATTTCACTTATAATTCACTGTATCACAATTCCAGTGGGTCAGAAGTTTACATACACTAGGTTGACTATGCCTTTAAACAGCTTGGAAAATTCCAGAAAATTATGTCATGGCTTTAGAAGCTTCTGATAGACTAATTGACATCATTTGAGTCAATTGGAGGTGTACCTGTGGATGTATTTCAAGGCCTACCATCAAACTCAGTCCCTCCTTGCTTGACATCATGGGAAAATCTAAAGAAATCAGCCAAGACCTCAGAAAAAAAATAGTAGACCTCCACAAATCTGGTTCATCCTTGGGAGCAATTTCCAAACGCCTGAAGGTACCACGTTCATCTGTACAAACAATAGTATGCAAGTATAAACACCATGGGACCACGCAGCCATCATACCGCTCAGGAAGGAGACACGTTCTATCTCCTAGAGATGAACGTACTTTGGTGCGAAAAGTGCAAATCAATCCCAGAACAACAGCAAAGGACCTTGTGAAGATGCTGGAGGAAACAGGTACAAACGTATCTATATCCACAGTAAAACGAGTCCTGTGTCGACATAACCTGAAAGGACGCTCAGCAAGGAAGAAGCCACTGCTCCAAAACCGCCATAAAAAGGCAGACTACAGTTTGCAACTGCACATGGGGACAAAGATCATACTTTTTGGAGAAATGTCCTCTGGTCTGATGAAACAAAAATAGAACAGTTTAGCCATAACGATCATCTTATATTTGGAGGAAAAAGGGGAGTCTTGCAAGCCGAAGAAAAACATCACAACCGTGAAGCACGGGGGTGGCAGCATCATGGTGTGGGGGTGCTTTGCTGCAGGAGGAACTGTTGCACTTCACAAAATAGATGGCATCATACGGGAGGAAAATTATGTGGATATATTGAAGCAACATCTCAAAACATCAGTCAGGAAGTTAAAGCTTGGTCGCAAATGGGGCTTCCAAATGGACAATGACCCCAAGCATATTTCCAAAGTTGTGGCAAAATGACTTAAGGACAACAAAGTCAAGGTTGGGGTGGCCATCACAAAGCCCTGACCTCAATCCTATAGAAAAGTTGTGGGTAGAACTCAAAAATTGTGTGAGCAAGGAGGCCTAAAACCTTGACTCAGTTACACCAACTCTGTCAGGAGGAATGGGCCAAAAAATTTTGTGGGAAGCTTATGGAAGGCTACCCAAAAGGTTTGACCCAAGTTCAACCATTTAAAGGCAACGCTACCAAATACTAATTGAGTGCATGTAAACTTCTGACCCACTGGGAATGTGATGACAGAAATAAAAGCTGAAATAAATCACTCTCTACTATTATTCTGACATTTCACATTCTTCGAATAAAATGGTAATCCTAACTGACCTAAAACAGGGAATGTTTACTAGGATTAAATGTCAGGAATTGTGAAAACCTGAGTTTAAATATATTTGGCTAATGTGTATGTAAACTTCTGACTTCAACTGTATATGCAGAAGATTCCCTGAGGATGGATGCAACTACCAAGGCTTTCAAAGGCCACATTTTGGGGATGTATAAACTCATTTAAATGTTGTTAGATTACAAAACAATAACTTTTTCATAGTATGTTTGTCAGTAACTTTTACTAACTTCTGTGATAAGTTAAACACATAGATAACACTTGAAGCATATGATTCGAATGAAGGTCGTATGAGGGTCTAAAGTAAATGTCCAGGGTGAAAACATTTGTATTCATTTATACCAGACATCACACAGGCGTGTCAAATAAAACATACAGTACCAGTCAAAAGTTTGGACACACCTACTCATTCAAAGGTTTTCCTTTATTTTGACTATTTTCTCCAGTGTAGAATAATAGTGACGACATCAAAACTATGAAATAACACATATGGAATCATGTGGGAACCAAAAGTGTTTAAGAAATCAAAATATATATTATATCAGAGATTCTTCAAAGTAGCCACCCTTTGCCTTGATGCCAGCTTTGCACACGCTTGGCATTCTCTCAACCAGCTTCATGAGGTAGTCGCCTGGAATACATTTCAATTAACAGGTGTGGCTTGTTAATAGTTCATTTGTGGAATTAATGCATTTGAGACAATCAGTTGTGTTAAGGTAGGGGTGGTATTCAGATGATAGCCCTATTTGGTAAAAGAACAAGTCCATATTATGGCAATAACAGCTCAAATAAGCAAAGAGAAACAACAGTCCATCATTACTTTAAAACATGAAGGTCAGTCAATCCGGTTTCTTAAAGTGCAGTCGCAGGCGCTATGATGAAATTGGCTCTCATAAGGACCGCCACAGGAAAGGAAGACTCAAGAGTTACCTCTGCTGCAGAGGATAAGTTTATTAGAGTTACTAGTCTGAGAATTTTTTGTCCAAATAAATGCTTCACACAGTTCAAGTAACAGACACATGTCAACATCAACTGTTCTGTAACGGTTATGGGGGACTTGCTAGCTAACTTTACCTAGCTGAGTAGCCTAAATTATAATATGAATGACACTGTATGATAACGTTACTGTACTTTTAGAATCTTATGGTGGGGGTAAACATTCTTTATTGATATGCTAACGTTACTTGATCATGAAGCATGTTGTTAATTTTAGTAAGCTAGGAGTTAGCTGTGTATTCTCAGCTAATTTAATGTGTATGGATACGGATGAGAAACTAAGCCCTTTAATATTCTGCACATGCTTGTGGATTGTTTTATTATTCAAGAGTCTAATATGGTTTGGTTGCATTATTCAATATTGTAATAGGTTTTAGAAGAAAAGTTGCTAGGATTGTTAAATAGTTTGTGCTTGATAAGTTTGCCCTATCAAATGATTTGTTTCAGAGAGTTCTGTGATGAGGAAGAGACTACTAGTGGCTACTGTGATATTTACGGTCAATTTGAGCTGCGGACTAAGAATGTTGCATTGCCAGCCACCATAAAAGGTAAAGCAAGGATGTATTGTGAATTGAAAAGTAAAAATCTCTTTCGCCACTTTGCCACTCAGACTCTCCTTCATCTCTCGTAGTAGGAATAGGGCTGTGGATTTTTTTTTAAGCAGTGGGAGGGTTTTTACACCGGGTTAAACAACAAGCTAAAAAAACATTGCCTTTGAAAAATTATTTTCTTTCTGCAACTGGTAAAGGAGACCATTATCGAAGGTATCGAAATAGTCCATATATTGCTGTCGTTACACACTAAACACAGTATGGAAACTTATATAAACAAAAATAATATTACAGATAAAAATACTGAAGGTGTACTTCCAATTGCACCATTTCATCTAGAACGCACGCAAGTACGCACAAACACACACACCGGGGGAGATCTCTCTATAAACTCTAAGCGTCTTCTTAGATTTGGCGACCCCCACCCCTTGCTGAGGGGATACTGAATTTGTGTTCATTTCATTGGGGGGGAGTACTGGCAGCGCTGCAGCATTCATCATCATTACATCAGTGACCACTGAGAACCTTTATCTGGCGCTTATCAACAGTGCACAAACACACTACAGCACAAAGAGGCGGGGGGGGGGGGGGGGGGGGGGGGGGGAGGGGGAGAGGAGATTGAGGATTGAGAGAGGTTGTGAGGAAAAGTGGGATAAATAGAGAGAGGGTAGGAGGGATGAATGGAGAGAGGAGGGTGAAAGATAAGGGGGAAAATGGGGAAAGAAAAGAGGTGGATATAGAGGATAAAAAGGAATATGAAAGAGGAAAAAAGGTAGCGCGCCATATCATTCCATCAAAGGAGGAAAATATCTGGTAAGAGTGAGGAGATTTGCCGAGGGGAAAGGAGGAGGAGGAGGGGAGTATAACCATAACCTCTCTGCAAGATTAGCTGAATCTAGCAATAAAACAGAATGCTCTGTATTGGCCCCCATGGTCCAAACAAACCAACAAAGTCATGAAGTAGGCACGACAATGCCTCTTCCCCCTCGGGAGGCTGAAAAGATTTGGCATGAGCCCTCAGGTCCTCAAAAAGTTATTCAGCTGCACCATTGAGAGCATCTTGACAGGCTGCATCCTCGCTTGGTATGGCAACTGCTTGGCATCTGACAGGAAGGTGCTGAAGAGGGTAGTGCGTACGGCCCAGTACATCACTGGGGCCAAGCTACATGACTGGGGCCAAGCTTCCTGCCATCCAGGACCTCTATACTAGGCGTGGTCAGAGGAAGGCTAAACATTGTCAAAGACTCCAGCCATCCAAGTCATAGACCATTCTGTCTGTTACTGCATGGCAAGCGGTACCGATGCACCAGGTCTAGAACCAACAGGACCCTGCGCAGCTTCTATCCCCTAGCCATAAGACTGCTAAATACTTAACTAAATAGCTACTTGGACTACCTGCATTGACCCTTCTTCCACTAACATTTTTTGACTCATCACATATGCTGCTGTTACTGTTTATTATCTATCCTGTTTCCTAGTCCCTTTATTCCTAGTTATATGTACATATCTACATCAATTACCTCATACCCCTGCACATCAACTCTGTCACGTTCTGACCTTAGTTCTTTTGTTATGTCTTTGTTTTAGTATGGTCAGGGCGTGAGTTGGGTGGGTTGTCTATGTTAGCTTTTCTATGATTTGCTATTTCTGTGTTTGGCCTGGTATGGTTCTCAATCAGAGGCAGCTGTCTATCGTTGTCCCTGATTGAGAACCATATTTATTTTCTGTTTAGTGTGTGTTGCACCTGACGGAGCTGTTTCGTTTGTTCACTTATTACTTTGTATTTAGTGCTCAGTTCAGGTTATTAAAAGGATGAACACTTACCACGCTGCAAATTGGTCCGACCTTTCTTACTCCTCATGAGAGGAAGACGACGAACGTTACAGAATCACCCACCACCAAAGGACCAAGCAGCGTGGTAACGGGCAGCAGCAGCGATCTCAAGACTCCTGGACATGGGAGGAGATTTTGGACGGCAAGGGACCTTGGGCACAGGCTGGAGAATATCACCGCCCCAAGGCAGAGCTGGAGGCAGCGAAAGCCGAGAGGCGGTGGTATGAGGAGGCAGCACGGCAGCGCAGTTGGAAGCCCGAGAGGCAGCCCCACACATTTCTGGGGGGAGGCACACGGGGAGTGTGGCTAAGTCAGGTAGGAGACCTGAGCCAACTCCCTGTGCTTACCTTGGAGAGAGAGGGACCGGGCAGGCACTGTGTTATGCTGTGAGGCACACGGTGTCCCCGGTGCGCAGGCATAGCCATCGAGCCAGGTGCCATGAAGCAGGCTCAGCGCATCTGGTCTCCAGTGCGTCTCCTCTGGCCGGGGTACATGGCACCAGCCTTACTCATGGTGTCCCCGGTTCGCCAGCACAGCCCAGTGCGGGCTATTCCACCTCGCCGCACTGGCCTGACTAAGGGGAGCATTCAACCAGGTAAGGTTGCTCCAGAGCTCCAGTGCGCCTTCACGGTCCGGTCTATCCGGTGCCACCTCCACACACCAGCCCTCTGGTGGCAGACCCCCGCACCAGGCTGTCTCTCCATCTCCTCCCTACAGGTGCTCCCGCCTGTCCAGCGCTGCCAGAGCCTTCCTCCTGCCCAGCGCTGCCAGAGTCTCCCGTCTGTCCTGAGCTGCCAGAGTCTCCCGTCTGTCCTGAGCTGCCAGAGTCGCCCGTCTGTCCTGAGCTGCCAGAGTCGCCCGTCTGTCCTGAGCTGCCAGAGTCGCCCGTCTGTCCTGAGCTGCCAGAGTCGCCCGTCTGTCCTGAGCTGCCAGAGTCGCCCGTCTGTCCTGGGCTGCCAGAGTCGCCCGTCTGTCCTGAGCTGCCAGAGTCGCCCGTCTGTCCTGTCCTACTGTATTTATTTATTTATTTTGCTCCTTTACACACCCATTATTTCTCTCTCTACTTTGCACATTCTTCCACTGCAAATCTACCATTCCAGTGTTTATTTTTAGTTTTTATTATTTTTACTTGCTATATTGTATTTACTTCACCACCATGGCCTTTTTTTGCCTTTACCTCCTTTATCTCACCTCATTTGCTCACATTGTATATAGACTCATTTTTCTACTGTATTATTGACTGTATGTTTGTTTTACTCCATGTGTAACTCTGTGTTGTTGTTCGTGTCGAACTGCTTTGCTTTATCTTGGCCAGGTCGCAATTGTAAATGTTCTCAACTTGCCTACCTGGTTAAATAAAGGTTAAATATATATATTTTTTAAAGGTGCGGACTCCGGCCGCAAAACCTGACTCTATAGGGGAGGATCCGGGTGGGCATCTAGCCTCGGTGGCGGCTCCGGTGCAGGACGTAGACCCCACTCCACTCGCGGATCCGTCAGCGTCGGTGGCGGCTCTGGTGCAGGGATCGTCGCCGGAGGAACCGGACCGTGGATCGTCGCCGGAGGAACCGGACCGGGGATCGCCGCCGGAGGAACCGGACCGGGGATCGTCGCCGGGGATTCTGGACCGTGGGAACCCTCGCCAGAGGCTCCGGACTGGGAACCCTCGCAGGAGGCTCCGGACTGGGAACCCTCGCAGGAGGGTTGGGACGTACCTGACTGGGAAGGTGCACTTGAGGTAGAGTGCGAGGTGCAGGCACAGGACGTACCTGACTGGGAAGGCGCACTTGAGGGAGAGTGCGAGGAGCAGGCACAGGACTTACCGGACTGGGAACCCTCGCAGGAGGATCCGGACTGGGAACCCTCGCAGGAGGCTCCGGACTGGGAACCTTCACAGAAGGCTCTGGACTAGGGAGGCGCCCTGGAGGCCTGATGCGTGGGGCCGGCACAGGTGGCACCAGACTGGTGACAAACGCAGTTCAGGGCGTGTGTGGGGTGCAGGCACAGGACGTACCTGACTGGGAAGGTGCACTTGAGGGAGAGTGCGAGGTGCAGGCACAGGACGTACCTGACTGGGAAGGCGCACTTGAGGGAGAGTGCGAGGAGCAGGCACAGGACGTACCGGACTAGGAAGGCGCACTTGAGGGAGAGTGATGATGAGAGAAATGATTCAAGAGGAATCATTTCAACAAAACTGGGGCTTTTTGTCCTAGGTATCAACACTGTGTAGTTATTTGGGAGTGGGGAGGCGCGACTGCAAAGTGAACGAGTGAGAGGCTTGGTTTACATTTTGTTTTCAAGGACAAAGGCAGGCGACCTAAACTGGAACATGCTTAAAACCCCAGCCATCCTACAATCTAAGCTTGATGCCCTCAATCTCACACAAATTATCAATGAACCTACCAGGTACCACCCCAAAGCCGTAAACACGGGCACCCTCATGGATATCATCCTAACCAACTTGCCCTCTAAATACACCTCTGCTGTTTTCAACCAAGATCTCAGCGATCACTGCCTCATTGCCTGCATCAGTAATGGGTCAGCGGTCAAACGACCTCCACTCATCACTGTCATACGCTCCCTGAAACACTTCAACGAGCAGGCCTTTCTAATCGACCTGGCCGGGGTATCCTGGAAGGACATTGACCTCATCCCGTCAGTAGAGGATGCCTGTTTTTTTTTTCTAAATGCCTTCCTCACCATCTTAAATAAGCATGCCCCATTCAAGAAATGTAGAACCAGGAACAGGTATAGCCAAAGGTTCTCTCCAGACCTGACTGCCCTTAACCAACACAAAAACATCCTATGGCGTTCTGCATTAGCATCAAACAGCCCCCGTGATATGCAACTTTTCAGGGAAGCTAGAAACCAATACACACAGGCAGTTAGAAAAGCCAAGGCTAGCTTTTTCAAGCAGAAATTTGCTTCCTGCAACACAAACTCAAAAAGGTTTTGGGACACTGTAAAGTCCTTGGAGAATAAGAACACCTCCTCCCAGCTGCCCACTGCACTGAGGATAGGAAACACTGTCACTACCGATAAATCCACTATAATTGAGAATATCAATAAGCATTTTTCTACGGCTGGCCATGCTTTCCACCTGGCTACTATTATTTTTCTACGGCTGGCCATGCTTTCCACCTGGCTACCCCTACCCCGGTCAACAGCACCCCACAGCAACTCCCCCAAGCCTTCCCCATTTCTCCTTCTCCCAAATACAGTCAGCTGATGTTCTGAAAGAGCTGCAAAATCTGGACCCCTACAAATCAGCCGGGCTAGACAATCTGGACCCTTTCTTTCTAAAAAATTATCTGCCCGAAATTGTTGCAACCCCTATTACTAGCCTGTTCAACCTCTCGTGTCGTCTGAGATTCCCAAAGATTGGAAAGCAGCTGCGGTCATCCCCCTCTTCAAAGGGGGAGACACTCTTGACCCAAACTGCTACAGACCTATATCTATCCTACCATGCCTTTCTAAGGTCTTCGAAAGCCAAGTCAACAAACAGATTACCGACCATTTCGAATCCCACCATACCTTCTCCGCTATGCAATCTGGTTTCAGAGCTGGTCATGGGTGCACCTCAGCCACGCTCAAGGTCCTAAACGATATCTTAACCGCCATCGATAAGAAACAATACTGTGCAGCCGTATTCATTGACCTGGCCAAGGCTTTCGACTCTGTCAATCACCACATCCTCATTGGCATACTCGATAGCCTTGGTTTCTCAAATGATTGCCTCGCCTGGTTCACCAACTATTTCTCTGATAGAGTTCAGTGTGTCAAATCGGAGGGCCTGTTGTCCGGGCCTCTGGCAGTCTCTATGGGGGTGCCACAGGGTTCAATTCTTGGACCAACTCTCTTCTCTGTATACATCAATGATGTCACTCTTGCTGCTGGTGAGTCTCTGATCCACCTCTACGCAGACGACACCATTCTGTATACTTCTGGCCCTTCTTTGGACACTGTGTTAACAACCCTCCAGACGAGCTTCAATGCCATACAATTTCTCCTTCCGTGGCCTCCAATTACTAAAACTAAATGCATGTTCTTCAACCGATCGCTGCCTGCACCTGCCCGCCCGTCCAACATCACTACTCTGGACGGTTCTGTCTTAGAATATGCAGACAACTACAAATACCTAGGTGTCTGGTTAGACTGTAAACTCTCCTTCCAGACTCACATCAAACATCTCCAATCCAAAGTTAAATCTAGAATTGGCTTCCTATTTCGCAACAAAGCCTCCTTCACTCATGCTGCCAAACATACCCTTGTAAAACTGACCATCCTACCGATCCTCAACATCATTTACAAAATAGCCTCCAGTACCCTATTCAATAAAGTGGATGCAGTCTATCACAGTGCCATCCGTTTGACAGAGCAGCTCACAGATTACTGCACCTGTACATAGCCCATCTATAATTCAGCCCAAACAACTACCTCTCCCCCTACTGTATTTATTTATTTATTTTGCTCCTTTACACACCCATTATTTATCTCTCTACTTTGCACATTCTTCCACTGCAAATCTACCATTCCAGTGTTTATTTTTATTTTTTATTATTTTTACTTGCTATATTGTATTTACTTCACCACCATGGCCTTTTTTTGTCTTTACCTCCTTTATCTCACCTCATTTGCTCACATTGTATATAGACTCATTTTTCTACTGTATTATTGACTGTATGTTTGTTTTACTCCATGTGTAACTCTGTGTTGTTGTTCGTGTCGAACTGCTTTGCTTTATCTTGGCCAGGTCGCAATTGTAAATGAGAACTTGTTCTCAACTTGCCTACCTGGTTAAATAAAGGTTAAATATATATATTTTTTAAAGGTGCGGACTCCGGCCGCAAAACCTGAGTCTATAGGGGAGGATCCGGGTGGGCATCTAGCCTCGGTGGCGGCTCCGGTGCAGGACGTAGACCCCACTCCACTCGCGGATCCGTCAGCGTCGGTGGCGGCTCTGGTGCAGGGATCGTCGCCGGAGGAACCGGACCGTGGATCGTCGCCGGAGGAACCGGACCGGGGATCGCCGCCGGAGGAACCGGACCGGGGATCGTCGCCGGGGATTCTGGACCGTGGGAACCCTCGCCAGAGGCTCCGGACTGGGAACCCTCGCAGGAGGCTCCGGACTGGGAACCCTCGCAGGAGGCTCCGGACTGGGAACCCTCGCAGGAGGCTCCGGACTGGGAACCCTCGCAGGAGGGTTGGGACGTACCTGACTGGGAAGGTGCACTTGAGGTAGAGTTCGAGGTGCAGGCACAGGACGTACCTGACTGGGAAGGCGCACTTGAGGGAGAGTGCGAGGAGCTGGCACAGGACTTACCGGACTGGGAACCCTCGCAGGAGGATCCGGACTGCACCTGCCCGCCCGTCCAACATCACTACTCTGGACGGTTCTGTCTTAGAATATGCAGACAGGACTGGGGAGGCGCACTGGAGGCCAGATGCGTGAAACTGATGCAGATGACACCGGACTGGGGTCGCGCTCCTCAGCACGCCCGCTTTGCAGCACTCTCATCGCCAACACCTCTCTCTGGAATCTTTCGTCAAGTTCCTCCTTTCGACTCCCTGACGGTCTCTGGCTCATTCCTCGGCTCCACTGACCACCCCGTGTGCCCCCCACCGCCAAAAATGTTGGCTGTTTTTGGGGCTTTCTTCCTGGCCGCGAACCCCGGCGTCGTCGCTGTCCTCCCGTCTCTCCTGTCGTCTATTTCCACAGCAGGCTTTTGTATCTTGCCAAGACTTCCTCCCAAGTCCAGGATATTCTCTCCTCGACCTCCTCCAAAGACCAGGATGCCATCTCCTCCCAGGCACGCTGCTTGGTCCAGTTGTGTATTCTGGTTCATGTATTCTGTTTGCAATATGGCACTAAAGTAAAACTTCTAAAAATTTGGCAAAGAAATGTATTTCAAGTCCTGAATATAAAGTGTTATGTTTGGGGCATATCCAACACAACACATCACTGAGTACCACTCTTCATATTTTAAAGCATGGTGGGGGCTCCATCATGTTATGGGTATGCTTGTGTAACAGTATTGCTTCCGACCCTCTCGTTGCACCAACCTGGGCTTGAACCAGGGACCCTCTGCACACATCGACAACAGTCACCCTTGAAGCATTGTTACTGATCGCTCCACAAAAGCCGCAGCCCTTGCAAAGCAAGGAAACATCTACTTCAGGATTCAGAACGAGTGAAGTCACCAATTTAAATTCCACTAACTCGCAACACTAACTAGCTAGACATTTCACACCGGTTACACTTGTCATCGCCAAGGATAAAAATAAACAGAATAGAGCTAAGCTCAGGCAAAATCCTAGAGGAAAACCTGGTTCAGTCTGCTTTCCAAAAGACACTGGGAGACAAATTCACTTTTCAGTAGAACAATAACCTAAAACGCAAGGACAAATATACACTGGAGTTGCTTACCAAGACGACATTGAATGTTGAATGTTCCTGATTTCTAAAAACATATTTTCATTATGGGGTATTGTGTGTAGATGGGTGAGAAGAAAAATCTATTTACTCCATTTTGAATTCAGGCTGTAACACAACAAAATGTGAAATAAGTCAAGGGATGACTACTTTATGAAGGCAAGTTATCATTACTCATTTCATATTTATTGCTTGTGTTATTATTTTTCTATTATTCTGAAATGTTTCTCTTTGCATTGTTGGAAATGGCCCATAAATAAGCATTTCATTGTTACTCTACACCTGTTGTTGACAAAACATGTGACAAATACAATTTGATTTGATTTGTGTTTGCTTTTGAGATAGAGGTTGGTATTTAAAGGAAAGGGCCCTATAAAAGGAGCACATACAGTATGAACCAAGTATGCATCCCAAATGGCACCCTACTCCCTATTTAGTACACTACTTTTGACCAGGATACATATGGTGCCATTTGGGATGCAGACCAAGAGAAACTGCTGCAAGGTAGAGCGGTAAGCAAACCTCAAGTGTGACCAAATGGTCAAAGGTTGTTGTTCCCTGGTTCAACGCCTTTATTGAAGAGACTAGAGAGACGTTCACAATCACAAGCTGCAATGGTCATTGAGTGAATAGCACATACTTAGGTTGCCATACTGTGTGCTACACTGCACTGGTGGGAATATGGGGTTGCCCTATGGAAGGGGAAGGGGAGTGGGATTCTCTGCTGGATGGAGGATTTGGGTAGTGGGTTCCATTCAAGAAGGTTGAGCCTTAACATTGTTCCCAGATGGCACTAAGTCTGGTCGCCCCCTGAAGTAAGTGACATTTAGTAGCAATTAGTCACGCCTCATCGCACACGCACACACACACACACACACACACACACACAATTCAACTGGTTCAGTTATAGACCTCCTCACCCTTTTGTGTTCAGTGACATGGTCAGGCTATTCAAACTCTATGTCGTTTACATGCCCTATTTCTTGAATGGGGCATGCTTATTTAAGATGGTGAGGAAGGCATTTAAAAATAAAAAAACAGGCATCCTCTACTACCGGGATGAGGTCAATGTCCTTCCAGGATACCCTGGTTGATTTGATTTGTTCTGCCAGAGTGGGCGACACCACAACTGTAAATCCGAACTGTTTGTGGGGCAATGAGTTGTAGATAAGTGTCTTGTGAAAAAGGCCTTCAGTGTAGAGAAATAGCTAAGTTTTATGTCTAATAGCCTTCAAAGAAGTCTGTCAACATCTACCTCTCACAGACAGATACATTCAAGAGGAATCATTTCAACAAAACTGGGGCTTTTTGTCCTAGGTATCAACACTGTGTAGTTATTTGGGAGTGGGGAGGCGCGACTGCAAAGTGAACGAGTGAGAGGCTTGGTTTACATTTTGTTTTCAAGGACAAACAGTGCAACAACGCGGCCCATTGGTGGCTTTCGGCGGAGCTAATGCGATTATCCTCGTCGCGCGCCTCCGTCTCCCAGACCTCTCCACTTAAGATGCTTTGGAGGACTGGCGAGGGACCATGTGTCGTTTCGCACAGCAACAAGTGGAGTACATCTTACATTCCTGGGTAACAAAACCACACGATGTAATCTTAATGCTTACACAAGGCCTCTTTTGCGCTTGCTACCCAGTAGATAAGGGGCAAATAAAGAGGCGGCCACAATGGAAACCTCCGGCGTTCCCCACTCACCCAGCCCTCTGCTTATTAGCTTATTTATTTATTTATTTTCCTCTGTTTTAGTAGAACTTGTGTATTATGCTAGAGCTAAGAGCAACTGGGAACCAAAAAGTCCCCAAGACCTAAACAATAGAAAAAGCAGTCAACCACTCCACCATGGGAAAAGGACTGTGGTACTTGGTTGCTCTCTCTCATGCTTTTACTCTTGACTCCCCCCACGATGCCACAAAGTCTTTGTTTGTTCTATACACTTTTTGCACTCCTTGAAAACAGCATGAAAGAGGGAAAAGATGCTCGTTCAGCTATTTCATTTCCAAGCCGAACCCAACAATTGCAAACTAGTATCCAGCTAAAATACACTGCAGCAGCCAATGAAATACACTACATTTTCCAAAACTTGAGCCATCATTTGTCCGTAATTCTTCAAGAGTATGTGGCCCTCAAAATGTTTGCCCATCTTGATTTGAATGCCACAATAATGTTTATTATACAATTATTATACATCTCTGTCTCCCTTTCTAACTCCTAGCCATTCAGTTCAAAATTCACAACGTTGAATCTTTGAGCCTCTTAAAATTGGGTTAAATGACCGCATGGAACTCAAAGGGGAGGAAAGAGTGAGGGTCATATTGTCAATGGGCCTCTCTTCTTTAGCAAAGGCAGCCCCGACTTATAAAGACACAACAAATTCACAACACTTTGGAAGACACCACAAAAACTATAACCACAGTACCTACTGTACACATCCCTCCTGTGCTTTGCTTTGTATATATGTATGACTGTGTTTTTCACTATAGGTTTTTCAGCCTGTGTCAAAGAGAGAGTGAGAGATGCTCTGTACTGTATTTGAGAGTGTGTGTGCCTTTCCATCTACAAGAGTGTGTGCTCAGCATCAATAAGAGAGGGGACCCCAGGGATTGCATGAGGGGAAGCAGAGGAATTCCTTTGTGAAAAACTCCCAAACACTAATACATACACACACACAAACTTCGAGGTGAGTAGGATAAAGCAGAGGGATGGTAGGGGGGGGCTGTAGAGGGACCAGGTAAGGCTTTGAGAGAGGGTCCCCTTGCATGGCCCTGGGGACCAGATAATTCCCTCTCTCTATCCCTCCCCCTTTACAGGAGGCCTTTTCTCCATGTCTCCACATACAACTACTCACATGCATAAAGATCTTGAGATGTCTAATAAAGTAAACTCAACAAAAAAAGAAAATGTCCCTTTTTCAGGACCCTGTCTTTCAAAGCTAATTAGTAAAAATCCAAATAACTTATCTTAAAGAGGCCTTTCTATTGACTCTGAAAAACACCAAAAGAAAGATGCCCAGGATCCCTGCTCATCTGCATGAATGTGCCTTAGACAGCGCTACAGGGAGACAGGACGGACAGCTGATCGTCCTCACAGTGGCAGACCATGTGTAACAACATCTGCACAGGATCAGTACATCCGAACATCACACCTGCGGGACAGGAACAGGATCGCAACAACAACTGCCCGAGTTACACCAGGAACGCAAACCCCTCCATCAGTGCTCATACTGTCCACAATAGGTTGAGAGAGGCTGGACTGAGGGCTTGTAGGCCTGTTGTAAGGCAGGTCCTCACCAGACATCACCGGCAACAACGTCGCCTATGGGCACAAACCCACCGTCGCTGGACCAGACAGGACTGGGAAAAAGTGCTCTTCGCTGAAGAGTCGTGGTGTTGTCTCACCAGGGGTGATGGTCGGATTCGCGTTTATCGTCGAAGGAATGAGCATTACATCGATGCCTGTACTCTGGAGCGAGATCAATTTGGAGGTGGAGGGTCCGTCATGGTCTGGGGCGGTGTGTCACAGCATCATCGGACTGAGCTTGTTGTCATTGCAGGCAATCTCAGTGCTGTGCGTTACAGGGAAGACATCCTCCTCTCTCATGTGGTACCCTTCCTGCAGACTCATCCTGACATGACCCTCCAGCATGACAATGCCACCAGCCATACTGCTCGTTCTGTGCGTGATTTCCTGCAAGACAGGAATGTCAGTGTTCTGCCATGGCCAGCGAAGAGCCCGGATCTCAATCCCATTGAGTACGTCTGGGACCTGTTGGATCGGAGAGCTAGGGCTATTCCCCACAGAAATGACAGGGAACTTGCAGGTGCCTTGGTGGAAGAGTGGGGTAACATGTCACGGCAAGAACTGGCAAATCTGGTGCAGTGCATGAGGCGATGCACTGCAGTACTTATTAATGCAGCTGGTGGCCACACCAGACACTGACAGTTACTTTTGATTTTAGCCCCCCCCCCCCCCCCCTTTGTTCAGGGACACATTATTCAATTTCTGTTAGTCACATGTCTGTGGAACTTGTTCAGTTTATAACTCAGTTGTTGAATCGTATTATGTTCATACAAATATTTACACATGTTAAGTTTGCTGAAAATAAACGCAGTTGACAGTGAGAGGACGTTTCTTTTTTTTGCTGAGTTTATGTCCACATACAGTACAACTCCAATTCATATCTTTATACTGTATTATTCTTTAATGCAATGTCTCCATACAACCTCTGTTCATATCATTAAACTTGTATCATTGCATTGAGCAGGCAATGGAATTCTTCCCAAGATTCTGGAATTCTTCCCACTGTACTTACATAGTGGACATACTGTATGGTCAAATCATACAGCTGGACACACTGGGTGTATCCCAAATGGAATTATATTCCCTGAAACAGGCTGCGTCCCACACGGTACTCTATTCCCTTTGCACTACAAACGGAATAGGTTGCCATTTGGGATGCAGCCTGAGTCAGTTCCAGTGGAGTGATGAAGGTGTTGTGGAACTTGTCCCCCAGACAGTGTCTGTCTGTCTGTTACGAGGCTGAGCCACAAGTTACTGTGGCCCCTCTCTCATTTCTACACTCTAATCCCCATGTTCCCTCTGGGCTCTCCTACTCTCCCTCTGTCTCTGTCTATTTTCCCTCCATCTTTCCATCACTCTCTTTCTCTATCTCTTGTATTTTTCTTTCCCTCCCTCTCTCTGTCCTTTCTTTCTCTCATTTCCCTCTCTCTTGCTGCCGTTCTCTCCTCCACCCCCGCTCTTTCTTTCCTCTGTGTCAGTGGTATAAACAGTACAACACAGACCAGAGTGAGTGGAGGAGAGAAGGGTAGTGAATGAAGTGATTAATGACAGAGCGGGGCCATTGCGGGGCACGTGGTGGAACAACAGCCAGGGGGCAGCGTGATAATAATACAGCACAATAATCAACCCATGAAGCAGACAATCAGCAAGCCAAATCAGGCAGTAAAGGGCCCTATTAGGTAGGCCCCATCAGGACGGCTAAGTGAGAAATTAGCCCTCGCTGAGCTACGCAACGATTCATCAAGTCGCAACAACCCCCGATGCCCCCCTCAAGAAGTCATAATGTTTACTTAGACTCACCGACATGCCCTGTCAGCGCGCTTTATTGGCTCTTATTAATTCTCAGTCCTGCCCTCGCGGCCGCGCCATTTAAAGCGTATTAGAGGGAGGATGATTGGGCGAGATGAAGTCGCACTGGTGTTTGGCTTTCTGGCGATAAAGGGAAGATGAAAGGGAGGGCAAATTAAAGGAATGCCATCACATTGCAAAATGCAGTTGTCCTGGAATTAGACCCTTGCACAATGGAATGTGAGGGAGGGATGGAGGAAGATGGAGATGGTGGAAGTGAAAAAGTAGGAAAGGCATGGCTTTAATACCGCTTTTCCTGTCTGAGGGGTGGGCTCACATCCAAAGAGCTATTGAGTCATACATTCCACACTACAGACAACACCCGATTCTGATAATTCTGTTTTATCAGTTGGACCCACTGAGACTGAGGCTGAGTCCCAAATGGCACCCTATTCCCTTTTTAGTGCACTACTTTTGACCAGGGCCCATATGCCTAAGAAATACCTTCAAACAGCCTCAGCCAAGAACACCTGGTGAGTGCTCATGCTATCTGCATGTTATGAGAGCTCCAATAGTAATTTAGCATGGCAGTGATGGACAGCGGAAATATAGGGGGTAGTGGCGTGTATTCATGGATGCCATGGGAAGCCAGGCTTCCCCAAAAAAATTACAAAAACAAACAGCTCCCTTCTGTCTCAGTTTGTGCAGGGAATCTATCTGATACAGTCTGATCAGAAAGAGTATGAATGCCAGGGAAGCCAGCGAGCATTTGTCCTCCCTTGATAAAAAAAAAAGTATAATAGCCAATCAGTGTTGAGCTAAACTGAGTGAACACAGCTTTGACAACACCAAACAAAAGTGTCAAGGGAAGCCAGTTCTGATTTGGCTACTGACCAATCACATCACAAGCCAAACGTCATTATTGACCGAAAGAAAACTTGAATTGTTGCATCTCGTTGTGTTGTTGTCCTCTGGTGGCTAGTTCGCTAGCTAAAATCACTCCTTTCCTAATTTAGCCATGGATGGAGGTAGGTATTTGGACTTAATACGCCGTACTGGCCAATGATTATAACGGTGATTCTAATCCAACCATAAATTAATACATCATGCCCCTGGCCTGAGAGGATGGAAGTTCAACATGTAACTAGATGTGGTATGCTAATGCTAACTAGCTGGCCTGGCGATGCGCCCATGAAACGAAGTTAGGCTGGTGGGCAAGTATTTTAGCCAGGTAGCCTAGGGACAACAAAAACTAAAAGTGTGTACTGTATGACAGAGTCACAGACAGTTTAGGCAACATGAAAGAGGAGGATGGCATTGGCATTTCTCTACAAGTAGGGTGATTCAACATGTTTTTTCTCCTTGCACACACACACAGAAATCAGTACCATGGACAGCCACATCATATTTAGCTTACGTTGACTAGACTAAATTGTTTTTGGTATCTTTTAGTTGTCACTGTATTAGACTAAGAATAGGTGATTAGATGATGTTGAAATGTTGAAGTTGAAATGGTGTGTAACGAGTGCGCTGAGAGTCGGGAAGCAAGTTCAGGGAGTGAGTGTGTTAATAAATAAACGTAACATAATACAAAACAAGAAAACACGAACAACACACAGACATGACACAGAAACAGTAACGCCTGGGGACGGAACCAAAGCGAGTGAAAAATATAGGGAAGGTAATCAGGAAAGTGATGAGTCCAGGTGACGCGCAGGTGCGCATAACGATGGTGACAGGTGTGCACCATAACGAGCAGCCTGGTGACCTAGAGGCCGGAGAGGGAGCACACGAGACAGTACCCCTTCCCCGACGTGGCTCCAGCCGCAGGACGCCAGCCAAAATTACAATCCCGGGGATCAGGAGCGGACCGGTCACCTCTGCTGAGGCGCGGGAAACCTGTCAGTCCGGCTGAGACGAGCCCTGGAGAGAGAGCCCACGTGACGGTACCCCCTCCCCGGCGCGTTCGGCTCAAAGTCTCTGTGGTTCTAAATCAATAGTTGCTTAACCCAAAAATGTGTGAAACATTACCTTGCGTGACCATGCTGTAGGTCATGTAACTGTTACATGCAATATGTTTTGTGGACTTCACCGGACAGATGTTGCTCTCCAGTTCTGTAATGAAACAAATGTGTGGTTGAATTTATTCTGCCACTGTCCCCTTATTGTCTCAGACTAGGCAAGTCAGTTAAGAACAAATTCTTATTTACAATGATGGCCTACCCCGGATGATGCTGGGCAAATTGTGCACCGCCCTATAGGACTCCCAATCAAAGCCAGATGTGATTCAGCCTGGATTCAAACCAGGGATTGTAGTGATGCCTCTTGCACTGAGATGCAGTGCCTTAGACCACTGCGCCATTCGGGTGCCCCCAATCACATGTATAAAACAAACGCCATTTCCACATGACATTCCATTTGTAATTACTTGCCCTTGTTTGCTTGTTCCTAATAGCTTGTTCCCATTACCCACAATGCTGAGCAATTTAAAAGCGAACACTTTCTTTATTCTGTTGTTTGACGTTTCTGTTTGCGCTCAACAAAGTTCCATTCAGTAGATACTGTAGATACACAGCCCAGACCATCGGCGCCATCGACCACTGACTTTAACTGACTTCAGCTAGAGGTGAAGACACTTCAATGAAGCTGGGGGGGGTGAGACTGTACTGTATAAGGAGTATGGTTGAGGAAGTGTTAGATCAAAGAAAGTAGAGACACAGAGGGAGTCCCAGTCAGACTCCCATGCAGCTCCACTCAGCCAGCTCCCCCACGGCTGACATGTCTCCCAACAGCACAGCTAGGTCGGTAAGGAGACAACAATTCACTCCCCCCCCCCATCAGGGCCTGCTCGCTCATACTGTACATACACACACACACACACACAGAGGGATTGGCGCTCCCCAACGTGCCCGCATCCCTCCCACAGCGCCAGTAAGCTGCACCTACACTCACACACACACACACACACAGTCACACACACATGTCCCAGAGCTCGGCATATAGGTCTACTGAGGTTGTACTTTAGGTTTTAAAAACACACACAAGCGAATATCTTTGGAGTGAACACAGAATTTGAAGTTGAAATGCCAGTCATTTACTGCAAGTCAGGTGGAAAAAATATACATCCTCTTCAAAACCCATACTCCTATACGATATGCAATAACATCCACATGACTTATCATAAAACTCGCTGCATTTCCAAGTGTGAAACAAAAACTTTCCCCTAAACTCAAAGGGGACATACAGAATGCTCCAAAATGGCTCCCAAAAGAAAAGACCACAAATAAACATGGGGAAGAAGACTTACAATAGCAGCCCTCTCGGGCACTGGAGCAGTCGTCAGCCAGGAAGCTAACTAACATCTGGCTGTGTTTAAGCCTTTCAGCTGTTTGCGTCGCCGCCTCAAATAAATTCTGGGGGCTGTAAAACCATCGCTTAGGACACCTCCTAAACATACACTCTTACTACTTGGTTAACACTCGCTCACCTCCTGCATTCCTCCACACCAGGGTCGTATTCATTAGGGCACAAACATTTTAAAACATTTTGCAATGGGATTCAAAATGTGTGTTTCTTGTCTGTCTATTGGACAGGTACAGGTTGTCCCTCCCTGTTTTATTATATTTAGTGCACAATAAATACAACCCAGGGCTCCAGTGAACATGCTAACACACACAAATAAAAGAGCTAAGGAGGAGGCCTTAATTGGCGAGTTAGATGGGTGCCGGGGGTTAATTGGGAAACATGGTGAGCAGCTGGCACCATGCTGGAGGTTGAGACAGGGATAATAAGTTCACCCTTTGCATGAGAGACAGTTAGTGATGAATCAGATCAGAGGAACAGTGTACTGTAATCATCCCCCTCTCTTTGCTCTTGTTCTTTTCTCATTCTCTCTCTTTTCTGACAGGCCGAGACAGTCTGGCTCGCAGCTATACAATCTGGCACCTATCACACACAGGACTGGTTGGCAGTCACGGGAGAGGTCTCTCCCGTGTTCTCACTCACTCACACTCACTCACACTCTCACACACACACACACACACACACACACACACACACACACACACACACACACACACACACACACACACACACACACACACACACACACACACACACACACACACACACACACACACACACACACACACACACACACACACACACACACACACACACACACACACACACACACACACACACACACACAATAACTCTTACCTCTAGGACATGGACCTACTTTATCAGTTTAATTTTCAATGTATGTAAATGTTTTCCACAATGTATGTGTAAATGGCTTATTAGACTGTGTTAGCTGGTTTGCATTGATCTCTATGCCAGAGGGAGAAATAGGAAACTAGATCAGTGCTCTGCTCATATATACTGAGCTGAACCATAATCACATCCCTGCTTGTATCAATAAAGAAAACATTAACATATACCATCTAAAACACACTAAACCTTCCACCCAGTATAAATACACACAAAACTCTACTGGATTACAGTGTAATCAAGCCCATATGTAATGGTCGGTATAACTTTGTGATTTTCTCTGATGCCTCAAAATTGTGCTTGTCACTACAACTAGAATTCCACTAAATAATAAAACCCATAGAGGAACTATTGGACCAACAGTTGTTTATTCTCCTACTTGTGAACCCATTAAAAAAAACTCTGAATATAAAAAACACAAGCCCATATAAACTGTGTAAGAGTAGAAAGAGTGCTGATCTAGGACCAGTTACGCCTGATGTTATTCATTATGAGCTAAATGGCTAAACTGATCCTAGGTCAGCATTCCTACTCTGAGACTCAGCACAGTGGCAGAGGGACTGTTTGGGGTTGAAGGTGGCACAGGTAGAGTCATAGGCAGTAATGGGAGGAGACAGGGAACTATAAAGCCACACAAAAGCCAAGCTTTATAAATAATTCCAAAAGCAAACAGGATCCCTTGTATGTGTGATGTGTGATGTGTGACTGCTGACTCCCCTCAACATACATACACCAAAGATACCGCCGACCGCCTCGCATGCCTCCTTCATCAGGTAGAATAAATAATCTCATGGCATCCCTTGGTTCTGGTTAGGACAGAGCAGTTAGGAACCACTCATTTAGGAAAACCTAAGATAATGTAAAAGATAGGAAAAAACGTCTTCTAGCGGTGCACATTTAACCCAGTTCGGAGAAATACACACACACACACACACACACACACACACACACACACACACACACACACACACACACACACACACACACACACACACACACACACACACACACACACAAAAGCAGCACACCAGAGACCTGTCTTGTAAATTTGTGAAAGCAGCTTTGGGGGGAAAACGGGCTTACATACTGAGCCCTGAGGTAGAGCTATAGACTCCACACCTCTAACGTTCTCTCTCCTTCTTCCACACTCTCTTTCTCAAACATATACACCCACACAGAAAAAAATTCTCCCTTTTCTTTCTCTCTCCCTCCTCTTCTCTTTTCCACACACTCTACCTCACTCATTCTCTCTCTTCTAGTTCTCTCTCTCTCCGTCCGACTAGCAGTCCCTGCTCCAAAGCAGTGTTGGTTGGTCCCACTGCCCTGCAGGCTCCACTAGCACCGCAGTGACTAATGTCCTGCCTTAGCTCAGACAATGAGTTTGCGACAGTGTTGGGGAGGAGAGAAAAAAACGTCCGTGCACCTTTGACTAATGGAACCCTTCGCACTCCCCTGCTCGCTATGGGAGGCTTTACAATGTCGCGCAACACTCTCAACATCCTCTGAGGCCCGGCTGGGACCTGCGGAGCAGCAAGGCTTATGGGAAAGGGGAACATATTGAATTCTTTAGGAAGTCCAGCCCTGGCTTTTTTTCTTCATGAATAAGATACACTTCCAAAGCATGTTGACCTCTCTTAATAAAAACACCAGTCAGGCCTGAAATAGCCAAAGACGGTTTAGGGGCCCATATACACGTTCATATTTTTGTTGCTCGATACATTTTTGAGGCCCACTTTTATTCCCCAGGCCAAGCCTGTCGGAGTCAGGGAATTGTAAATACAATAAAATGTTATTGGTCACATACACATAGTTTGCAGATGTTATAACAGGTGCAGTGAAACACTTTTGTTTCCAGCTACATAAGTGGAGAAATACTGAACAAGAGTGTCTGCTAAATGACAAAAATGCTAATGTAAACAATACAAAACCATGCACACAAAGAAAATACAAAGAAAAGAAAGTAAGAAATCAAGAAATACGAGCAATGTCAGAGTCCAGAATATAAATATATATGTTTATGATGGTGTGTATAGACAGTATGGACAGTATGGATATTTATATATGAATAGAAATATGTGTACAACAGTACTTAAATAGGATGAGCCTTGAGTAGAATACATTATATACATATGAAGTGGGTAAAACAGCATGTAAACATTATTAAAGTGAAGTGGGGCAAAAAAGCATTTAGTCATTCACCAATTGTGCAAGTTCTCCCACTTAAAAAGATGAGAGAGGCCTGTAATTTTCATCATAGGTACACTTCAACTATGACAGAAAAAATGAGAAAATAAAATCCAGAAAATCACATTGTAGGATTTGTAATTAATTAATTTGCAAATTATAGTGGAAAAATAAGTATTTGGTCACCTACAAACAAGCAAGATTTCTGGCTCTCACAGACCTGTAACTTCTTCTTTAAGAGGCTCCTCTGTCCTCCACTCGTTACCTGTATTAACCTCTTGGATCTCTAGGGGCGCTATTTCATTTTTGGATAAAAAACATTCCCGTTTTAAGCGCAATATTTTGTCACGAAAAGATGCTCGACTATGCATATTATTGACCGTTTTGGAAAGAAAACACTCTGAAGTTTCAGAATCTGCAAAGATATTGTCTGTAAGTGCCCCAGAACTCATTCTACAGGCGAAACCAAGATGATACGTCAACCAGGAAATGAGCAGAATCTCTGAAGCTCTGTTTTCCATTGTCTCCTTATATGGCTGTGATTGCGCAAGGAATGAGCCTACACTTTCTGTCGTTTCCCCAAGGCGTTTGCAGCATTGTGACGTATTTGTAGGCATATCATTGGAATATTGACCATAAGAGACTACATTTTCCAAGTGTCCGCCTGGTGTCCCTGCGTCGAAATTGGAGCGTAAAGCCAGGTGCAATTATTTTTCCATTTGAGAGCAAGGAGAAACCAGGCTTCCACGAAGGATATATCATCGAAGAGATATGTGGAAAAACACCTTGAGGATTGATTCTAAACCACGTTTGCCATGTTTCAGTCGATATTATGGAGTTAATTTGGAAAAAAGTTCGCGTTTTGAGGGCTGAATTTTCGTTTTTTTTTTTTTTTTTTTTTTTTTTTTTTTTGGTAGCCAAATGTGATGTACAAAACGGAGATATTTCTAATACACAAAGAATCTTTTTGGAAAAACTGAGCATCTGCTATCTAACTGAGAGTCTCCTCATTGAAAACATCAGAAGTTCTTCAAAGGTAAGTTATTTTAT
This sequence comes from Oncorhynchus clarkii lewisi, assembly GCF_045791955.1. NCBI lineage: Eukaryota > Metazoa > Chordata > Actinopteri > Salmoniformes > Salmonidae > Oncorhynchus > Oncorhynchus clarkii. The sequence continues at coordinate 37,311,547 of NC_092157.1, read as the reverse complement.
TTGAAGGCTTTACTTGTTTTTGTGATAGTTGCCTGCTAACGCTAATGCTAACGCTAAATGCTACGCTAGCTAGCTACTGTTACACAAATTATTGTTTTCCTATGGTTGAAAAGTATATTTTGAAAATCTGAGATGACAGTGTTGTTAACAAAAGGCTAAGCTTGAGAGATAGCATATTTATTTCATTTCATTTGCGATTTTCATGAATAGTTAACATTGCGTTATGGTAATGAGCTTAGGTCTATAAATAGAATCCCGGATCCGGGTTTGGTCGTCGCAACAGGTTAATGGCACCTGTTTGAACTTGTTATCAGTATAAAAGACCTGTCCACAACCTCAAACAGTCACACTCCAAACTCCACTATGGCCAAGACCAAAGAGCTGTCAAAGGACACCAGAAACAAAATTGTAGACCTGCACCAGGCTGGGAAGACTGAATCTGCAATAGGTAAGCAGCTTGGTTTGAAGAAATCAACTGTGGGAGCAATTATTAGGAAATGGAAGACATACAAGACCACTGATAATCTCCCTCGATCTGGGGCTCCACGCAAGATCTCACCCCGTGGGGTCAAAATGATCACAAGAACGGTGAGCAAAAATCCCAGAACCACACAAGGGGACCTAGTGAATGACCTGCAGAGAGCTGGGAACAAAGTAACAAAGCCTACCATCAGTAACACACTACGCCGCCAGGGACTCAAATCCTGCAGTGCCAGACGTGTCCCCCTGCTTAAGCCAGTACATGTCCAGGCCCGTCTGAAGTTTGCTAGAGAGCATTTGGATGATCCAGAAGAAGATTGGGAGAATGTCATATGGTCAGATGAAACCAAAATATACCTTTTTGGTAAAAACTCAATTCGTCGTGTCTGGAGGACAAAGAATGCTGAGTTGCATCCAAACAACACCATACCTACTGTGAAGCATGGGGGTGGAAACAACATGCTTTGGGGCTGTTTTTCTGCAAAGGGACCAGGACGACAGATCCGTGTAAAGGAAAGAATGAATGGGGCCATGTATCGTGAGATTTTGAGTGAAAACCTCCTTCCATCAGCAAGGGCATTGAAGATGAAACTTGGCTGGGTCTTTCAGCATGACAATGATCCCAAACACACCGCCTGGGCAACGAAGGAGTGGCTTCGTAAGAAGCATTTCAAGGTCCTGGAGTGGCCTAGCCAGTCTCCAGATCTCAACCCCATAGAAAATCTTTGGAGGGAGTTGAAAGTCCGTGTTGCCCAGCAACAGCCCCAAAACATCACTGATCACAGAGGAGATCTGCATGGAGGAATGGGCCAAAATACCAGCAACAGTGTGTGAAAACCTTGTGAAGACTTAGAGAAAATGTTTGACCTCTGTCATTGCCAACAAAGGGTATATAACAAAGTATTGAGATAAACTTTTATTATTGACCAAATACTTATTTTCCACCATAATTTGCAAATAAATTCATTACAAATGCTACAATGTGATTTTCTGGATTTTTTAAATGTTTTGTCTGTTATAGTTGAAGTGTAACTATGATGAAAATTACAGGCCTCTCTCATCATTTTAAGTGGGAGAACTTGCACAATTGGTGGCCCCTCCCACCCTGCAAGGAACTGGGCAAAGGAGAGGAATACCACCGTCCACACCCTCCGCCCCTCCAACCCCTGCTCCTTCTCACTCCCTGCGAGAAGTATTGGACCCCCCTCTCTCTCCTTCCCGCTCTCTCTCTATCCCGGATTAGCCTTCAAATGACGTCCTGACAAAATAGACCTTCTTTCAAGTCGGGCAAGACATTTGCTCCGATAGTAGTGTTCCCCTTTTGAGAAGAGGGGAACGTGGTTCACAATCCCTGCAACAGAGGACAGAAGTGAAGGAGTAGGGGAAAGGGGGAGAAGAGGGGACAAGGCACGCATTTAAACATGTTTGCAGAAGGGAGGGAGAAAGTCGGCCTGAACTTTATGCATGTATTATCCTTGGGATTTGCATTTGACATTGAAACAATGTCCCCCTCCTCAACCCCCAGGTTTCACTAAGATAACCAGGCCAGCATGGGGCACTGCACCTACATCAAATCAAATCAAATCAAATCAAATGTATTTATATAGCCCTTCGTACATCAGCTGATATCTCAAAGTGCTGTACAGAAACCCAGCCTAAAACCCCAAACAGCAAGCAATGCAGGTGTAGAAGCACCTACATACATATTAAAACAACTTTACCATTGTTATGTGTATCAGAACAATATGAGCTATGCAACTAAAGTATTCCAAACAGATATTTATGAAATTAATATTAGTATTAGTTTATTTTCCCCAGTGAATTTTAATTGTATTTTCCTTATTGTAAATAATTTTTCATACACTTTTGGGTGTACATTTCTTTTACTCCATTCAGTTTAAATCACAATAATCAGAGACCCTTCAATCAACCTCTCTGGCAGTGCTGCTGTGTGTGTGTGCGTGTGTGTGCCTGTCTGAGCCTGTGCAAGTGTGTGTGTGTCTTTAGTGCAGCAGCCTGACACAAGGCTTTCCACATACAGAAAGAAATCAGGATGAGGAGGTGGAGGTGACAGATCATTGTTCACAGTTATCTGGCCGCCTCATCTGTCCCCTGGCCATCACCACGCTCCCTGGACGAGGAGGGAGAGCAGGCCCCCTTACGGATGCCACAACTAGCTCCCATCAAGCGCATGACACAATGCCACATAACAATAACAGACCCGAAACCTGGGAATTCAAGAACTACATCACCACTTTCCCAGCTCAGCATCTCAACTTTATACAGCCCCGCCACAAGCAAATGGGCCTGCAGCTTACTTCACCCCTTGCTGCCATACTCACACCGCAGCCGTAAAGACGCTTGCGGCTCATGGCAAACAGAGGAGACGAGCGCCGTCAAGCGACGTCGTCACCCAGGCGCGACCTGTGTGTGTGTGTGTGTGTGTGTGTGTGTGTGTGTGTGTGTGTGTAAAATATGTCTATGATGGGGATATTTTATGCAGAGGTGCATTTGCATTTTTGAAACATAAAAAAAAACATGCATATGGGGGTAAGAGTACATTTGGGAGCCTCTGCGTATGGTGTGGAGCTGACTATGCATTTCATTACACTATGCGTCTCCCTCGCACCAGCCTGTAAGCGGCAGGTAGCCTAGTGGTTAGAGCGCTGGGCCAGTAACCTAAAGGCCGCATGTTGGAATCCCCGAGCCAACAAGGTGAAAAATATGTCGATGTGCCCTTGAGCAAGGCACTTAACCGCAATTGCTCCAGGGTCCCCATTGAAAAATGTCATACCCTGGCCGTGACCTGACTCTCCGAGGGTGTCTCAGGGGCAGATGGGATATGCAAAATACACATTTCCAATTCACAGATGCTCATTAATACACACTTGTACATGTGTGAAATGTGACAAATATAAGCACCCACCAAATTATTATCATCAGATCACCCATCCCACCCCCTCACTGTGCAAAGACGTGCCCAATGAAAGGTGCCTTAAGTGGGACTCCTTGAATCAGGGAATGGGGGTGAATGGGGTCCCGCTCTAGGACGCTGCTGGTGAAGGTGGAGGGGAGCAGGAACACATAGCATATTAAATCGGCCGGCAGAGGCTGGGTACGTCCATGCGGAGAGCTTGGAGAGCCAGATCTGAGGCATGCCCTGAAGGGATGGCTGGGCCTGGGGATTAGGAGGGCCAAGGAGAAGCCCCTCATGCTGAGCCGCGCCTCGCGCCCGCCTGCCTCCTCGCCGCTCACACGCAAATGCATCCAGACACTTTGATGTAGACTACACTCAGCGGCATACTGCCACGGCCCCAACTTTTTACAAGGAGGTGAAGGAGTCACTCACACGTCACACACACACACACACACACACACACACACACACACACACACACACACACACACACACACACACACACACTCACACACACACCTCTGTCTCTTGTCTCGCTGCCTTTTTTCTCTCAATCTCTCTCCATTCTCTTTCTTTTCCCCACTGTAACTTTTCCATTTGATGTCAATATATCAAAGTTCAGAATCATCAAAGTGAAGGATTCCTATTGGGGGCCATCTATTCATGTAGCGTCTATTCGCCTATTCACAGGGCAGCGTTGGCGAATCAAATCACTTAGGGGAAAGATTCCAAACTTTGATTGGGTAACCATTGTGATAGTGTGTTTATTTATTTCTGCCCAACATGTTCTAAATAGCTGAGGTAACGGCTCCTCACCTGCTAATGTAAACTGTGGTTTGTGGGATAGAAGTACTTAGCGCTCTGCTAAAGAGTTGAGCTTCCATTGAAAGACACAGATAAACTTTTCATCATATTAACATCTGTGACCAACTATAACAACCTTTGAGTACCACAAAAGAAATCACACACTATATCTGCCACCCACCGACGTATCCGCAACACATCAAACCAAAAATGTGAATAAACGCACACAAAAAAAGCCTTGGTACATGTTACCTTAGATTAAATCAATTTACCCTAGAATACCCTCATAGAACAATACACTTGGTACCTCTGACTCGGTCTTTATTGAGTTCCATTACGACAACAACAGATGTCATTAGGGCCTCATGCATACACACCTTTTAACAGGTATTCTTCCTCTAGGATATAAAAGAGCCTAAAGACAAGAGGCCTGCCTAGAATAGTGGTTTTGAGAGGCCCTTAATTTAAGGGTAATAGTGTGTCATCTTTGTGCATTAACATCTGCTTGTGTAACAGGCCCCATTTTGGGCAAGTTAGAAAGGTCAGGAGGTCACTGCCTGGTGTTTCGCAGCTATGCATAATTGAATGTAAAGGTATGCTAATATAGAGATAAAGGGCTGCTCTGCTATCAGAAGGACTGAGGGGGAATAGGGAGGGAGGAATACGGGTTATCCGTGCCTTTCCTTCCCTATCTGTGGTACTGTGAGTTACAGATTGTTCCCTTCATCAGACGGGCATTGATTCATCTTGGCCGGTGAACGAAAAAAAATATTTATTACTGTTACTGAATCATTTGACATGCAGTCCTTGTTTTGTAAAAATGCACCTGTTCAAGTGAAGCTACAGACCCTAGCTGAGCTCCGTTCTGTTTTGGAGATGTAAAACAGTAACGCCATACATATTTATATTACTGAGTGTGTTCATCAGATATCATTCATATTTAATATGATTAAATCATAAATTATATCCAGCTCCATACACATATAGGCATGTACTTAGAGCCAATCTGTGGTTATTTCTGAACACCGTTTTCACGTGGAAAATATCAGCTATACATTAAAGCTAAATAGAGCTCAAATTAATGTAATTACATTTAATGTTGCTTTGGTGATCATTAAATCTGGGGGTAAGCAATCACACATTCATCATGAGAAATGCACTCTGGCATAGAGCTTTCTGTCGACCATCAATCACTACAAAAATAAAACTTAATAGCAAAATACCAGAAATATATCAATTGAAGTATGTTTATTAAGTCCATTGCATCCTCACTAAATAAAATAACAGATGATAGTTTTAAAATGCTGGTAGGCCTTATCAAATTGAGGTATAACATTTGGATTTTTGCAAGCCAAAAACTTTCTCTTGATTAAAATTACATATCATGTCATATATGTAAAAATGCATTAATGATAAAAATGACATTTAGATTTCGTTTCATGGATAGATAAGGATAACAATTAACCATATTACTGTTGCAAACACTAGTTTTGATTAGGAACAATATTCTATTGAGATATTGAGACTTAAGCTAAAATATAGGTTTATGGCTTCCTTGATGTTCATACTCTAACCAAATATTATTTCATAAAACATAGTTGGGGGGTTCCATGATCAATTAAATGATTAAATACTGAGCATATGATTTCAAAATAGATTTGGGATAATGCAAAAAAAATTATGCATAAAAACGATCACTAAATTTAGTGGGTTATGGGCCTATGTTCTTGTCATGTTTCTTTCCTTCTTAAAAGCAACACAAAAGAGATCTCATAGAGGCCTAAAACAGGCCAGTCCAGATGGTCATGTTCTTAACCCGAGGTTAAAAATAAATAAAATCTTTAATCTGCACAAACTATTAACATTTTGTTGTTTTGCATTCAAATCTTTACTGCCAGTTGCTGTAGATCTCCGTTAATAATTTGCCAAGTGTCGAAGAAGGTTTGTCTGAGCCGTCACCGCACGGCTAAACGCCTCAAACCCTTGTCGTTTGTATGGCGGCGTGAAACCCGAGACACAAACGGTCCACCAGTCACTCACACCGAATCTGACAAGCAGATAAAATGTGGAACAGCTGGCTGCGAGCAGAAGGAAAAGTTTAAAACAAATATCTCCGCATGTGAAGGCACGCTGCCATGATACATAGCCTAAGTGACCGAAAATTACATACGATAAAAAAAAAAACGAAATAAGTAGGTCTAATTATAACCAGGTCAATAAAATATTAACGGAAAGTAATCCAAATGTGTACGCTCGAATATAAGGGCTTTCCCAAAGTAGCCTCTAGTGTAGGCTACTTTAAACAGAGAAATTACATTTTCTATTGTGAACTGTTCCATTTCATTTGATAAAACCTAGTTGATTTTCTATTGTCAAACACGATGGGCCTACAATGCTCATTATATAGGTCTACATTATATAGGTCTACATGCCTGTATAATCGTTAAAATGTGCCTGGGCTTACTTTCATATTTTGATTGTAGAAATGGGGACTTCAGTGGTTGCATTAGATTTTTTTGTTGTGAATAGGCTATGTGATTCCGAACAATAGTCTATACAAGTATAGTACATCAATCCAGGCATAACTCATATTAGGCCTCATGAATAAGAGACCGAATCGATAACATGGTAAAAATCCTGCTGAAATGTGATCACATGTAAATATGCATGCATCCCATGCATGTCTTTGGGCAAAAGTCCAAGTAGTGGAAGTGTTTTTGTGTTAGTATTGGAAGTTCCAAAATAAGTTTCAGCCAATATCACAATTCTCAGCAATGCAATTACTTTTGCATTCAAGTGTATCCAATACACAAACTTAAAATGTATAAACCTTCCATCAAATAACCTTAACACACCTTTAAATCAGATTTGCGGGAATAAGAACCATTGCCAAGTGTCTATCACCTTCTAAGAAAATGCATCAGCAAAGTTTCGAAAATGTGCAATGGGTCAACTTGTAACTTTAAAGAAAGTAGACAACATCCAGCAAAATATGTAGTGTTAGTATACATGTTACGCTGTGTCTAAAGTAGTTTATGTTGTGCAAGTGAGTAAATTAGTGAATAGGTTGTGTGTAATTTCTGTTTATATATCATCCCCCCCCCCCCCCCCCCCCCCCGATTTGTGGACTTCTATGATTTATTTTAAACGTGATACCTCTCGACAGTTTTTGAAATAAACTTGTTTTCTCTTTAACATGTTCAAAGCCAGCAAATCACAAAATGTTCGAGGGAAACAGTTCATTATGACTAGTTGTGTTTTTTGCACTTACGTGTTCGAATGATGTTTCCCCTCCTATAATTCTTGAACTTTTTTTTGTCTTCTCGTAAGTGAAGTCTTTTTTCGCTTGTTGCAGATGTGCATCTATGTGACTATGTGACTTGACGTCGCAACTCCAACTCCGCTCTGCCAGACTTTTCCTTCTTCTCCGCGTCTTTCTTCTTTTCACAGTTTGCTGAATAGAGCGAAAACTGAGCTAATACCGTGAACCCCATACATTACCTGCCCGATATCAGATATTAAACCTGTATGAATAAGAAAACATGTGTTTGCAAAAACTCGTGGACTGTTGGTATTACATTAAGTATGCTTTTCGAAGAGAATAGGGCGAAATGTGGAAATCCAGCTTCTCTTTCCCTTGCCTGACTCCTCCCTTGTCTTCTCCCTTCAGTTCGGGCTCCCTCGCTCTCTACCCCCCTTCCTTTCTATTCTCCCCCCCGTTCCCCCTCCCTGCCTCTCCGCTCCGGGCCGCAATTTACTTGAGACGGTGCAGACACGGCTGGAACGAATGAACTGTTGTACAGTACCAGTCCCACAAAATTGCAAAGGATTGGCAAATACTCACATAGTTCACTTAGCTGCCTCTACTTCAGGAAGAAGTTTGTGATCTTTAGTGCCAGTATTGTCTTGTTATTCATAATAGTTTCATCAACACCAGTGGCCCAGAATCCAGTGGCTATAACACAACTGTATTCAATTGCGTTTAGGCCTATTTATTCTTCACCCAAACAATAATGCAGCATTATAAATAAGCAGGATAAGGTGAGTATGGTTTTATTTAGTCTGAGTTCATTTCATTAATCATCCTATGAATTCATCCTATGAATATGAATATTATTCAATCATAAAGTATCTGTTATGAATAATTCATGTTAATTAAGCATGAGCAGTGGTGGAAAAAGCACTCATACTTGAGTAAAAGTAAAGATACCTTCATAGAAAATGACTCAAGTAAAAGTCACCCAGTAAAATACTAATTGAGTAGAAGTCTAAAAGTATTTGTTTGTACATACACTTAAGTATCAAAAGTACATGTAGTTTCTAAAATATACTTAAGTATTAAAAGTAAAAGTACAAATAATTAAAAATTCCTAATGTAACAGAGGTTGAAAGTTCAAATCCCCGAGCTGACAAGGTGCAAATCTGTCGTTCTGCCCCTGAACAGGCAGTTAACCCACTGTTCCGACATTGAAAATAAGAATTTGTTCTTAACTGACTTGCCTAGTTAAATAAAGGTAAAATAAGAATTAAGCAAACCAGATGGCACAATTTTCTTGTTTTCATTTATTTACGGATAGCCAGGGTCACACTCCAACACTCAGACATCATTTAAAAACAAAGCATGTGTG